>NW_027224842.1:934808-1246410 GCF_041296235.1 Equus asinus
ATACAGGCATCAGGAATGGCAGAGCCAAGAGACGGGAATTCATGGGTGACTGACACACCCTGTGGAAGAGAACCACCTGCCCAACACGAAACCCACCTTGGCCTGTAAGGTAATCACACATAAATTTCTACTCTCTGGTTATTCTTTTTCGGGATCTGCTTGTTATTTTCTTAACTATTATGGAAATATTTCAAATATGCAGAAGAGTACATAGTATGACCTCTATCTCCGGCCCCAATACCCAGAAAGAACAGACGTTAAATTCTGCCCTATTTTGCATTCATTTGCTGGGGCTGCCATGACAAAATACCACACGTAGGGTGGCTTAAACAATAGAAATTTATTTTATCACGGTTCTGGAGGCTGAAGTTCAAGATCAAGGCGTTGGCCGGTATAGTCTCTTCTGAGGCCTCTCTCCCCGGCCGCTTCTCCCTGTGTCCTCACACGGTCTTCCCTCTGTGTGTGTCTGAGTTCTAATCTTCTCTTCTTACGTGACTATCAGTCACATTGGATTGGAGCCTACCCATGTGACCTCACTTTACCTTAATTACCTCTTTAGAGGCCCTCTCTCCAAATACAGCCCTATTTTTAGGTCCTGGAGTTAGGACTTCAACATATGAATTTTCAGGGACATGATTCAGCCCACAACGATATGTCTGTTTTTAAGAAGCAAAATGTTGCCGTCACACCTAAAATTCACATTTCCATCCCGTTCTCCTCCCTCCCTCATCATAGGTATCAATATCCTAAAATTAATTACATTCTTTATGATTCCAAGAATATCCATGTGCATGGCTCCATTAACAAAAGATTACATTTTTATGCAGAGTCAAGACATACATGTGTATGTCTCCGTTAACAAATTCTTACATTGTTATGCACTTAAAAAATGTACAGGAACAGCATCACACTGCACATGTCCTTCTTTGATTGGCTTTGGGCTATAAATGGGGAAGGAAAAACAGCAGCCGAGGGTAAGAGAATAAATAAACGGCTTATGCATAAAAACCCAAAAGGACAGATTTCCAAGAGCATCCAGGTTGGTGACCACGTGTAGGTTCTGGGAGAGTGGTTACCTGGAGAGGGCGTGGAAGCTCAGTGCCCTTTCCCCATGTCTTGCCCTATGCGTCTGTTCCATCGAGCTATTCCCGAGTCATATCCTTTTCTAATAAACAGGTAATCTAGTAAGTAAGAGGTTTCTCTGAGTTCTGTGAGCCACCCTAGCAAATTCGTCGAACCGGAGTAGAGAGTCTTGGGAACCTCCTACTGACAGCCAGTTGCTCAGAAGCATAGGCGACAACCTAGACTTGCTGTTGGCACCTGCAGTGGGGGCAGTCTTGGGGACTGAACCCTTAACCTGTGGGGTGTGATGCTGTCTCTGGGTACATAGTGTCAGAATCGAGTTGAGTTGTAGGACACCCAGCTGGTGTCCCAAGAATTGCTTGTTGGTGGGGGGGACTCCCCCGACCCACAACCCCACACACATTGGAATTGGTACCAGAACCTAGGAACAAACTGTGAAAGATAAGCATCTTAGCTTGGGTTCCCATAACAAAATGCCATAGCGTGGGTGACTTAAACAACAGAAATTTATTTTCTCACCATTCTGGGGGCTGGAAGCCTGAGAGCAGGATGCCAGCATGGTCAGGTTCTGGCGAGGGCTCTCTCCTCAGCTTGCATAAGGTCCCCTTCTCACTGAGTCCTCAGATGGTGGGGTGTGTGTATGCGTGTGAAGAAACAGAAAGAGAGATCTCTTCCACTTCTGATGAGGCCGCAGTCCTATCTGATTTAGGTTCCACCATTATGACTTCATTTTCACCATAATTACTTCCTAAAGACCTTGTGTCTGGACATGGTCACAAGGGGGGGTCAGGGCTTCCATATATGAATGGTGGGGAGAGAGAATTCAGTCCATAGCAATAAATAAAGAGCAAATAAATAGAAACAAAGGTTTGGCATTTCTCTTTCTCATTTCCTTTCTTCCTGACTTTACTGTCTTGCTCTTTGTCTAGCTTCTTGAACAAGTAGCTCATTGGTTTCTAATTTTTCTTTTTAGATACGTATGTTGAAGGTATCTTTCTTCTAAGTATTGTTTAATTCCATCCACCAGATTTTGTCATGTAGTGCTTTCAGCTATAAATATTTCCTGAGTTCCATATGAGATCCCTTTCAATGCAAGGTTCTATAAGTTCCCAGCCATTATTATTATTTTCTCATCTGTCGCTCCTTTTACAAGTATGTAATGTTCCTCCTTGTCACCATGTTGGTTTTGTCTGGAGCTTTACCTCCAAATTTCTATAGATATGCTTTTTTATTGACAGGTAAAGGACAAAATGAGGAAATATTTTTGCTATATATAAGCATGGTATCTGTCTACACTCCTGGGACAGTGTAGACTTCTAATCTGTCACTTATCCACCTTTGTGAAAAGGAATTCTAATATTGGCTCACTGAAGTCATTTTGGTCAACAGCACAGGAAATTGGTAATATGTATGTGTGGGGACCTGGAAATGGCCACCCCAAGATATGTCTCTTTGGCATCAGGATTATTTGAGGCTGATTGCTTTTGAGAAACTGGGACAGGGAAGGAGGAATGGAACTTGCCCTTTGTTAGGGCACATTTACATTTGTAAGGTAAATCTCTATCTGTAAAAGTTGCCTCCCTCCCTGTACCAGGAAGAAGAAAGGAGATGACCTTCTCTCTAAAAACTCTTAATCAATACCAAAGGCAAGGACTTAAATCTGCATTTTATTGTGCTAGTCTGGTAACCTCCTGTAACTGACTTTCCTCCCCCTCCCAACGTTGGCATTTCTTAAGGATTAAGCATCTTTCCTTAGGCTAGGAACTGATTGCTGAGCTCACCTGTGACCGCCCAGCTCCAGACAATCGACTTGAGTCCTGCTATGCCCACTGAGATAGCAGACCCACTACCTGCTGTGTCCATCAAGTGCCGACAGGGCAATCTTGTGACTATTGTGGGAGGGACATTTCAATCACATGTGAAACACCCCATTTGGCGGTATATAACCACTATGTGCACCCCACTTCTTTGGTGCCCTTTCTTCCTTCGGGAAGAAAGGCACCGGGCCACGGTTCCTCATAAAGCTTTGTTTAATTTTCTCTTGCTTTTCTGTCTCATGTGAATTTAATTCGTTCTCCAGCCAGACGAACCCACATTTGGGAAGAGGAAATGTCTTCCTCCCCTACATATGTTTTCATCAGTCAGATAGTCCATGTTGTGCTGTATTCACAACAAACTCCTAAGTCTCAGCTAAAAATAACCAAGGTTTATTTCTCGAACATGCTCCATGTCATCAGGAGCTGGCTCTGTATTATCCTTGCTCAGTCTGGAGGATTGAGTAGATGGCAGCTAAAAGATGCTCGATCCAACTTCTTGCACAACTGCCAGGCAGGAAAAACACACTCCTACTGTTTGCCAAAGGTTTGTCTGGAAGAGACAGCCTCATTTTTGCTCAAGTTTCATTTGCCAAAGGCTCACAAAGTCACATTTGACTTTAAGGGGCCAAGAAGATACATCCCTTCTGTGTGCCAGAGAAGAGCCGACAATATTTGGTGAACGGCAGTAATAATAACTATACACTGTGCTCTATTGTGTCTTCCAAAGCTTATTTTTGCTTTTTGTTTGTTGATTTTTTCAAAAATTCCCTTCAGTTATGTGAGTTACCGTAAATCCTTCTAGTCAATTTCTTTAATAAGAAAACTGAAGTTAGCCAGAGTCAGCTTCTTTTGCTTAAAAAAAAAACATGGTCTAACGCATTAGACTTTGCGTTATAAATGTTACTGAGCAGCTTAGGAAAATGAACTTCAGTTTACACCTTGGGCTGGTCTTCAAGAAAGGGTACACACTGACTTTTGAAGGATAAGGTTTTAATAGGAAAAGAAGCAGTGCATGGCATGAGCCAATATTTAGATCCGAATAATTATTGGTGACTGCAGCATGTCAGGCAGGGAGCCAGCTGTTTTTGCATATGCTCTCTAAGTCAATTTTAATTCTTTATAAGAACAATATGAGGTGACTCTTACTATTCATCACTTATATATGCAGAAACTGAGGGTCAGGGAGGTGAAATGACCTGTGCAAAAGTCACTTAAATAGCAAATGATGGCTTTGTTTCAAGTCCATCATCTGATCAGGCAGAGGTGAAAGAGAAGAATGCAATGTGTGTTTTTGGGTAGTGGGTACTGTTCGGTTTGGCAGGACTGTAGGATACATGAAAGGCGGAGGGGCCCTTGAGTGCTAAGGCAGAGAGTTGGAGTCTATCAGGTAGGCAGTGAGAGGAAGGTTTCCGCATCAGAGAGGGCACTGGTGGAGCCATGCCTCAGAAACATTGATCTGCTATTGTCCTCTACGATGAAGAGAAATGAGGCACGCTGGAGGCCTGGAGACCAGTTGGAGGAGCATTGTAAAAGCTCACATAGGCCTGAATGGGCATGGGTGTTGGCAATGGAAAAAGAAAAAAGTATTCTATCGAGTCTCCAGACGCCCAGGAAATTGCTGAACGAAGTCTGAGTTCTCCCTATGTAGATAGCTCATACTTTTCATTATAGATTTCTCAAGAACTTGCTCCCAGGAAAAACCCTGGATGGAGAACAAAACAGGTAAGTGCCCAAGTGAGAAATCTACAAAGCTCCTCTCCCCCAAAATCACCTCTTCCCCATCTGGCATGTCTGGTTCTGGCATGTCTTGCAGGTGGTCAGTCATGTCCATCACCTGGTTTCGGTGTGTGCGACACCTGTATCTGGTGTATCCGGCAGGTGTTTCTCACAAGACTTGTAGGTGGTTCAGACGTGTCCAGAAGGTGGTTCTCGCGTGTCGGGCACCTGGTTACAGTGTGCCTGGCATGTGGTTCAGGATTCTCCATCTAGTGGTTCAGGCTGGTCTAACAGGTGGTTCAGGTGTGTCCAGCCGCTGTTTCAGCTGTTTCTGGAACCTGGTTCTGGCCTGTGCTGGACCTGTTTCTGGTGTATCCATCATATGGATCTGGCATGTCCAGCACAGTGTTTGGGCGTGTTCAGCAGGTGGCTTCAGCGTACTGGGCGCCTGGTTCCATCGTATCTGACCGTTGGTTCCGTGGTGTCTGGCAGGTAGTTCCTGTGTGTCTGGCATATGGTTCCAGTATGTTCTGAAGGTGGTTCCGGCGTGTCCGACTGGTGGCTACCATGTGTCCGGAACCTGATTCCTTTGTGTGTGGTTGGTGCGTTCAGTGTGTCCAGGTGTTGGTTCCGGCGTGTTTGACAGTTGGTTCCCGCATGCCTGGCGGGGGATTCCAGGCTGTCTGGCAGGTTGCTCTGGCCTTTTCTGGAAATTGGTTCTGGCGTATCCAGGACCTGGTTCCGGTTTATCCAGCAGGTGATTTTGGCATGTCCGGCAGGTTGTGCTGGCGTGTTAGGCTGGTGGTTCCGGCTTGTCTGGCAGGTGTTTGTGGCATGGCCAGCACCTGGTTCTGGCGTATTCGGGAGGTGGTTTCAGTGTATCTGGCACATGGTCTCGGCATATCCAACAGGTGGTTGCGAAGTGTGTGACAGGTGGTTCCTGTGTGTCTGGCATGTGGTTCTGGTACGTTCGGAAGATGGTTCCAGCATGTCCTTTGGGTGCTTCTGACATGTCTGCAAGGTGGTTCTGGCGTGTCAGTGTCATGGTTCCAGTGTGTCCGGTGGGTGGTTCCAGGTGGTTCTGGCGTGTCTGGTGGGTGCTTCTGGTGTGTATGGCGGGTCATTCAGGCATGTCTGTATGGTGGTTCCAGAGTGTGCGGCAGGTGCTTCTGGCATGTCTGTTGGCTTTTTGCGGCTTCTAAGGGGCCTGGTTCCAGTGTATCCGGCAGGTGATTTTGGCTTGTCCAGAAGGTGGTTCCAGCGAGTGAAGCAGGTGGTTCAGGCGTGTCCAGCAGGTGGTTCATGTCTGTCAGTGATGTGGTTCCGGCATTTCCAGCACATGGTTCTGGCACTCTGAGAGATGGTTCTTTCATGCCCGTCATGTGATTCTGGAGTGTCCATCAAGTGGTTCTTGTGTATCCGGCAGGTGATTTTGGCGTTTGAGTCAGATGGTTCTGGTGTGTCCTGCAGGTGCTTCTGGCACGTTTTGGACCTGATTCTCACATCTGCGATGGGTGGTTCCACCGTTTCCAGATGATGCTTCTGAAGTGTCCAACAGTTGGTTCCAGCATTTAAGGCAGGTGGGTCACACAAGTCCCGCCCGAATCATTTGGCTGAGGCACGAATGATTGTCCTTCCACATGCTTAGGAGGAGAGAGACAATAGGATTTTAACCAACCACTCTTTGGAAGTTAAGAAAAACTCGCTTTCCACAGTGCTCTTACAGCATACTGGCAACCTCTCATGCCGCCCTTGTGCATGGGTGGAGAGAGTGTTCACAAAGCAGCTATGGAAGAAAGGCCAAGTTTGCTCAGCAGAGTCCTACATTGCCCTAAAATTGCAAGGCACAAAACACTGCCTCCAACCCTCAAGGGGAGATGAGCAATAATCCATCTTGCTTCCAGCTCTTTAGGAAGCTGAGAAAGAACTCACTTGCCACACTGTTCTTATAGTGTACCTTGAACATCTCATACAAAGGCACCTGAAATGCTGTTTATTTGGAGCCCTTAACTCATTGCTTTAGAACTTCTGCTTTTGGGGCATTTCCATCTTGCCAACCCGGCTCAGACAAAATGCCTACATCTTCTCCTTAAGCAAGGAGGCTGAGGCCCGAATGATTGTGCATCCACATGCTTAGGAGGAGAGAGACAATAGGCTTTTAACCAACCGCTTTTGTGCACTGGAGGAGAGAGTGTCAGAAAGCACCTATGGAAGAAAGGCCCCTTTGCTCTCAGCCGTGCCCTACATTGCTCTAGAGGTGGAAGGCACAAAGCACTGCCTCCATCCCTCAAGGGGAGACAAGACACAAACCATCTTGCTTCCAGCTCTTTAGGAAGCTGAGAAAGAAGTCGCTTTCCACAGTGCTCTTATAGCATATTGGGAACCTCTCATACACAGGCAGCTGAACGCCATTTCCTCCCAGCCCTTAACTCGCTGCTTTAGAACTTCTGCTTCTGCCACATTTCCCTCTTGCCAACCCGGCTCAGGGGTAATGGCTACATCTTCCCCTTAAGCAAGGGGGCCAAGGCCCGAATGATTGTGATTCCACAAGCTTAGGAGGATAGAGACAAGAGGCTTTTAACCAACTGTCCTTGTGCATTCGTGGAGAGAGTGTCAGAAAGCCCCTATGTCAGAAAGGCCCATTTGCTCTCAACCATGCCCTATATTGCTCGAGAGGTGGATGGCACAAAGCACTGCCTCCATCCCTCAAGTGGAGACAAGCCACAAACTGTCTTGCTTCCAGCTCTTTAGGAAGCTGAGAAAGAACTCACCTGCTGGATATGCTTGAACCAGGCACCTTAGAGGCTGGAAAAACCCGACAGGCATGCCGAAAGCACCCGCCGAACACTCTGGAACCACCACACAGACATCCCATAATGACCCAGCAGACTCACCGGAAGCACCCACCGGACACACCAGATCCACCTGGAACCACCCACTGGACACACTGGAAACATGAGTCTGACACACCAGAACCAACTTCCAGACATGCTGGAAGCACCTAACGGACAGGCCGGAACCATCTTCTGAACCTACCAGAACCACATGCCACACACTTCGGAACCACCTGTTGGATATCCCAGAACCAAGTACCAGATACACTGAAACCACCTCCCAAATATGCCAGAACCAGGTGCCAGACACGCCACAAACACCTGCCACACAAGCTGGAACCACCATCCTAACACGCCAGAACAACCGGCTGGATACGCCAAAATCACCTGCCAGATACACCGGAACCAGGTCCTGGATACGCCAGTACCAATTTCTGGAAAAGGCTGGAAAATCTGCCAGACACGCCAGAATCACCCACCGGACATGTGGGAACTAATTGCAAGACAGGCCGGAACCAAAGCCAGGACACTCTGAAAGCATCAACCGGACAGGATGGAATCAGGTCCCAGACACACTGTTGCAACCTGCTGAACATGCCGGAACCACCTTTCGAATGTACCAGAACCATATGCCAGACACACAGGAACCACCTGCCAGACACCATGGAACCAACTGTGAGATACACCGGAACCAGGCTCCCAGTATGCTGAAGCCACCTACCGAATATGCCAGAACCATGTGCCAGACACGCTGGAACCATGTGACGGATACACCAGAAACAGGTCCAGCACAGGCCAGAACCAGGTGCCGGACACGCCTGAAACAGCTGCTGGACACACCTGAAACACCTGCTAGACCAGCTTGAAACACTTGACAGACAGTCTGGAACCACATGCTGGGCACACCAGAATCAGGTGCCCGACATGCCAGAACCACCTGCTGGACACGCCTGAAGCACCTGCCAGTCTTGTGAGAACCACCTGCCAAGAACTCCAGAAACAGGTGTTGTACACGCCAAAACCAGGTGCTGGACATGAATGAACCACCTTAAAGAAATGCCAGAACCAAGTCCCAGACACGAGTGAGTCACCTGCAAGACATGCCAGAACCAGGTGCCTGACATGCTGGAACCACCTGCCGCTCACGTCGAAATCACCTGCCGGATACGCCGGAACCATGTGCTGCACAGGCGGGAATCACGTACCAGACATGCCGGGACCACCTGTTGGATATGCCAGAACCAGGTGCCTGATTCACTGAAACTACCTGCCGGGCACACAAGAACCAGGTGTCAGACAGGCCTCGACAACCGACAGGGCACGTTGAAATCACCTGCATGATACCCCGTAACCACGTGCCAGAGAGAATGGGACCACCTGCCGGACACACCGGAGCCACCTCTCAGATATGCCAGAACCACATGTTGGACACGCCGGAACCATCTCCCGGACAGACCTGAACCACCTGCTGGACACGCCAAAATCACCTGCCTGATACGCTGGAACCAGGCACCTTGGGTGCTGGAAAAACCTGGTAGACATGCCGTAACCACCCGCCACACACTCTGGAACCACCACACAGACATGCCAGAACGACCCGCCAGACACACTGGAAGCACCCACCAGACAAGCCAGAACCACCTGGAACCAAATGACGGACATGCTGGGACCATGACTCTGACACGCCAGAACCAACTCCCGCACATGCCTGAAGCACCCAACGGTCACGCCTGAGCCATCTTCTGAACGTACTAGAACCACATGCTAGATACTTCGGAACCACCTGCCAGACACTTCGGAACCACCTGTTGGATGTGCCGCACCCAGGTACCAGATACTCTGAAACCACCTGCCGTATACGCCAGAATCAGGTGCCAGACATGCCACAAACACCTGCCACGGAGGCCGGAACCATCAGCGTAACACGTTGGAACAACCTGCTGGACACGCCAAAATCTCCTGCCGGATACACCAGAACCAGGTCCTGGGTACACCAGAAGCAATTTCTGGAAAAGGCGGGAACAACCTGCTGGACACACCGGAATCACCCCTGGACATGCGGGAACCAACGGCCAGACATGCTGGAACCAACACCTGGACACTCTGAAAGTACCAACCGCACACGATGGAATCAGGTCCTGGACACATGGTAGCCGCCAGACGGACATGCTGGAACCACATTCAGAGCGTACCAGAACCACATGCCAGACACGCAGGAACCACCTGCCAGAAACCATGGAACCCACTGTCAGATACGCCAGAACCAGGCACCCAGTACGCTGAAGCCACCTGCCGAATATGCCAGAACCATGTGCCAGCCACGCTGGAACCATGTGATGGATACACCAGAAACAGGTACAGCAGAGGCCAGAACCAGGTGCCTGAAATGCCAGAACCACCTGCTTGACACAGCTGAACCACCTGTCAGTCTTGTGAGAACCACTTGCCGGATACACCAGACGCAGGTGTCGCACATGCCAAAACCAGGTGCCAGACACATCTGAACCACCTGCCAGTCTTGTGAGTACCACCTGCCAGATACACCAGACACAGGTGTCGCACATGCCAAAACCAGGTGCCGACATGACGGAACCACCTGCAAAACATGCCAGAACCAGGTGCTGGACATGCTGGAACCACCTGCTGGAGACGTCGAAATCCCCTGCCGGATACACCGGAACCACATGTCACATGTGCTGGAATCGCCTACCAGACATGCCGGGACCACCTGTTGGATACGCCGGAACCAGGTGCCTGATTCACTGAAACTACCTGCCGGACACGCCAGAATCAGGTGTCGGACACGCATGGAAAACACACAGGATATGTCGAAATCACCTGCATGATATCCCATAACAATGTGCCAGAAAATAGAGTACCTAGGATGTGTGAAATCCTATTGAGGCATATTCATATAATGCATTTATTATCATCTTTCTCGCTTTTTCTGTTTTATTGTTATAATTTTTTTTTTTTGAGGAAGATTAGCCCTGACTAACATCTACCACCAATCCTCCTCTTTTTGCTGAGGAAGACTGGCCCTGTGCTAACATCCATGCCGACCTTCCTCTACATTATATGTGGGACTCCTGCCACAAAATGGCTTGATGAATGGTGCATAGGTCTGCACCCAGGATCTGAACCGGCAAACTCCAGGCCACTGAAGGAGAACACGCAAACCTAACCACTGTGCCACCAGGCCGGCCCCAAGCTTTCTGTTTTTTTAAAGCAATTTCAATTCTTGCATTTGTTTCACCAGCAGTGGTATCATCATCTTGGACAGTTTCCTCCAGAGTCACAGTATCTAAAATTTGGAGCATTTCTGTTGCTTGTTTGGATAAGTGATGTCAGAATGTCTAGTAAATCTTCCCTAGGAGAACTGTCTAAAAGACGTCTCAATTTAGCAACTGCGGGGACATGTATATTCAACATTTCAATCAATAGTAGTTCATTTTTGTAGAACTCTTCTGATAATTCTCCCAGCTTCTCTTTAGTTTTACAGGTGTTGAAAAATCCCTCAAGTCCACTTTAACGACAGGATATGACTTCTCTTTTAAATCTGTACCATCTGCAAACAGCACAGGCGTGTGGTCAACAAAAGTGAGTGGGAATTGGGCTGGGTACTGCCCACAATCTGAACCATCAGTGCCGCGGCCCCAATCCTGTGCAGTGGTGGCAGATCCTGAGTATTGCTGGCCAGGTAGGTCATGCTGGGGGTGAGACTTAGGATGGTGCTCTGCAGCTCTCGAGCAGGCAGCTCCACACCAGCTGCCAGTTGCCAGTCCAGTCCACACTGGGTGCACATGGGGGGGCTTGGAAGCAGGAAGCCATCTGGGTGAGCAGCAGCAGGAAGTGGCTGAAGGAAAATTATGGGAAGATGAAGGGAGAAAATGTATAATAAATAAAGCTTGCCTTGTTATGCAGATAAATCTCTCAGTTAAAAAAATTCTCTAGGGGTTGGCCTGGTGGTTCACTGGTTAAGTGCGCACGTTCCACTTCGGTGGCCTGGGGTTTGCCGGTTCTGATCCCAGGTGCAGACATGGCACTACTTGGCACGCCAGGCTGTGGCAGGTGTCCCACATATAAAGCAGAGGAAGATGGGCGTGGATGCTAGCTCAGGGCCAGTCTTCCTCAGCAAAAAGAGGAGGATTGGCAGCAGTTAGCTCAGGGCTAATCTTCCTAAAAAAAAAAAAAAAAAAAATTCTGTAGGGGCTGGCCTGGTGGCACACGGGTTAAATTCACACATTCTGCTTTGATGGCCTGGGGTTCACCAGTTCAGATCCCAGGTGCGGACCTACACAACACTTATCGAGCCATGCTGTGGCAGGCATCCCACGTATAAAGTAGAGGACGATGAGCATGGATGTTAGCTCAGGGCCTATCTTTTTAAGCAAAAAGAGGAGGGTTGGTGGGGAATGTTAGCTCAGGGCTAATCTTCCTCAAAAAAAAAATTCTCTAAGACTCATTCTGTTTCTGGTGCAGATGCTTTTACTAATGGAAATTTCCTTTAGAAACATAAATTTCCTTTCCAAAGAGGAAGTCTATCCTTCATTTAAAGCAGTCAAGGTGGAGATCAAGAGTTTTTCCTGCATCTGCTGGCTCTCGATTGCTTTTGGCTCCAAATAATTTGTATGTCAAAGTACCATACTTTGGGCATCTTCAGCATTCCTTCAAGAAGAAACAACTTGTTCTTGGAAGTCTCTGTCTCCTCCCCAACCCAGATGCACTCAAGCTGTTAGGGGCCAACAGCAAACAGGGTTCTGCCTCAAGAAGCTTTGGGGAAGCCTCTTCACCCTCAAAGGCCTGAGACACACGAGAGGGATAGATCACTGCAGGTTCTTCAGCCATTGAAAATAATATAAACAGTTCCATTCTCATAAATTTAACAACTTGAAAACAAGGAACAACTTACCAAAAATTTCAAACTAACAAAACTCAACCAAGATGATAGTATTTTCCTCAATCGGGCGCTGCTAGCCAAGCTTTTTGCCACAAAACTCAAGACTTGGATTCATGCGACACACCTGAAGAAAGCACAAACTCTGGGGGGAACTGCACATCATTTGGTGACTTAAAAATAAAGATTTCTCCAAATGGAAGCAGACAGTATCTGATGCGAAGGTTTCCAAGGTGTCTGGACCAGGTCTGTTGGAAGTTTGTCTGCCAAACCTTTGAGGATGACATGACACTTCACATCATCTCCAATGCCTATGATCTTGATAACATGCAAACTTTAGGTCAAAAGTGCCAGAGAGTTCTCCTTCCTCTCACTCCGTGTTCCTCAAATGTGGCCACGATAGGTTTCCAATCTGTGTGTTTTTCCTCCAACATGGGACATGACTCCCAGAGAAGGTCCTTCCTGGCATCGAGGGATGAGAGGCTACTGAAACTGGAAAAATCTGACTGCAGATCAACAATGCTTTCAGAGAAAGATCACAATCAAAATGGGGACATGTGAAAGTTAATAAACGGAAACGTAGTTGAAATAGTGTTGGAAGGCTAATAGAGGGAGTTCTCATGCCCTATGTCAAAAGCGCAGTGCAACAGGAAGAATAAAGACTTTCTCTTCCTGACCAGTCAGAAACTAAGCCAAGGAGAGACTGTCACAACTCTGCCGATGAAAAGCCACTGCCCTCAAGACTGTGTCCAATAGCCCCCCAATTTTCCCCACTCTGAGATAAAAGAGCTTCTCCTCTCTTTCTTGCTGGGTGCTCCTGCATAGCTTGCCATGGTTTCACACTCCAAATGGCTATTCTTTGCTAATCCCAGGTAAACCAATTTTCGCCAGAGAAATAACTGGCTGTCTATTTGTTTAAGGTCAAGACTTGTTAATAAGCCAGAGATGTAGAGAAAACATTTGATAAAATCGAACTCCTGTTTGTCATAAAATTTTGTAGCAAGTTTGAAATAGATGGAAATTACTTTCACTTGTTGAAGGTCATCTACAGAAAATGCACAGTTGACTTCATGCTTAACAGGGAAAGACTAAAGGATTCTCCCCATAATAAGGAACAAGGAAAGGAATACCACTTTCACTATTCTTATTCAATAAAATACTGAAGCTTCTGGCAATAACAGAAGTAAAGGAAATAAAAGCCATAGAGTTTAGAAAGGAAAAATATAACCATTCTTAGTTTCATTGTTGTCTGTGTAAAAAAGTCTGGGAATCTACAAAAAAAAAAAATCAGAACTAATACATGAGTACAAAAAGTTCACCAAGTACAAGATCAACACACAAAAGACCATTTTATTTCTACAACTAATGATGAACCTGCAGATGATAAACTTGAAAATGCTGTATCATTTAAAACCACTCCGAAGAACATGAAACATTCAGGCATATATTCAGGAACATGTGTACAGGATCTGATGCTGAAAATTATAAAATACCGATTACGGTAATTAAAGAAGATGCAAATAAATTGAGAGACTTACTATTGTCAAAGACAAATGCAACAGACATTAGTTAAAGTGGTGAAAGCAGATTTTATTCAGTAACGGCTCACAGAAGCTGAGCTGCGCTCAGATTTGTACGCAGGTGAATTTAGAATTTTAAAGGGAATGAAGGAGCAGGGTTCAGGGGCTCAGTGGAGTCAAAGAAGTAAAAAAGTACAAAGGTTGGTCAGTGTAACTGTGATTAGACCCTCTGTGTTCGTTACTTTGCAGTTATCAAAGTTAGGATTCTATCCTCACTCAGAAGTTGAGAGAAAGAGTCTCTATCTGTCTTAATGATCGTATTTCAAAGGAGTGGCTCTTAGGTCCTTTAGAGAATTGTGAGAGATACATATCGACAGTTGTAAGCCCTCTTTAGTAAATACTCTAAGAAGGGGGATCAGAGGCCTATAATTGGGTGTTGACTAAAATAAATAGCAAATTTTTCTGTCAGCTTTGAGCTCTCAGGAAGGCATTTTAATGGTGGGCTGGAGTCATTCCGGTTACACAGCCTTATGCTGCTAGAAGCCACGCCAGAGTTTGGTTGAGTCTCCTCCTGGTGTGGGGGTTTGGAAGGAGTTGTTATGTGCTGAGAATTCTGCAGTCCTCACCATGCTACTGGATAGAATAAAGAGTACAGGTCTCAATTATCCCCAAATTGATCTATAGGTCTAATATTATTCTAATAAAAATTCCACCACAGTTTGTAGACAGAGACACCTTTTTCTAAAATTTATATAGAAAGGCACATAGCTGGGAGTAGCTAAAACAATCGTGACAGGAAGAATAATGTGGCAGTAAACACTTTAACAATATTTAGTATTGCCTTGTAGATAGTGTAATCACAGCATCGTCATTTTCATTGTAGGACAGCTACATAAATCAATGGAACAGAGTAGAGAATCCAGAAATGGACCACGGAGTTATACCCTAGTGATCTCTGACACCAAGAGTGAACCTTAATGTAAATTATGGACTTTGAGTGATAATGGTGTGCCTATGTATGTTCATCAATTGTGAGAAGTATACTACTCTGACGAGAGATATTGACAACAGAAAGGTTATGCATATGTGGGGGCAGGGACTATATGAGAACACTGTATATTTCATTAAATTTTGCTGTAAACGTAAAACTGCTCTAAAAAGTAACATCCATTTATTTTTTAATAGGCAATACAAGAATACCTTGTGGTGAAAAACTAGTCATTATTTTAGCTGTGATGGATACACAAACTTGCACTTCTGATAAAATTGTACAGAACTAAATACACAGGAACAAATTAGTACAAGTAAAACTGAAGAAATCTGAATAAGATAGTGGATTGTATCAATGCCAACAAGCTGGCTGTGGTATCGTCCTATAGTTTTGCAGAATGTTATCATTGTAAGGAACTGGGTAAAGTGTACACTGGAACTTTTGGAGTTATTCCTTACAGCAGTGTGGAATCTACAACGATCTCACTATAAATTTCAATTAAAAATAGTTGGCAAATGGAAAGTCAGTCTATGTTCTAAGTTAGGAAGTTTCATTAAATGGTCAGTCCCATTACTTTATAAATTGAATATAATGCCAATAAAAATTTTAACGAGCTTTTCTGTTGAGTTAGATAAATGATCCTACATGGAAAAAATAAACGCATAAGCTAAGCTAGGAAAATATGGACCAGGAAGAACTCTGAGGGAGGAACTGTTCTATCACACGTTAAAAATATTGCAGAGACTGTAATGCGACAGGAGAGGATTGTTGCATGCACAAGAAGAGGAGAGAAGGGAAAGGGAGGGGAGAGGGTGGCAGAGGTCAGGGGAGTGGGGGAGGGGTGGCCTGATTGGAAGTTGTTGACGTGGGGAAGCTGGAGGTCACTAAGTAGAAGGCAGGCATCCTATGCGATGGTTTAGGGAGCATACGTGGCTTTCTCTGGCGGTCCTGTGTTGAAAGCAGAACGAGAGTTTTGGAAACTGGCAGTTACTGACCAAGTGCTGACTGTTCTGTGCTGAATGCTGCAGGGGCTGTGACTTGGCTTCTTGGGATGTTTGCTTCCCACGTTGGGGGTCAGAGTTATACTGTCATATATGATCTGGCCTTTGTCCATTTGTATATTCAGTCTCAAAAAAACAGTCGGTGCACAAATTCATCAGTTAGCTCGTCATTAAAAAATCGTCTCTTGGAAAGTTAAACCTTTGAAAGTTAAAAAGATGAAAATGTTAAAAAGATGAAAGACGCCAAATAAGTTTTATAGATGAATATGAAGAAATTGAATAAGAATCTCAAAATTATCCTTCAACAGATTAGGGTGTCATGAAACAGGTTTCTCAAACTTAAAGTCCTATATTAACATTATTTTCTAAAAAAGAAATTTGGCAAATGAATTAAAGGACTTCAAAAGTCCTTAGCGTTGACTTCATGTTTACACTTCTAGTAATTTACAATCAGGAAGTAATTCTAAATAGCAATGCGTTTTATCTCCTAAATTGATTTTTTTGTGTAAATTATTGATTAAAAAAAGAAAAAAATGAAATCAAATGTCCAGCAGTTAAGTATATTTACTTGAGAATATATCATGCAAACTACGTTTAAGTAGAGTGTCATTTTTATTATCAGCATAGGAGAAAAGATGAGTTATGGAAGGGATTCTGCTCATGCTCAGTTATTTCCTTTACTTAACATTAAATCTTGAATAAAGTATAATGTCAAGCTGACTCATTTACTCGTTCATTTTAAAAGCTGAAGACTATTTCCTTGGTTTTTAAATAATGAGGTGTAAAGAAGGGGGTGAGGTGTTGAAAATAACTTCCACTGAGATTGACAGTAGCAACTGCTCTTGATTTTTTTGAGAGTTGTGGGGTCACCCATCAAAGCAGGAATGCTATTTATGTTCAGAAATTAACAATCTGAATTTTATTAGAAATTTTGACTTTTATACACCCTCAAAAAGTAAACTTAGGAATTTATTTGAATTTTTAGCTCTGTTGAGGTATGAGTAATAGACAAAAAATGCACACGTTTTCTATATGTGTATTGATTAGTTTGGACATATGCATACACCCGTCATATCATCCCCACAACCAAGTGCTGAACACATCCATGACCTCCAAAATTTTCCTTGTGATTTTTGTGTGTTTTTTTAATCTTAGGAATTTCATGGATTTTAACCTTATGCTCAGATAAAAGAGGGAGAAGATGAGGTGTACGTTGTTTCATTGTGGTACCTTAAGACATAGACTTTCAACATACACATGACTTCTGAAAAGCAACATTTATTACTCTCACAATGAAATATTTTCTCCTATTTCCTTCAAATATATGGCCTTCTTATTCTACCCCCCACCCACTTCCTTTTTGAGTAGGGACTCAGGAGAAATTTCCAATGGTACTAACAAACAGGGTCCAAGGGGTGGCTGCCCCTCAGCCCTGCAGGCTTTTCCCCTGTGAGAAGCGCCCACTTTGCACGTGTGTGAGCCAGTGTGGAACAGGACAGAGTATGTCTGCAGACTGGTTCAGCCTGCTGAGCCCCTTTGCTGCTTCTAACCTATGGCCACAAAAAAGGCTAAATGGAGGGAAATTAAACTTTGATGTGTTGATGATTGAAAAGGAAAGTGCCTTGCTCTCTAAGGGATAAAGTCATTTGGAGGAAAATCAAATAACTATCATAGTTATTTTTTCCTATCTTATTTTTCCACTGAAGGCACTAGATATTTCAATCTGACTTCCTAACACAATCCAGTAGTACCTTCCTTTTCTAAGGCCAATGAACTGTTATGTAAGGGGCTTCTATTGCGTTTTCCAAACCCTCCTGGGATTCTGTTTATCTACTGTTCATTTTTCACCCCCTGCTTTTCAGATTGCTTTGTTCACTGTCCTTGTAAAATAAATGTGGCTCATTAAAATAACCAGCATTAATATGTATCTCTTTCACTGCATTTTATCTAATAAATATGCTGAAGATTTTCTGTATTCTGCATGTGAATCCTTTGTTGAATATTGGAACTGGGACAATCTCTTCGCATCCTGTGACTTGCCAATTCCCTCTTGTAATGTGTCTTATGATGAACCGAAAGCCTAAATTTTAATGAATCCCAGTTTACCGATATTTCTTTTATGGAGAGTGTGTCTGTGTGTGTGTGTCTTCTTTGAGAAGTTTTTTCTACCCTGTGGTCCCGAGGATGTTTTCTTATGTTGTCTTCTAGAAGTTTCATTATTTTACCTTTCCCCTTTAGGTCAAAGTGTCCAGGAATTGAGTTTTGTGTATTGTGAGGGTAGGGCTCAAGGTTTCGTTTACATCCATATGCTCATCTCTACGAGTAATAACAGGCAGCATTGGGACAGGTGGACACAAGCCTGGGAGTTAGGGGTCCTGTATTCTCAGCCTTACCCTCCCTTTAAAGCACCCTCTGAACGTGGGCAGGTGATTTTCCCAGTTCTCCCTCCTCTCAGACTCCTTCCTTCCTCTCTTCCTTCTATCCTTCATTCCCCCCTCCCTCCCTCCATTCTTTCCTTCCTTCCTTCCATCTATCCACCCGAGCATCTGTCCAGGTATCAATCTGTCCAACTGTCCTCCTGCCTGTTCGCCGGTTTGTCCTTCTTCTCTCCTTCCATCCTCTTTCCTCCCATGTCTCAACTTCTCTTCCTTGTCTTTGTTCTTCCTGCTTTCCCTGTGACCCTCCATTTGTCCGCTCTTCCTCTGTCCATCCAGGTGTCCCCTCTGTCTGTGCCTCTACCTATCTCTTTGTCGCGTCTCTCTCTTCTTCAAGCACACTGTCTCTCTTGGGTTCATCTCACTCACAGGCTCGAACATCCCTCTACTCACACAATCCCTCCTTCTGTCACTCACATTTATGGCTCACCTGTGAATGGTTGTCCTGGGACAGCCACTGCTGGAGTGCAGATGAGCCTGTGGGGCTTCACCCACTGTGTGGGGTCTCTGTGTCTCCCAGACGACAGCCCTTTCCACAGCTCCTGAGCCGGGCAGCATGTTCCTGCCTACTTCCTCATTGCTTGAGCAACCAGAAGCCACCACAGCCCTAGGGGGGGCCCCTCTTCCTTCCCCAGAGGAGCTCTCCAGCCCCACAACTCCACTGCCCAATTATTACTGGGCAGCTGGGAAGCCGAGGTGTGCAATTCTGCTTTGAGGGCAAGCATGCTGATCACAAGGATTATACCAATATTTCAATCTGATGCAGCCCTCAGAGAACCCCTGGTCTTGTGAAAGTCACAGAAAATTCTAATACAAGGTGGGATGTTTTGAGGAGAAGCACCTGGCAACCTTTGGGTGAGAAGGGCTCTCTGGAGGAAGTTTTGCCCAATTGGGGTCTTTAAGAAGGAGTAGGAGTTATATAGGGAAATAGGGTGTGGAGCGTGTTCCTGGCAGAGGAAATTGCATGAGCAATGGCCCTGTAGGCAAAAACAGCATAGTGTATGGGAGAATTGACAGGAATTTGGTTTGCCTGAAGCACAAAGCCTAACTCCGAGTGAATGGATCAATAAGGCTGAAGAGTCAGCAGGAGCCAGATGTGCAAGGGCTTTGAGTGCCAGGTCAAGAAGCTTGAACTTAACCCTGAAGGCCTTAGGGAGCCATGGGTGATGCTAGAGCAGGAGTGTTCTAGTGAGATCTTCACTTCAGAAAAATGCTTCTAATGTTCAAGGCAGAGAACATCCTTTAGACAATGCATCCAGTGAGCATGTTAGGGTGTTGGTTCCGGTGAGAAAAGGTAAGACCTACCTGGGACGTGAATGAACAGAAGGAACGCATTGAGGAGCAATCTGTAAGTGCAGTTGGTGTTACTGGCAGGTGAGGGAGGAGGAGCTGAGAGATATGCTGGCTTCGACTTGGATGAGCACAGCATTGGGTGGTGGTTCCACTGGGAGCAAAGGCAACAGATGATACTGAGTTCAGGACTCTGATTTGGTCTCAGCTCAGCTCTCAGTGATGGCCATCTCTCTCCCTCTCTTCTTGCAGCCAAGGGACACGACCTGAAGGCCCTCACACTCAGTTCCACCCTCTCCAACATCCAGTATTTGACAGACATGAGCAAGAGCTCAGCCACATTGAACTCCACTGAGAGAGGCCTGCAGCCCCTAATGAGACCCTGGTGTCAGCAGCTCCTGGCTGGATGAGTCCCAGCCAGCCACTCTCCACCTGCTGTCTCTCCTGCTCGTCGTCCTCCTGCATCCTCCCCAGCTTGGATCCTTGTTCAAGAAGAGCAGCCTGGGCCCCTTGTCTTGGGCTGTAGACTGATCTCCCTCAGGGAAGTCCCTTTTCTGAGCATTTGAGAGTCATGAACACTTTCGGTGACCACCCCAGTTTTCACTCTTCCCACTGACTGCCAATTTGCTCCTCCCTCCCTCTAGCCCCCATTATCAGAGGATTCAGGACATCTCTCTAGAGTCCCCACATTCCTCTCTCCCCGGGCCTGCGGAGGAAGGGGCAGCCTCCAGCATGAAAGCTGTCTGCACCTACCACCCTGACCCCATGGCTCATGATGGAGAGTGTGACAGAGACCCCATGTGACAGAGAGCAGCATTCCTGGGTGCTGAACCAGCTGATCCACCCTGTCACCCCGAGAGGCCTCTACTCCCTGCTCAGGGACAGCCTTTTTGTCAGTGGTGAGTGCTCGTGCTGAGCTGGATTGACAGTGATCGTTACTTATGCCTGTTCTGCTTTATTTCCTCTCTAACACGTCAGCCCAGGTTCTGCGTGGGGGACACAGAAACCGTATATGTAAAAACTTTCAACTTACAAATGGAGACTATGTAAATGGATTTGTTGATCCCAATAAAAAAAAAAGTGAACTGTCTCACTATTAATTTTTATATAGATTGCCTGGACAAATGGTAATATCTTGGTTATAATGGGTTTACATATACCATTAAAAATTAGTTTCACTTGTTTATTTTTAGTTTTTTAAATGTCAGTATTTAAAAAAAGTTTAAATTTCATTAGATAGAGTGTGAAATTCTACTGTTGGACAGCACTGTTCAAGACGTGAAAATAAAGCCCAGAGAAAGTGGTTAGGGACAACTTTTCCAAGGAAAGGAGTCAATCTGACCCACGTGGCAAGATGCAGACAACAGTCTCATACACACATACATGCACACACACACACTTAGAAAGCAAGACCAACATCATCATAGAGTTGAACCACTACTTCTCAAGTGGCAAGAGGTTGCAGTCCTACATTGTTCTAAGTGGACGAACCTCAGGAAAGGAGCCAGGAGTCAAGAAAATTTACCAATCAGGAAGATCTAAAACCAGAGAGTAAAGGTCAGGATCTTTGGTGAAGTTCCCAGCGGTGGATTCTGTTAGAGACTCAATACGTTAGCGAGAACTTTGCAAGAAGGGTTGTTACAGAACTCACCTATCCTTTCCTATGTAAAAGTACACAAGTTTCGTAAAGAATACTAGCTCCTGCCAATCAACGAAAAGATGGTAGAACACGAATATCGCCCTTGTAAATCACTCCTGGATTAGTGAGCCAGTCAGGGAACAGATGACAGTGGATTGAGCTGGACCTCATTAGGCTGATTCTGACTTCATGACCATCCTGTGGATTGTCTCATGCCAGGAACTCTAAAACATGCTGTCCCCACCACTCTTTTGCCACCAAGGTCCACCAACCAGACCTTGCTGACAAATGCCCTGGCTGGGCCCCTTCTGACCACACCTGGAGGACTCTCCACAAATCCTACTCCGTCACGGCGCTCTTCCACCTGCCACTGGCCAGGGAGGCATTTCCTCCAAGGCTGACACTCTGTGTGCCCAGCTCTGGGAATGACACGTCTCCCTCAAGTGAAGAAAAGGATCTGAGTTCAGAGCCTGTGGGCTGCAGCCATTAGGACAAGGCCTGGGGTTTGCTGTCAGACAGAAGAGAACCTGTGGTGGGTGTGGGTCCCAGGGTTCAAGAAGCCCCTGTGATTCCTGGATAGAATCCCAGAAGACGATGCAGGACGGAGGAGGGATGCTTGGGTGTGATTGTCCTTGGGAATGTCCATAGGGAGGCGGATTTGCCATTGGTAATGCCTTCAACAGGGTTGTTCATTCATCGATTCATCCTGTCTCAGGGAGTGCTGTCTACATCCTTCCAGCCCCTAGTCTCCCGTCTGGAGCAAACAGACAGCGTCAGAAGAACATTTACATTTCATTTGTAATGTATGCGTACAGGGCATGCAATGTGCTGGATGTTGCAAGTGTTTTGAAACATTAACTCCTTTAGCAGTCTCCATATCCTCACAAATTAGGTACGCTTATCCTTCTTGCCAACAACAGATGAAGAAACTGAGGCACCAATGAGGTAAGTACTTTGCCCTCTACCAATATCTAGGAAGTGATTGAGGTGGAATTTGAACATAAGTTGTGGCTCCATATTCTCTGCTCTTAACCATGTTCTTTGCTCCCTATGACTTCACACCATGAAGACGTTGGCTCAGTGTATCCATTTTCTTGTTACACCCGGTAGCCCCACTCTTTGATCTCTGTCTGAAAAAGATGCTATTCGCATCAAAACTGTTGCACATACACAGCCAAAGTGACTTCTCCCCATATCCCATGTCCTGGAAAATACATAGAGAACATTTCAAAACATTTCTTGCCCAGGCTGGGAGTGCTTCTGGGAAATCCCACTGTTCCTGTAAGAAGCCAAGGGCAGGCTGGGAGCTGTGTCTCAGGGGAAAGGTGAGATCAGGAGATACTATGGGGTTACAAAATGGATGGGGGACCTCAGCAGGAATTGACTTCAGGATCTGGTGGTGTTTCAAGCTGGGTGCTAATTTTCTGGCTTTGGGTGTAGGGGCTGGTGCCGCATTCCAGGGAGAGGCCAGTCTCCCTGTGTTCTTGGGGAAACCAGACCCTTGAAAGCAAGGGAATGAGAATTTCCTTTCACAATGGACTTGGGAGGGGAAACATTCAGCCCAGAAGAGACAGTCATGATCCTGAGGAAACCAGAAGAAGCTGCCTCCTCGTCCGCCAAGCAGAAAGCCCTCCTTCATGGACTCACTTTATCCAGATGAGACCAAGAAGGAGGACATCATGAGATGCCCTTGCAGGTGGGAGACCTGTGACAGTGGAACCTGTGCCTGGGAGGCTCTGAAAGGCATCATAGGGGTGACATTTGCTGTCAGCAGGGTGCCAGATGAGAGGCACGCCTGCTTGTGTCTGGGAACAGTTTGAGTGTCAGGGAGAAGGCACCGCTGGCGCAGAGGCTCACAGGAAGAAGTGGGTCTGACCAATGTCCGAAAGAGGGCAGTGTAGCTGGAAGGAGCCTGAGAAGAGAGAGGAGGGTAGATGGGGACAGGCAGGGCCAGAGGGCAGGAACTGGCAGACTGTGCTTTTCCCGTCGCTCTCTGATGACACTGCTCTAAGACATTGCACCTAGAAAATACAAATCCTTAACATCTCACAAATTCTGTGTGCCAGGAATGGGGCACATCTTAGCTGGGTGCCTCCGCCTCAAGGTCTCTGTGAAGCAGGGGCTGCGGCTATATTGCGGCTCGACTTGTGGAGGGTTTGCTCCCAAGTTCACTCACATGCATGTTGACGGGGTTTGTTTGGACTGAAAGTCTGAGTTCCTGCCTGTCTGCTGGCCAATCATTCCCTCCGTTCTCTCCTATGGAACATCTTCATAGGACAACTGAAAGCATGCACACTTGCTCCCCCAGTTCCAGAGATATAAGATGCAGAGAGAGAGAGAGATGGAAACAGAAGGAGGGAAAGACGGAGGGGACTAAAGCCAATGAGTAAGAAGGAAGGGCCAGGCTTTTTGTTCTTAACCCTGGGTTGCAGGCCATCCCATCACCTTGGCTGCATTCTATTCAGAAGGCAGCTCCTGACCACTTGTGGTTCCACAAGGACGTGCACAGCAGAAGACAGTGAGCACCAGGAGCCATAGTGGAGGCTGCCCACTACATAGGCCGACACGAGGCACTTGGGTCTGATTCTAAGTCAAACAGGAGACCTTGCAAGGTTTCATGCCAGTGAATGGAAGTATCTGAATTTCCCCTAATTTCCACCTCTTAAAGGTGCAGACCTGGAAATGAGGCCCAGAGGGGCAGTGACTTTCTCAAGGTCACAGAGCTGGAACCCAGTCCTGTTTTGAGGGGTACTCCACACTACATCCCACCCCTTCTTGTCATTCTTTCATCTCTAAGTGTGTGCATCAGACACATGCAAACCAGACCACAGGTGTTGTTGCTATTGTCTCTTCTACACCTGAGGATGTCCGGAGGGAGATATTTCTGGCCTCGTCCCCATTGTTCAGGTTGGGTGATTGAGGAGGCCCTGGGAGGCCCATTGGCATTTCCAGGACACAGAGCTTGTAGGAAAAAAAGAGGTCGGAACTCAGCTGCATGTCCTCAAGCTGGAACCCTGGTTCCATCTCAAGGTCCTGTGTTGGGATCTGTGCTGGCTATTTGTGTACAGTTCTGGAGGTGACATGGGCAAGGAGGGTGAGCAGCCAAGATCCCAGAGAGGTTTTCGGTGGGTGTGATTGAAGAAGGCGCCCAGGTAAGGGAACCTTGAGGAAGTGACCTCACTTCCTTGAAAACAGACCCCAACAGAACTTAGCACACTGGTCTCCAGGCGCCCACATTCTAGACATAGCATCCTATTGAGCCCACTTGAGTGGCGACACTGAAGACAAGAGGATGTTCTCCTGCTGTCTCCCGAGTTGTGGAGGCTCTGGCTTCAGGAAAGCCAAGAAAAAGAGCCTTTTCAGTCACTATAGACACTGGCTTGGCCCTCACCTGCACCGCCTCTGTCCAACTGGCAGGAGGAGCACTCAGGTAACACAGGGAAAGCCAACCGGGTTAGGCCACAACTGGATGCCACCCGCACAACAATTTGAGCCTCCTTGTGTGTCGGAGGGGAGTGAGAGATGGACGGCGGTGCTGAGCGGGGACCCACCCTGGGCAGGAGCCATTTGCTCGGTGTTGGAATCCTGGCAGTGTGTCGTGTCCCCAGCCTAGGTGGTGGCTAGCAGGATGGGAGAGTGGGTGCTGGGAACCAAGCTCATCTACCCATAGGTTAGTCCCGAGCCATCCAGGTGTCATCTCATTCCCTCCCTGGCTAGAGGTCTATGCAGATGCTGCTCGGTACCTGATCTGTGCTGGGGTTTCCTCCTGTGGCCAAGTCGAGGCAGGCCCCTCAGACCTCCCGGCCCGGCTCTCGGGCACTGTCTTTGCAGAGCTGCACGCAGGAGGTGGTGGAAGAGCTGACGGATGGCTTCGGGTACTCCATCTCCCTGGACAGGGACCAGCTGCACCGCGCCACCATCAATAACCAGGGCTGCTCTGAGGTGAGAGTGGGCACGGAGGGGTCTTCCCACCCAGGCCCCTGAGATGACCAGGGCCGGCCCAGAATCCAACCTCAAACTGCCGTTCTCCTGGGACCCTAACAGGGCTGTCCCCCATGAGTGTCCCACAGTCCCATTCCCAAAGGAATCTGGACTTCCGCTCCTCCCCACCAGCTGCATAGGAGGGTAGGAGGGCACTCTTTGCATTTTCCTAGGAAGATTAGAGAAAACGTTGATGTCGTTGTCACTTCCCAATAGGCCCTGAGTATCTTTGAATTTTGCCTTTTTTGGAAAATGAAACCTCGATAACAAGGGTCTCCAAACTCCCTTTAATGTAAAAGAAATAACCATCAGCGTGTTTGAAAGTCAAAGGGATTCTCAGAACGTGTCACTGCCCTGTACACTGTTTCCAGACCTGGGAGGGGTGAGGTGGCCACATAACATTTCCCTCCAGGTCAGGGTCTGATGAAGCCTCAGGCAGTTACAGGGGATGTCCCTCAGCCCTCACTTTGGGCGGTTCTCAGTTCTGAGCCACAGGACCTAGAGAAGCCACTTGGCATGCCTAAGCCTCTGTTCTCCTCTCTAGAGAGGGGTGTCTGTTGAGGATTCACTGGGCTGGTGCTCTGCACAGACGGAGGTCTGTTGTCCCTCAGCGAGCAAATGGCCTTGAGGGAGATCAATGTGGAATCCTTCGCAGGACCAAAGTCAGATTGTGCTTTGAGAGCCCAGAACTTTGCTGAGTTGGGACCCCTGTCTCTCCTGTCGCACACGTCTGGGAGGGGCTAGGAGTTCCTGGGTCAGCTGCAGACCCTGATAACGCTGGTGGTTGGCAGTGGTGACCCTGACTCTGTGTCCCTCCTCGTCCCACCCAGAGTGAAGATGAGTCCACTCTGTCTGTCACTGAGGCCTGCAGGATGCGTGCCCTCCGGGCAGGCATGATGCAGAGGCTCTCAGAGACTGTGCTGCCAGCCTTCCCCAGCAGAGTCCTCCGCAGTGTCATCACCTCCCTCTGCAGCTACTCAGGCTCCAGCACAGCCCACCAGGTGCTGGACCAGCTGTTTCCCAGGTGACTGCCCGCCTCCTCCTCAGCACAGTGGTGACTCTGCCCACTGCCAGCTGTGTGTCTTGCCTTGGGAATGTCACCGCATCTCTCTGAGCCTGAGTTGGCTCCTCTGAAACGTGGGGTGGGAGAGGATGAACTTGCTAGGCTTCTCCCAGGGATGAATGGGATCAGCCCTCCAGGTGCTGCCCTGGTGCCCGGCTCTGCAGAGAGGGTGGTGGGCCATGCTGTGGTTGCTGGTGGTGATTATTTCTCTGTCCCCCACGGAAAGTAGTCTTCCTCTCCCTTCACTGGCTTGTGGCTTTTTGAGTTTGGAAAAGCACCTGGAGAGCACCCTGTCAAGGAGTTTGAGATGCCATCCAGCTGGTCCTGGTGCTTGTCCTTGGTGTAGCCACTTAGGGATCTCTAGGGCCACAGAGGGGCCGCAGGCCCACTCAGACACCCGGGGTGGTTCTGGTTGGAGGTCATTCAACAATGTCTATGAAGGACCTACTCTGAGCAGGACTTCTGGACACACTAAGTGTCACTCAGTGACTGAAGCAGACAGCCTCCCTGGCCCTCCCCTCTAATCTGAGAGTCAGACAGTCACACTTGACATCATTCACAGGTCCCATCTACCCTCCATCCCGGGCTATGCCCTCATCCCCTTTGGGACACATGGAGGCAGCTTGGCCCATTGCGTGCGGGATGCTGGAGGACAGGACCACCTCCCAAAGTGAGTGGTCTTTGGGTCGAGAAGGAGGGCCTCCTGTCTCTAGCAAACAGGGTGTGGGGAGAGGATGGAGGCTGTGGCCGGGTCAGGCCTGGGAGAACCCTGCATCTCACCCATCTTTTGATCCCCATGGGAGGGCTGAGTTCTGGTGGCTTCCACTCCGGCAGGACTGGACTCAAAGAGAGCTGTGCATGGGTCCCAGGCCCCTTGAGAATTGGAAGGGAGGCTGGGCTGCGTTGTCCCCAAGAGACCCACTCCCAGCAGAGTCCCAGCCCCTCCTGCCTCCCTTTCTCCACATCCACACCTTGTGAGCACCACCGCCAGGTCCATAGTAGGAGGTGTGTGAGCAAGCTGCTCCCAAGTCTGCTGGAGTCTTCATTCCAGTGGCCCACATTCATGCAGGGCTTGGGTGGGCTCTGTCCAGACCCTTGGGGAGGAGAGTATCGGTGGGAACAAGAGACTCTCACAGACTCTGTGTTCAGCCTGCTGGATGAGCAGGCCTGCCACAGCCAGGACAGCCAGCCAGGGCTCAGGGCTGGGATGGGGCCCTCCTCTGGAGGGGGAGGGTCTGGCAAAGGGGCGCAGATGCTAACAAGAGTGCCTTGGGAGGACGGTGTTTAAGGAAAGGCCAGGCCACTGACTCTCTGGCCCATCTGCCTCCACGCAGTGCTATCTATTTCCTGCTGGGAACTTGGCTGGGCCAAGGGCAGGATTGCAGGGAGCCCCTGCGGTTTCCCTCTTGGACCCTGCAGCTGGCCACTCTGCACGTCAGCTTTGGTGGCTCCCACGTGGAGGGCCATGCCTACCTTCTGCCAGGCCACCTGGAGCATCTCAAGGCCATTGAGGCCGAACGGAAAGGTGAGGGGACTGGAGTCTGGGAAGACTGTCTGTGTTGAGGTTCATGGGCTAGCGTTCCCTTAGAGGCAGTAGAGCCCTTCCTATCTTTGGAAAGGCACAGAAACTGTCAGGTGTGTGGGTGCAACTTTCTCTTTATCCTGCTCCAGAGCCAGCTCCAAAGCTCCTGCCACTTCCAGAGCCAGAGCCAGTGCCAGCCCCCGGGCTGGAGCCAGCTGCACCTCCAGTCTCACCACGTGTGGTAGAGCTGGAGCCAGCAGCCCCTGAGTCGGCCACTCCAGGACCAGAGCAAGGGCCACCATTAGAGGCAGCCCCAGAGCCCAGCTGCCCCCGGGCCGTGACCACCGAGGACCAGCTGCGGGAGGAGAAGCTGAACATCTTGGACTTCCCTCCCCAGCTGGTGGCAGAGCAGCTGACGAGGATGGCTGCGGTGAGCAGAGGAGCTCACGGGGTGGGTGGCCCCTGCCTTCCCGGTGCCATGAGCCGCCCCACACCTGCCATTCCCTGCTCGGAATTCCGATGATCTGGGTCCAAATCCCTGCTCCCTCCCTTATCAACACTGTGACCTGGGCAGCTTTCTTTCTCCCCAAGCCTTCGCTGTCCCCTAGAGAACAGGGGACAGTAGAGATGGACACTCAGAGCACCTGCTGTACAGGGTGGCTGTGCCGGTGAATGAGGTGGGAGAGAGTGGAAGGTGGGCAGAGTCTGGCCCTTTGGTGGGGGATGGGCACTCACTGAAGTGCTGCCAGGTCCTTGGGTGGATCCCCCATCTGTGCAGGTGGCCCGGACAGCCTCAGCACTTAGCAGGAAGGTGATGTGTATTGACTCCAGTGGAGACAGTCAAACAAAGCCGGGGGTTGTCCCTGCCTCAGGGGGAATGTGCATGGGAATGGGGAGTGGGACCCGAGGGGCACTGGGATGGGTGGATGATGGCCCTTCTGGTGGGCATGTGTGGGCTGCCTTCTGGAGCTTGGAGGAAGTGAGATGGGGCTGGGAGCAAATGTCCCCTCCCTTCCCCACTGTACTGTGTCCGGGGTCATCCTGGACTGGGTGCATTCAGTGGACACAGACAAAACCCAGGGACTCCCACAAGCCTCAGGCCACATGCTCTGCTTCCTGAGCTCCAGTTCTGATCTCACCCTGCTGGGCCTATGGGGGACTGTGGACGCCGAGCTGGGGTGCGGCAGGACCGGGTGACACTCCGAATCTTCTGCAGGAGCTGTTCAAGACGTTGGTGCCCGCCCACTGCCTCGGCTCAATCTGGTCCGAGTGCGACAACAGGGAACGAGAGTACCTGGCACCCACTGTCCGTGACAGTGTGATGCACGACAACACCGTGGCCAATTGCATCCTCGTCACCTGCCTTGGGGACCCCAGCATGACAGCGCGGGACAGGGCAAGGGTGGTTGAGCTGTGGATCAGGGTGGCTGAGATAAGCCTTGGCACGCTCTGTCTGGATGCGTGGGAATTGCCTCTTGTTTCTCAGCTCTCAGGATTGAAGTCTGGGGTCTTAGTCCCTGGACTGTCCCTTGACCCTCATGCCAGGGCCACGTTGACCTTGACTTGAGGTCCCAGTGGGGACAAGCTCACTTCCTCCCTTGTGTTGAGCTACAAATCCTTGTGCCTGGCAGTGTTACTCATCGGGTGGCAGGTGTGCCCTCCCTGGCTTCCCTGGGCATGTGTCTCCTCCAGGACAGGGGAAGTCCGTGAGGGGACAGAAACCAGAGGCAGCAGAGCTTCAGCTCCCCCTCACGGCTCCATCTCTTCGCTTCCCCAGGAGTGTCGAGGCCTCGGGAACTTCTGTTCCCTCCACACAATCCTTTCTGCCCTGCAGAGCCCTGACATTGCCCGTCTCCAAGACACCTGGGGACAAGTTTCCAGGTGGGTAGTGGGTGGTCTGCTCTCCAGCCAAGCACCATGAGGGTGAGGTGGCCCAGGCAGCCTGATTTGGGCCGGCATGTCCCCCAAAGTCAGCTGAGACCACCTGGGAGACAGCGAACGCCGGGCACAGGGACTGACCTGGGTGCTGGGTCTCTGAGTCTCTCAGCGCCCTTAAGCCAGCTGTTCCGTCCCAGGGATTCATTTCCTTCCAGACCAGATCCTGGCTTGAGCCCAGGTGGAGATTCTCAGGTGTTTCCTTTGCAGCAACAGAAGCCTCTATGCAGCTGAAACCAACACTGTTCCAAAGAGATCTGTTTGGGACATCTGGGAATGGAGGCCCCAAGGGACAAGAGGAGAGGCCCCTCCGCAGTCCCATGGGGACCTTAGAGCTCAGAACACCCCAGTGAAATCCCTCATCCAGGCCCCAGGCAGTTTGGATCTGCTGGGTTCTCAAACAAATGGGATTTGCCTTCAAGCATCCCACAGTTTTTCTTGCTTGCTTGCTTTCTTTCTTTCCCCACCCCGCAGGGAGAGTTCTCGAACCTGGAAGAAGTGGGTCAGGAGAGAGAAACGCGTGAGCAGGGAGCTGCTAGTGCAGGTAACCTGGAGGCTGGAGATCTGGAAGGAGGCCAGAAGGAGAGGGGAGGGGAGCATCCTGAGGGGATCCTAGGAGGTGAGGCTATGGCAAGGCTTGGCCCAGGCTGGGGGTCAGAGAGCCCCGTGAGGGTGGGGCAGGCCGGGGCCACTCGGCCAGGTCCCCCAAGACACCCTGCCCTCCCCCTCCCTGTCTGTTCAGCTGGGGTCTGGACGCACCCCTGGAGTCCAGAGGTCGGGGCCTTGGTCAGATTTGGAGCCAGGGCTGGGGTGAAGGCAGCGGGGACAGGGCCTGTAGCTGGCACGGGGAGCAGCCTCTCCCAGTGGGTCCTTGAGCCAGTCACTGCCCCTCTGGGGGCCTCCGTCTCCTCCTCTGGGAAGTGGAGGGAACTGATCAGTGGTGCAGGCCTCCCAGCGAGGTGCTACCATCCAAGGGAGGACAGGAACGGGAGGAGATTTGTGCCGGCTCCTCCTCGAGAGGTGAGGGGAGAGCAGTGATGACATGCAGATGACTCTGAGTCCTCAGGAGACTCCTGGAAGCAGGTGACGTTCTCCTCACACTTTTCAGCTGAGGAAAGAGGGCCAGGGAGGCCTGGGCAGGCCCAAGGTCACACAGGGCTGAGTCCTGGAGCTGGGACTGGTCTAGAATCAGAGCACCCTGGAGGTGGGAGCAGCAGAGGCAGCAGGGGACTGGAGCCGATGGCCAGGGTCTGAGATCAGGGGCCTTGGGGGACATGCGGAGGGGAGTATGGGCGCACTGACCCTGTCCTCGGCCCCGACAGGAGGCGACCTCCGTGTTAAAGACTGCAGAGAGGGCCCGCCAGGGAGCCCAGGAGAGGCAGCGGCAGCAGGTGAGGGTGACTGTGGGGGAGGGGCCTAGGAGTCAGAGGAGAGCGGGCTCCCCCTCCCAGCTGGAGACCTCCCTCAGGAGAGGGGCCTTCCTCCTCAGGCGAATCTGCTGTGGCTGCCAAGCATGACGGGCCTGCAGTGGCAGTGAGCAGGAGGAGGCCTGGAAGGGCTGGCAGCAGGGCAGATTTGGGGTGGGGAAGGGCAGGGGCCACTGCCCCTGGGAGGGGCCAACAGCCAGCCCTGGGACTTGACTGATGGAGTTTGGTGTTCCTGGCGGGGAGCGGGGGAGGGAATTGTGTGTGTTGGGGTGTCCCGAGGATCCTAGGCTGCTCTGTGTGGGAGCGTGGGGTGGGCAGGAGGCTGGGCTGAGGGGTTTCAGGGGAAGGTTCATGGGGGCACCTGAGAGCGGGAGCTCATCGCCATGCCCATCCCGATGGCGGCACAGGGTGTCGTCCCCTCCCTGGTGACGTTCTTCCATTCCCTGGAGCTGCTGGACGCTACGATGGAGGATTATGTGGAGGTGAGTGAGCCCGGAGGTGGGTCCGGGGGCTCAGGCTCCTGAGGGTGGGGAGGAGAGAGTCCTGTCCTGAGCCCTGAGCTCTCTGCGTTTGGCAAAGGTCCTCTCAGCAGGGCCTCCAGCCTCGTGTGGGAGTTGGGGTGTCAGGCCCATCTCCCCAGTGGGTGATGCAGGCTCTGCATAAGCCACCGTCCAGGTTCCCTGGGCTGATGAGGCTCAGAGCTGCCTGACTGTGTGGCCGCAGGAGGTGGTGTCTGAGCTGGACTCAGCGTCTACCTCTGGCCCTGCCAGTGAGGGAAGAGAAGTCGGGTCCCTCCCAGTCAGGAAGCACATCAGAGGCTGAGCTGTCCCTTCCTGCCTGAGGCCTGAGTCTCCCCACGTGTCATCAGAGAGGGTTGGGTCACAAGGTCTGTTGCCTCAGTTGCTCTGCGCCCCCTGCTCTGGAGCCCAGAGACTGGCCCAGGTCCAAGTCCGGGCTCTGGATGGGCCTGCCCACTGGCAGTAGTGCAACATTGCAAGAGGTGTGGACGGGGGCTAGTGCTGGCCCCAGGGGGCTGTTTCTGATGGACTGCGGCTGTCTGCTTTCCAGGGCAATGTGCTCAACTGTCGGAAATGGAATGAGGTAAGCGGCTGCGGCCTCCCGGTGGGGAGGGTGGGGGTTGGAAATCAGAGACCCCCCCGCAGTGGGCAGGACCCCCTCTGGCCCAATCCCCAGGGTGGAACATTTATTTGCACACTTCGATATACAGAGCTAGGGATCCTATGGCATTGGCGGGTGGGGGAAGGGCTGGCATCAAAGACTCCTTCCTGGAGGAGGAGCTATTTTGGGCCAAGTGTGAGAGCAGGCAAGCCCTGACTGGAATCGCAGGGAGGGAGGGCTCCCAAGTGGGCAAAGGCCCCAGACTGGCCCCTTGCCCCCTTCCTCACCCCCTCCACGAGCCCTGCAGGGTCCCCCACTCAGGCCCTGTGGGCATCCTGTGCTTGCTCTGTCCTAGCAATTCAAACTGATGGACGAGATCGAGCTGCTCCAGGAGGCTGCAAATCTGTACACCGTGCAGCCCGACGAGCACTTTGGGGCCTGGTTCCAGGCCGTGGAGCCCCTGAGCAAGGAGGAGAGGTGAGTCGGGTCAGGAGTTGGGGGAGGGCAGGGCAGCCTCTCTCTGCCGACCAGCTCCAGAGCCCATGGCCGTTGCTCCATGGTCAGCCCCTGATCTGACTGCATGGCGACCCCTGGGGCCCTTCGACCCCAGCTGCTGGCAGGCTCCAGGATGCACATGTGATGTGTGGCTCCTGAGAGCTCCCAGCTCCGCTCTGTCCTGTAGCTACAGCCTGTCCTGCCAGCTGGAGCCCCGATACCACTGGGTCAGAAAGATTCGACTCTTCTTCAAAGGCAAGAAGAACCGCTCAGGCCAGAGTGAGTGTCCAGACCGGCAGTGGCTGAAACCATGGGCTCAGGAAACATTCAGGCTGAGCGTGGGCCTGGGGAGGCAGACAGCTGGCCCTGGGTTCCAGCTCCACTGCTGAGCAGTCCCGTCCTGGGCGATTGCACTCACGTTTCTGGGACTGGTTTCCTCCTCTGTGAAGTGGGTGACGCTAAATATCAGCCCCTGTGTCAGGGACAGATGGGGTGCTGTTGGCTGACTGAGCACTGAGCACAGGGCTGGAGCACAGAGCGCAGTGGGGGCCAGGATGGGGTGTGCACTGTGGTTCCAGGGCAGGCCGCTCAGGAAATGCCTCTCTTTCTCCAGACACCAGACCCCCAACCAAGGGCCCAGTGGTGGTGGTCGATGACCCTCCTGAGACCAGCTGAGCTACAGCGGGGACACAGCGTTGATACTCAGGGTGCACAGGGCCACCTCCCCTGATTCTGATGAGGAGAACTTTGTGATCCGTTTCTTGGGGTCCCCTGTTGGCCACGAGGGAAGGCACCAACCCCTCTTCCCCCTCCCCCCTTTTGCCCAGCACCTATTTCCCTATTTGGCGGGGCCATATTTTGTTGTCAATGGTAAATGCTCCGTTTGAGTATTATATTAAATTGTTGCTTCTTTCTAATCCTGGGAGTGGAGGTGTGAGTCTTTCGCTCGCAGCGCTCATGGAAACCAGATCCAGAAACTCACATTCCTCCTCGAATTTAGAAATCTCCCAGAGTGAGCGGCTCAGTTTATGTGGAGAAGGGAGAAGTGCCAGTCCCCTCCCTGGCTACTGAAGGACGTGCCCAAGTGCCCCTCCCGCCGAGGACAGGATCATTGCAGTGTGGTTCACCCTGTCCAGGAGCAGAGATGGCCCCTCCGACCTCTTGGGACTAAGCGGTTGGAGGCGTTTTCTCAGGCAGAGCCACAACCACTAAGCTGGGCGTGTCTGTCAAACTAGCACGTGCCTGTCCCTAGCACACGTCCTGCCCAGGACAGTGGCTGCCTTTCGACACTCTGCCGGAAGAGGGAACATTTTCCCGGTTTCTCTTGCACACAGATTAGGACCTTGTTTTCTGATTCAGTCTCCGCAATGGCTTCAGCTCTAAGTGGGGAAAATACCGTCAAAAGCTCAAAACGTGCACATAGAGAGGACGAGGCCAGAGGAAGGTCCTGTGGACATGGACCATGGGCAGGCAGGACTCTTCCTTCTCGGGCCCACTAGGGGCTCCCTGTTCACCTCTGACCTAGACTGGATCCCCCTGGGCTTCTGGTCCCTGACTCCGAATACCATTTCCTGCTTGTTGCCTATCCAAGGGGAAAGCTGTGGGATGCAGCTTTTAGGGCCTCAGCCAGGTCTCCCTCCAGAAACCTCGTGCTCCCAACAATCTGTTCCAGAAAATATAACCAGAGACAACACTTTCCAACTCATCTTATGAGCCCAGCAGTACCCTAAAAGCAAAACTAGAGTTTAAAAGTAGGGAAAACTTGAGAACAGCAAGTCTCAGAAATGAGCAATTACTGTCTTCTACAAATATTAGAAAACTGAAGCCAACAATGTAAAACAATCATACACCAGGACAAAGAGGAAATTTATTCAGGTATGCAAGGTTGTATCAGCATTCCAAAATCAAATCAATGTGATCCACCCTGTCACAGGCTAAAGGAGAAATTTATACATATCTGTCAGTTGATATGGGGGGGAAAGTCATCAAATAGTACATATTAGATATGTCAGGTTCTTTTTCTATCAATTGCACCTCATTAAAGCTCTTACAAAAATGAACATAGATATAGAATTTACACTTTCACAAACTTTTAGAAAATGGAACAGAGATCTAAACGTAATGCAAAACAATACAACTTCTAAAAAGATTATGCAGCAAACTCTAAGTGGACTCGAATCTGGAATTATGTTATTAAGATACAAACTGAAAATGTAATCTATGGAAAAAAACTGATGTTAGACTTTATTTATTATTTTGGTAAGGAAGGTTGACCCTGAGCTAACATCTGTGCCGATTTTCCTCTATTTGGCCTGTGGGATGCTGTCACGGCATGGCTTGACAAGCTGTGTGTAGGTCTACACCCAGGACCCAAACCTGTGAACCCCAGGCTGCCGAAGTGGAGTGCGTGAACTTCACCACTGTGCCAGCGGGCCGGCCCCAAGTTAGACTTTATTAAATTAAAAACTCCTGCTTTGTGGAAGGCAAAATCGATGAGTCAAAGGACAAATTACAGACTGGCAGACGATATTCGCAAAACAGATATATGATAAAGAAAATATGTCCAAGATATATGTAAAGAATTCTTAAAAGTCAACCACAACAGGGGGCTGGCCCCGTGGCCGAGTGGTTAAGTTCGCGTGCTCCGCTGCAGGCGTCCCAGTGTTTCATTGGTTCGAATCCTGGGTGCAGACATGGCACTGCTCATCAAGCCACGCTGAGGCAGTGTCCCACGTGCCACAACTAGAAGAACCCACAATGAGAAATATGCAACTATGTGCTGGGGGGCTTTGAGGAGAAAAAGGAAAAAATAAAATCTTCAAAAAAAAAAAGTCAACCACAACAAAAAAATAAACAACCTTATTGAAAAATGGGCAAAAGACCTGAATATATCCCTCACCAAAGAAGACATACAGATGGCAAACGAGCCTGAGGACAGACAACCACCGCCACAGGTCATTCGGGAATTTCAAATAAAACCTCAATGAGACACTTCTACACACCTATTAGAACTGATAAATGCAGGAAACTGACAATACCAACTGCACGTGAGGATGTGGGGCAAAGCAAACTCTCATTCATTGCGATCTGGAAAGCAAAATGGTACAGCCATATCAGAAGACAGTTTGGCAGTTTCTTACAAAGATGAGCATAGTCTTACCACACAATCCAGCAACTGCATTCTTAGGTATTTACCCAAGTAATTTGGAAATAGGTTTACAAAACACCTGTGGGCTAATATAGATAGTAGCTTTATTTATACTTTCTAAGCACTGGAAATGACCAAGATGTTCTTCAATAGGTGAGTGGAGAAAGAACCGGGGTACGGCTATAAGATGGATTATTATTATTTAGTGATAAAAGGAAACAAAGCATTAAGTCACAAAAAGACATGAATGAATTTTAACGCTTATTTCTAAGTGAAAGAAGCGATCTGAAGAGGCTATTGTAGAACACCAATTTTATGTCATTCTAGAAATGGCAAATGTATAGAGACAATAAAATGTCAGTAGTAGCACGGTCTTCATGGAAGAGGAAGGAGAGTCGAATGGATAAAGCACAAGGGATTTTTTAGTGCAGTGAAACTCTTCTGCATAATACTGTAAATATGGACAAAACCTTAGATAGTTATCAAAACTCTGAATTTTACAGCACAGAGAGTGAAACAATGTGTGCAAGCAAAAAGCCACGTATGTGTCCAAGAAAATTCCCGAAGTGAATGAAAACTGTGTAAAAAATCTAACTGTATTACAAATGTATGAAACAGTCTGAATGAAGGGAGTGGGTGAAAAGGTGCAGAAATATGTAATTTGGGAAGTGAGTCGAGTCTGTAAAACTGAAGATGAAAGAAACTGTGCAGATGCACTGTATTGTAGCTGATAAAGTTGTGACCCGGGGGGGTATTGTTAACAATGCTGATACTTCTATCCATGTGGACTGAAAATGAGCAGATAAGTAAATGGACAGTGAACAGTGGGCACAAGGTTATTATTTGGAGTAGGAGTTTACAGATAAGCAAGGAGAAGAGGCTAGAGTAATCCACGTGGTGATAGAGTTGGAGACATCAGTGTGAACTTACTTTAGCTGAATATAGACACAGAAGGCTGTGTATAGATATATTTATAGGTGTTTGAATACACACAGGCTACTACACACAGATATATTTCCCTGCTATGTCCGCTGAAAGAACCTAATGCCCTGACAGCTGCAAACACACCTGGTACCCAGGTCTTAATTCTAATACCACAGTCCAACAAAAGGAAACAGGGTTCCTTGTAGAAATAACCAATTCTAGGATTCGGGAAGGAAATGTAAGAAAATGAGACTAAAGTGTCATTCAACATAAGAAAGTCATGAAATGCTACTCAAAAAAAGCCAAGAATGCTGGGGGGACGCCAAAGGGACACATCGGTTAACTGAAGGAGCTCTCAATCGCCAAAGCTGGAACAACCTGAGCAACAAAATAAATAAAGTTGTTGGATTATAATCAGGAGAATGTATGAATATCAATACTGTACCAATGTAAATAACTGAATAATAAGGAAATGAAAAGACACAAATCTCCTGTGTGGGAGAATACCAATGATTCACTCGGACATTCTGCTCTAAAGGAGGTCGAGGCTAACTCTCCGCTTCTTAGGCGCGGGCTGCACAGACAAAAGTCCCTACAAAGGGCACGGTGTGGACAGAGGGGACAGAGTGACTGCGCAGGGGAGACATCTGAGAAATGCTGCCTCAGCCAGGTGACCAACATTAACATCAATGGGGGGAAGTCACAGGGAGAGCATGGACCCTTGAAATGATGAGATGAAAATGGCAATTTACCTCTCTGATCTTCTTGCCCCAAATCCATAATCCCAATCTAATCATGAGAATAAAACAGACAAATTCTGTTGGAGAACATTTTACGAAACACCTGACCATTACTCCCTAAAACTACCAAGTTCTTCAAGAACAAGGAAAGCCCGAGAACCTGTCACAGCCAGGGGAGGCTAGGCAGAAAGGATTAAATGTAGTGTAGGATAACAGACAGGATGTGTTCATAAGAGTAGAAACTGCGAACGGAGCTGAGGGAAACTCTCTGTACTATCACAGCAAGTTTTTGTAACTGTACAACTGTTCAAAAAATAAAGTGAATTAAAAATCAGAGTACTAGCGAAATGCAAAATACCTGGAAACCATGAGTTCTGAACATGTCTCCAGACTCCATTATGTGCCCTGCACAAGCACTGTCACTACAGTCACATTCTTCATGAAATAGGATAATGATACCAAATTCATAGTTTCTGGGAGATTTAAATAATGAATATAACATTTCTGGCATTGTTTCTAGTAAAACTTCACTACTTAATGGAAAAATTAATCGGAATTTTGGGATACGTTATTTTTCACCCCTCAGAGACCCGCTCCTCTCCTTCCACTCCCAGGGTTCCCGTGCTGTTTCCGTCCCTCAGTCTCTCTTACACTTGGAAAGCAGCAACAGTCTGTTCCTCACATTGACCTGGGTGACTTTTCCACAGAGCAGACCTGATCACGGCTGTCCCCTCACATGAAACCTGTACTTACCGTCCACTAATTTCAGAATCAAACCACAATCCTGTGGCCAAAATATAAGGCTCTTTCTTAACCTGACTGTGTTCTCTTGGACCAGGCTCATTTCCCACCCTCTGCTATGCAGTATTGGTCAGATAGGAATAATCTGCATTACAATTACAATGTCGTATTGCAATTTTATACACACACCTTCCAGTCTAATTATCCCCTAAATGTCCTCCTCTCCCGGCTCATCCTGGAGTGCTCCCACCTCTCGATCACCTGGGAGAATTCCAACACCTTGTTCAAGGCTGAGCGCAGTCACAAGCTTGTCTGTGAAGCTTTCACTAGACTCTCACTGAAGAGTCAACTTCTTTGGATAGACTTCACCAGAGTTCAATGTCACCTCTGGATATTACAGTTTTTTTACATCTCCCATCATGTTTAGCCAATGAGTGCCTTGTGAGAATAAACAGTGTCTTAGTCATTACTCAATATCCAGAATAAGATTTAGTGCCTACCATACATCAATTGCTGGGGAAAAAAAGATTTTTTTAATGACTGCAAAAACAAACTATTGAAGGAGGATAAACAGACAGTCCCAAAATGGGAGACAAAGAATAAACCATGAAAGACGGAAATACTACTGAGGAATGAAGGTCCCGTGATGAAGCACAGACACTGGAAAAGACAAAACAGAGAAAGAAGTTTGATTCCCGAGTTTCCTTCCAGAATCAGTCTGTACTGGCAGCACTTGGTGTTACTACATTCTCTCTAACTTATTTTCCCTAGTGATGCCCCCAAAGTAACTGCCAATAAAAAGGCTCCCTCACACCATCACACGTCCCCTCAGCACTTGTGAAAATGCTGTGCTCACCTGGATGTCATCACAGAACAGCCTGAGAGCACCGATCCACCTTCCTCCGTGGACGAGTCATCGTGTTGGAAGTCACGCCTCTACGAAGGTCAGATGGCCCCTCCTGGGTCCTTTCTCACTTGCTGTCAGCCAGGTTCTACGCTTGACACAGCCCTGCATCATCTCATTGGCTTCACAACTGCTGCAGCGCTGAACACAACAGCAAGCCGTTACCCTGTAAATATCCGTGCAGATTGTTCACGCAGATGCTAGCGCTGAAGGGACAGGAGTGCTTCACATGGTGACCTGTTATTAAGTCCAAAAGTTTGGTCACTGTGCCGACCCAGAATCTGAGCAGCACCGTCAGGAGGCAGAGAACACCACCTGCGGCCCCTTCTGCAGAGAAAGCCTTTAAGCGACCTCCCGAGACACCTTCCCTTCTCCAGGGAGCAGAGGAACATCGCCTCATCTACTCAGAAACTTAATGCCAATCACGACACGCCAGTTGCAACAGCATAAACAGCAGCAGGACCCAATGGTGACAGGAAATACCTCTGCTTCCCTCTGCAACTGCTTTATGATCATAGACCAAATCCTTCCCCAAACCATCCTGCTCAGCATGGCCTCAAAAGCAAGGGGCTGTCGCTCTGAACTCCTACAAAGAAATGCTGCCCTGTGTTTCCTCCGACGCTTGCGAATTTCAGCCTCGACAGGCGATCCCAGTAAAACAGAGAACAAGAACAAGAACTCAGGAGGCTCTTCGACCGTCCCCCAACCCACCGCCCTCCCACAGCCAAGCAGGGCGTCCAGGTCGTTCCAGGACAGGGAGCTGTGGGGAGACGGGAGGCGTCCACACCAGGCAAGACACAACCAGGTGAGTCGCGGGGAGGCAGGTAGAGAAGCAGGCGGCCTCCCGCTCCCTCCGCCCGGACTCAGCCGGCTGTCCCTCCCTCGAGCCCCTGAGAGCGGGGAGCTCAGCAGGCTGCCTCTCTGAGCCTCAGACAGCCGCCAGGACGGCCCCGCCATCGCTGGGGAGCGGGGACGGAGGGGACGGAGGCCCCGAGGAGCCCTGTGCAGCCCGCGAGCCCCGCGCCCCGGCCCTCGAGGACAGCGCCCCGCAGGCCTCAGCGGACACGGCGGGCCAGGGCCGCGCCGCCGCCCGGAAGGCTGTCGGGGATCCGTGCCCGGGCTCAGGGCGCGTCTCCCCTCGGAGCGGCCCTCCCGCCCCGCTGCGGCCCTGCCCGCCGTCCTCCGAGGGCCTCCTCGTCTCCGCGGAGCCCCGTCAAAGCGCTCCCGCCCGGGCTCCCCGCGGAAGCGACGCACGGACCCCGGGGGCCTCGCGGGCCAGGGCGGCACAGACCGTCCTCCGCCGGCCGAGCGCCCGACGCGGCGCGCGTTGGACCGGCCGCTCCCGCCCAGGAGGGACGAGGCCTGGACGGGACAGCCCCGCGCGCACTGGGCTGAGGGGAACCGGATCGTCGCGGACGCCCGCGAGGCCCCAGCTTGCCGGCTCTCCGCGTCAGGCACGCCCCTCACGCCGGTCTGAACCTGCAGCCCCTTTCACCGGCTCCACACGGTGGCACCGCCACGCCTGACGCGGACGTCTGGGGCTTCCCCATTGGCTCAGGGGCGGGGGGCGGAGCGAGTGAGGAGGCGGGGCGAGCGGGGAGGCGCGGAGACAGAGGAGCCGGGGCTGCAGCCTGCAGCCTCACAGGGGAAGGCCAGAGAGCATAAGTCTGAGTGACAGGCAGAGCGGGGAGGCGGGGCGAGGGGGGGGCGTGACGAGCAGGGGGCGTGGCCACAGAGGGGGCGGGGCAGTCGAGCCGCCCTGAGAGGGGTGACAGCAGGAGCGCGAGGAGCAGTGTGAGCAGAGGCTGTGCCAGCTCGGGAGCACCGCGTGTTGGGAGGCGTGGCCAACAGGACGGCCCCCGTGGGAGCGGAGCCCAGGCTGGCCAACTGCCTGCTCACAAACGCCTGGAGCTGCGCCTCTCCTGCCCGCTGCCTGCTGGGAAATGGAGTCTTTTTTTTACTGGAAACAGAGAAGCTGCGTGTCTCTGCCCCTTGGCCTTTGGGAAATGTGGTCCACAGTCGGACCTTCGGATCAGATGCCACAGCCCTCCATGCCAGAAAATCCCAAATGAACGTGTTAGGTCATTGATAACTCTATGTTTAATTTTTTCTAAACAAAATTCACCTTGAGGTGGAAAGTGGCTCCACGAAGTTGAGTTTCCTCACCCAAAATAACTGCAATATTTTCCGTATTCTGCCTGCAGGAACCAAAACACACTTGTTTGGGTAGGTTTCCCAGGTTTTCCCTGTAAATCGAGATGAGGCAGTAGGTACAGTCCCGGACAAAGACAGAAGAAAAGAGACAAATCCATTTCCGGCATCCATGGCCTCTGACTCTGTCTTGACCCTGAAACAGAGGTTTTCAGCATATTGCTACTTAGGAAGACAGAGGCTCGACACAGGAATGTGAACAGCAACAACCAGAGAAAGCTTTGTGTGCTCGCCCCTGAGGGCTTCCTCAGGGGCCCCATCTGTTCTTAGATTTTTCCTAGGTAGGAGCCATCCTTCTTTGTCTCTTTGTATGCTCTGGGACTTTTGGCAGAAAACTTACCATTTGGAATATTATGACGTGACAACTAGGGAAATCAGGTTCTCCCCCTCCCCAGCGTTTCTGGGGGATGCTGACTGCAATCGATGGTGATAGTTTCTTTAGGGGATATTCTGATCCAACCCTGAAAGTTCTGCAGTGTTTGTCATGTGTGGCCACTGAACACTTGGATCTGTTAGCCTAAGGATCTTCTAGAGATCCTGAGTTCAGTGGGTCTTCGGATGTCCTCCTGGGGAAACAGGGCGAGGGAACACTGTATGTGACAGGGAGAGCGACTGTCTGCTTTGGTGTAGAGAAAGAGCGTGGCAGACTGCATCCAGTTCTCCTTTCATTCTGGCACACAGAAGACTAGGTTTCCTAGCCCTCTTGGTTTTCGAATGGACGTGCGGCTACTTCTGCCCAAGGCATCACTTTTAGGCCAAAGGAGAAAGGAGGGTGTGTAAGGCCCCAGGTGCTCTTTGTGTCCTTCAGTGGCAATGGAAGAAGGCGTGAGTTTCAGATGGTGTAGCAACAAGGTCATAGGGTCTCCATCAGCCTTGCCCAACGAGACTTGGGAAGCAGGGTCCCCTTCACCCCGGCGACCAATGTTTGATGTAAATCTGAGGAGAAATACATCTTGAGTCATGGATTTCTTAATCATTGCATTTAATTTCTTACCAGAGCATTACCTAAGGTTGTCCTGAAGATTACGATGACCTACCCTCTCAGATTGTCTAAAGGGTGATTCTCCCAAAGCAGAATTTCCCGAATCTCATATTGCTATGGTCAGAAGTCGTGTCTGCTGACGGCTGCTTGTCACATATCAGGGCCCTGCCAAGAGACTCTAAGTCTGATGGGGAGTATTGCATGTGGAAAGTGTATGGAAGTGTTCTGGAGAGATATCCCTATGGGAAGGTAGCAAAGCAGAGATGGTCGCAGGAGAAGCTGAAGCCCAAGCCTGCTGCCACTGGGTCTCAGCCAACCCTCAGGGATCTCTGGAGCTGGGATGGCCCTTTGGTGTTGTCCCAAATTGAGACAAGGGGACCAGGCTTCTTACTCTCTTATCTGCCAGACATGGGCCCCTGGCTGTCCCTGGAGAGGGCTGCATCCTCTGGTTAGGCACTTCCCTATGCTGTGGGAATGTCCTGTGAGGGAAAGAGCTGTGAGCTGTCCTCAGCCAATATTCCCAGGAGCTGTGGGGTGGATGCCTTGGCCTTGAGCATGAGTCTGGGCTGAGTCTCAATGTTTCAACGGCACTTCTCCTTCACCGTGGTCTTCCTTCCCAACCCAGTTAACAAACTCCCCATGGGAGGAGGTCCCTGGGAGGACTTATGTAGAGCTCTGCCTTTCTCTGTGATTGGCTGAGAGAAAGGCATGGGGGAAGACCAGAATCTCTCTCTCCAGCATTCAGACCCTCTTACCTGGGGGCTTCTGGAGAGCTCCAGAAGGGTTCCGACCTCGGCTGACACTGCTGAAGTTGTTCCTGTAACAGTGGCCACGGATTTGCTGTAGTCCGGCGCTTGTAGTTAGGGAGAGTCCGATTCCCTCCACAGAGCCAGAACAGTGTGCTCTCCAAGGTCTTGGCATCACAGGGACAGGCCTGGTAGACATCGAAACCCAGGGGCAGGTTGGCAAGTCGAGGGGCGTTCTCGTTGGTCTCCTCAAGGGTGAAAGAAAGGCCAGTCTATGCTGGTAATTCTTCCAGACACACCTAAGCCAGGGGGCAGCATTCAGGAGAATGGTCGAGTCATGCCATTCAGGGACAAATCCTAAGCCAAGCCTAGAGAAAGGCAGGGTTCTGGACTCAGGTTACCCGTCCAGAGATGCTCCTGTTTTGGCAGATAGAGGGGGTGTGAACATGGTTCCCGGGGCTCTAGAACCCCCTGGCATGGCTCTCTCACTGTGATGAGGCAAATCATGTCCAAATCAGCAAGACGGGTGTTCAGGGCACTGTGAGTGGGGGGAGACGGCATTAGGCTGGATGGTATGGCTGTCAACTGGACAGATTTTTTGTTAGCTCCCATAAATGGAAGATGCATCTGTGCATGGACCACACAGCAAGAAGTTCTCGAGGTCCGTGAGTGAGGAGTACAAACGCCGTCTCATCGACCACTTTGGAAAGACTGAGTTGAATCCCAAAGTGGCCTTGTTTTCGCTTGCACTGGAAGCCAAGATGCAAGCATCCATCCCCACCTTAGACCTGGAATAGTTTAAATGGCACCCAGCTTACCAGTTCCTCAAACATTTTGAGCATTTCCTGCCAACACCATATTCACCTGAGGCATTTCAAGGGACTCACATTGTTACTTTCTCTTCCCCTAAGTCAGCTCCTAGGAAGCCAGTTTTGGTAACTTCTGTGTGCCTTGAACAAGAAACATTTCATCCAGATTTGCTAATTTCTTTCCTCGTGGACTTCCACAACCTACTTCCAATTTGGAAACCCAAAGATGGGATGAATGGTGCCTCCTGTGTCCACAGCTGTACTCTCACAACAAACTAAATATTGCTACCTGCCAGGTTGGCTCTCAGGAGCACCCCAGTCCCGGAGGAGACTCTCTTGGGACACCCATGCCTTCATCCCAGCCCTGGGCTAGCCCTGGGACCTGCCACAACTCTTTCTCCTCCGAGGGACTGGACAGCCTTCCCCACCTTCCTCTGGCAAGTCTCTTTGCTGGGTGGCTGTGCCGCATCAGCAAAGACCTGGGCTGCCGGGGACCAGGATTGATCCTCAGCTTCCCGCTGTGCTGAGACAGCCTCCCTGGCAGAGCCCAGCCTGCCTGTGTCTGAGTGACACTTGCAGCCACCAGGAAGGAGGGGATAACTCAGAAGTGCCAAGCGCTTCACCCTGCCCTTGTCTTTCAGGCTCTTTCCAAGGGACGACATTGCAAAGGGTGGGTGGTCACGCTTTCGCTCCTGCTTCTGGACCCGGTGCTCCTGTTGAGCTCAGAGCAGTGTCTGTTTAGCACCCAGATGGGAAGCATTTCAGCATTTCCCTTGGTAAGGCTGTGTCCACGCACATCCACAGATCATCAGGTTACTGACATTCCCCGCAGGACCCCCAACTCACACCCTTCTTAGGCCTCCTCTTTCAAAGCTCCCAACAGGAAAGGCACACATCCCCATGACAGAACCACAGCACAAGACTGTGGAAAAGAACACAGCCAGCCGAGGGTCTGCACACTTGCTGGGCTCAGGCACAGCAACGACTTTAGGAAAATCACTAAAAATACTCCAGATTGTGTAAATTTGGGACTGTCTGACACCACGGGCCTGGGAAGCACACAGGCGCAGAAGTCACCCTCGGCAGCAGGGAGACTGTAGGGTCATTCCTGGTCAGGATGATGAATAGAAAGGCTGGGGGCATCTAGGGAATTTCTGCCCCAAGATAAAATTGTATGCAAAAGTGCAGAGATGCTGAAAATCCTAGCTCACAGGCAGCACTAGGTTTATGGAGGGAGACCTGGCTGAGGCCCTAAAAGCTGCATCCCACAGCTTTCCCCTTGGATAGGCAACAAGCAGGAAATGGTATTCGGAGTCAGGGACCAGAAGCCCAGGGGGATCCAGTCTAGGTCAGAGGTGAACAGGGAGCCCCTAGTGGGCCCGAGAAGGAAGAGTCCTGCCTGCCCATGGTCCATGTCCACAGGACCTTCCTCTGGCCTCATCCTCTCTATGTGCACGTTTTGAGCTTTTGACGGTATTTTCCCCACTTAGAGCTGAAGCCATTGCGGAGACTGAATCAGAAAACAAGGTCCTAATCTGTGTGCAAGAGAAACCGGGAAAATGTTCCCTCTTCCGGCAGAGTGTCAAAAGGCAGCCACTGTCCTGGGCAGGACGTGTGCTAGGGACAGGCACGTGCTACTTTGACAGACACACCCAGCTTAGTGGTTGTGGCTCTGGCTGAGAAAACGCCTCCAACCGCTTAGTCCCAAGAGGTCGGAGGGGCCATCTCTGCTCCTGGACAGGGTGAACCACACTGCAATGATCCTGTCCTCGGCGGGAGGGGCACTTGGGCAAGTCCTTCAGTAGCCAGGGAGGGGACTGGCACTTCTCCCTTCTCCACATAAACTGAGCCGCTCACTCTGGGAGATTTCTAAATTCGAGGAGGAATGTGAGTTTCTGGATCTGGTTTCCATGAGCGCTGCGAGCGAAAGACTCACACCTCCACTCCCAGGATTAGAAAGAAGCAACAATTTAATATAATACTCAAACGGAGCATTTACCATTGACAACAAAATATGGCCCCGCCAAATAGGGAAATAGGTGCTGGGCAAAAGGGGGGAGGGGGAAGAGGGGTTGGTGCCTTCTCTCGTGGCCAACAGGGGACCCCAAGAAACGGATCACAAAGTTCTCCTCATCAGAATCAGGGGAGGTGGCCCTGTGCACCCTGAGTGTCAATGCTGTGTCCCCGCTGTAGCTCAGCTGGTCTCAGGAGGGTCATCGACCACCACCACTGGGCCCTTGGTTGGGGGTCTGGTGTCTGGAGAAAGAGAGGCATTTCCTGAGCGACCTGCCCTGGAACCACAGTGCACACCCCATCCCGGCCCCCACTGCGCTCTGTGCTCCAGCCCTGTGCTCAGTGCTCAGTCAGCCAAGAGCACCCCATCTGTCCCTGACACAGGGGCTGATATTTAGCATCACCCACTTCACAGAGGAGGAAACCAGTCCCAGAAACGTGAGTGCAATCGCCCAGGACGGGACTGCTCAGCAGTGGAGCTGGAACCCAGGGCCAGCTGTCTGCCTCCCCAGGCCCACGCTCAGCCTGAATGTTTCCTGAGCCCATGGTTTCAGCCACTGCCGGTCTGGACACTCACTCTGGCCTGAGCGGTTCTTCTTGCCTTTGAAGAAGAGTCGAATCTTTCTGACCCAGTGGTATCGGGGCTCCAGCTGGCAGGACAGGCTGTAGCTACAGGACAGAGCGGAGCTGGGAGCTCTCAGGAGCCACACATCACATGTGCATCCTGGAGCCTGCCAGCAGCTGGGGTCGAAGGGCCCCAGGGGTCGCCATGCAATCGGATCAGGGGCTGACCATGGAGCAACGGCCATGGGCTCTGGAGCTGGTCAGCAGAGAGAGGCTGCCCTGCCCTCCCCCAACTCCTGACCCGACTCACCTCTCCTCCTTGCTCAGGGGCTCCACGGCCTGGAACCAGGCCCCAAAGTGCTCGTCGGGCTGCACGGTGTACAGATTTGCAGCCTCCTGGAGCAGCTCGATCTCGTCCATCAGTTTGAATTGCTAGGACAGAGCAAGCACAGGATGCCCACAGGGCCTGAGTGGGGGACCCTGCAGGGCTCGTGGAGGGGGTGAGGAAGGGGGCAAGGGGCCAGTCTGGGGCCTTTGCCCACTTGGGAACCCTCCCTCCCTGCGATTCCAGTCAGGGCTTGCCTGCTCTCACACTTGGCCCAAAATAGCTCCTCCTCCAGGAAGGAGTCTTTGATGCCAGCCCTTCCCCCACCCGCCAATGCCATAGGATCCCTAGCTCTGTATATCGAACTGTGCAAATAAATGTCCCAATCCAAATGGGGATTGGGCCAGAGGGGGTCCTGCCCACTGCGGGGGGGTCTCTGATTTCCAACCCCCACCCTCCCCACCGGGAGGCCGCAGCCGCTTACCTCATTCCATTTCCGACAGTTGAGCACATTGCCCTGGAAAGCAGACAGCCGCAGTCCATCAGAAACAGCCCCCTGGGGCCAGCACTAGCCCCCGTCCACACCTCTTGCAATGTTGCACTACTGCCAGTGGGAAGGCCCATCCAGAGCCCGGACTTGGACCTGGGCCAGTCTCTGGGCTCCAGAGCAGGGGGCGCAGAGCAACTGAGGCAACAGACCTTGTGACCCAACCCTCTCTGATGACACGTGGGGAGACTCAGGCCTCAGGCAGGAAGGGACAGCTCAGCCTCTGATGTACTTCCTGACTGGGAGGGGCCCGACTTCTCTTCCCTCACTGGCAGGGCCAGAGGGAGAGGCTGAGTCCAGCTCAGACACCACCTCCTGCGGCCACACAGTCAGGCAGCTCTGAGCCTCAGCAGCCCAGGGAACCTGGACGGTGGCTTATGCAGAGCCTGCATCACCCACTGGGGAGATGGGCCTGACACCCTAACTCCCACACGAGGCTGGAGGCCCTGCTGAGAGGACCTTTGCCAAACGCAGAGAGCTCAGGGCTCAGGACAGGACTCTCTCCTCCCCACCCTCAGGAGCCTGAGCCCCCGGACCCACCTCCAGGCTCACTCACCTCCACATAATCCTCCATCGTAGCGTCCAGCAGCTCCAGGGAACGGAAGAACGTCACCAGGGAGGGGACGACACCCTGTGCCGCCATCGGGATGGGCATGGTGATGAGCTCCCGCTCTCAGGTGCCCCCATGAACCTTCCCCTGAAACCCCTCAGCCCAGCCTGCTGCCCACCCCACGCTCCCACACAGAGCAGCCTAGGATCGTCGGGACACCCCAACACACACAATTCCCTCCCCCGCTTCCGTCCAGGAACACCAAACTCCATCAGTCAAGTCCCAGGGCTGGCTGTTGGCCCCTCCCAGGGGCAGTGGCCCCTGCCCTTCCCCACCCCAAATCTGCCCTGCTGCCAGCCCTTCCAGGCCTCCTCCTGCTCACTGCCACTGCAGGCCCGTCATGCTTGGCAGCCACAGCAGATTCGCCTGAGGAGGAAGGCCCCTCTCCTGAGGGAGGTCTCCAGCTGGGAGGGGGAGCCCCCTCTCCTCTGACTCCTGGGCCCCTCCCCCACAGTCACCCTCACCTGCTGCCGCTGCCTCTCCTGGGCTCCCTGGCGGGCCCTCTCTGCAGTCTTTAACACGGAGGTCGCCTCCTGTCGGGGCCGAGGACAGGGTCAGTGCGCCCATACTCCCCTCCGCATGTCCCCCAAGGCCCCTGATCTCAGACCCTGGCCATCGGCTCCAGTCCCCTGCTGCCTCTGCTGCTCCCACCTCCAGGGTGCTCTGATTCTAGACCAGTCCTGGCTCCAGGACTCAGTCCTGTGTGACCTTGGGCCTGCCCAGGCCTCCCTGGCCCTCTTTCCTCAGCTGAAAAGTGTGAGGAGAACGTCACCTGCTTCCAGGAGTCTCCTGAGGACTCAGAGTCATCTGCGTGTCATCACTGCTCTCCCCTCACCTCTCGAGGAGGAGCCGGCACAAATCTCCTCCCGTTCCTGTCCTCCCTTGGATGGTAGCACCCCGCTGGGAGGCCTGCACTGCTGATCATTTCCCTCCACTTCCCAGAGGAGGAGACGGAGGCCCCCAGAGGGGCAGTGACTGGCTCAAGGACCCACTGGGAGAGGCCGCTCCCCGTGCCAGCTACAGGCCCTGTCCCCGCTGCCTTCACCCCAGCCCTGGCTCCAAATCTGACCAAGGCCCCGACCTCTGGACTCCAGGGGTGTGTCCAGACCCCAGCTGAACAGACAGGGAGGGGGAGGGCAGGGTGTCTTGGGGGACCTGGCCGAGTTGCCCCGGCCTGCCCCACCCTCACGGGGCTCTCTGACCCCCAGCCTGGGCCAAGCCTTGCCATAGCCTCACCTCCTAGGATCCCCTCGGGATGCCCCCCTCCCCTCTCCTTCTGGCCTACTTCCAGATCTCCAGCCTCCAGGTTACCTGCACCAGCAGCTCCCTGCTCACGCGTTTCTCTCTCCTGACCCACTTCTTCCAGGTTCGAGAACTCTCCCTGCGGGGTGGGGAAAGAAAGAAAGAAAGAAAGCAAGCAAGAAAAACTGTGGGATGCTTGAAGGCAAGTCCCATTTATTTGAGAACCCAGCAGATCCAAACTGCCTGGGACCTGGATGAGGGATTTCTCTGGGGTGCTCTGAGCTCTAAGGTCCCCATGGGACTGCGGAGGGGCCTCTCCTCTTGTCCCTTGGGGCCTCCATTCCCAGATGTCCCAAACAGATCTCTTTGGAACAGTGTTGGTTTCAGCTGCATAGAGGCTTCTGTTGCTGCAAAGGAAACACCTGAGAATCTCCACCTGGGCTCAAGCCAGGATCTGGTCTGGAAGGAAATGAATCCCTGGGACGGAACTGCTGGCCGAAGGGCGCTGAGAGACTCAGAGACCCAGCACCCAGGTCAGTCCCTGTGCCCGGCATTCGCTGTCTCCCAGGTGCTCTCAGCTGACTTTGGGGGACATGCCGGCCCAAATCAGGCTGCCTGGGCCACCTCACCCTCATGGTGCTTGGCTGGAGAGCAGACCACCCACTACCCACCTGGAAACTTGTCCCCAGGTGTCTTGGAGACGGGCAATGGCAGGGCTCTGCAGGGCAGAAAGGATTGTGTGGAGGGAACAGAAGTTCCCGAGGCATCGGCACTCCTGGGGAAGCGAAGAGATGGAGCTGTGAGGGGGAGCTGAAGCTCTGCTGCCTCTGGTTTCTGTCCCCTCATGGACTTCCCCTGTCCTGGAGGAGACACATGTCCAGGGAAGCCAGGGAGGGCACACCTGCCCCCCGACGAGTAACACTGCCAGGCGCAAGGATTTGTAGCTCAGCACAAGGGAGGAAGTGAGCTTGTCCCCACTGGGACCTCAAGTCAAGGTCAACGTGGCCCTGGCATGAGGGTCAAGGGACAGTCCAGGGACTAAGACCCCAGACTTCAATCCTGAGAGCAGAGAAACAAGAGGCAATTCTCACGCATCCAGACAGGGCGTGCCAAGGCTTACCTCAGCCACCCTGATCCACAGCTCAACCACCCTGGCCCTGTCCTGTGCTGTCATGCTCACGTCCCCAAGGCAGGTGACGAGGATGCAATTGGCCACGGTGTTGTCGTGCATCACAGTGTCACGGACGGTGGGTGCCAGGTAGTCTCGTTCCCTGTTGTCGCGCTCGGACCAGATGGAGCCGAGGCAGTGGGCGGGCACCAACGTCTTGAACAGCTCCTGCAGAAGATTCGGAGTGTCACCCGGTCCTGCCGCACCCCAGCTCGGCGTCCACAGTCCCCCATAGGCCCAGCAGGGTGAGATCAGAACTGGAGCTCAGGAAGCAGAGCATGTGGCCTGAGGCTTGTGGGAGTCCCTGGGTTTTGTCTGAATGCACTCAGTCCAGGATGACCCCGGACTCAGGACTGTGGGGAAGGGAGGGGACATTTGCTCCCAGCCCTGTCTCACTTCCTCCAAGCTCCAGAAGGCAGCCCACACATGCCCACCAGAAGGGCCATCATCCACCCATCCCAGTGCCCCTCGGGTCCCACTCCCCATTCCCATGCACATTCCCCCCGAGGCAGGGACAACCCCCAGCTTTGTTTGACTGTCTCCACTGGAGTCAATACACATCACCTTCCTGGTAAGTGCTGAGGCTGTCCGGGCCACCTGCGCAGATGGGGGATCCACCCAAGGACCTGGCAGCACTTCAGTGAGTGCCCATCCCCCACCAAAGGGCCAGACTCTGCCCACCTTCCACTCTCTCCCACCTCATTCATCGGCACAGCCACCCTGTACAGCAGGTGCTGAGTGTCCGTCTCTACCGTCCCCTGTTCGCTAGGGGACAGCGAAGGCTTGGGGAGAAAGAAAGCTGCCCAGGTCACAGTGTTGATAAGGGAGGGAGCAGGGATTTGGACCCAGATCATCGGAATCCCGAGCAGGGAATGGCAGGTGTGGGGCGGCTCATGGCACCGGGAAGGCAGGGGCCACCCACCCCGCGAGCTCCTCTGCTCACCGCAGCCATCCTCATCATCTGCTCTGCCACCAGCTGGGGAGGGAAGTCCAAGATGTTCGGCTTCTCCTCCCGCAGCTGGTCCTCGGTGGTCACGGCCCAGGGGCAGCTGGGCTCTGAAGCTGCCTTTAATGATGGCCCTTGCTCTGGTCCTGGAGTGGCTGACTCAGGGGCTGCTGGCTCCAGCTCTACCACACGTGGTGAGACTGGAGGTGCAGCTGGCTCCAGCCCGGGGGATGGCACTGGCTCTGGCTCTGGAAGTGGCAGGAGTTTTGGAGCTTGCTCTGGAGGAGGATAAAGAGAAAGTTTCACCCACACACCTGACAGTTTCTATGCCTTTCCAAAGATAGGAAGGGCTCCACTGCCTCTAAGGGAACGCTAGCCCATGAACCTCAACACAGACAGTCTTCCCAGACTCCAGTCCCCTCACCTTTCCGTTCGGCCTCAATGGCCTTGAGATGCTCCAGGTGGCCTGGCAGAAGGTAGGCATGGCCCTCCATGTGGGAGCCACCAAAGCTGACGTGCAGAGTGGCCAGCTGCAGGGTCCAAGAGGGAAACCGCAGGGGCTCCCTGCAATCCTGCCCTTGGCCCAGCCAGGTTCCCAGCAGGAAATAGATAGCACTGCGTGGAGGCAGATGGGCCAGAGAGTCAGTGGCCTGGCCTTTCCTTAAACACTGCCCTCCCAAGGCACTCATGTTAGCATCTGTGCCCCTGTGCCAGACCCTCCCCCTCCAGAGGAGGGCCCCATCCCAGCCCTGAGCCCTGGCTGGCTGTCCTGGCTGTGGCAGGCCTGCTCATCCAGCAGGCTGAACACAGAGTCTGTGAGAGTCTCTTGTTCCCACCGATACTCTCCTCCCCAAGGGTCTGGACACAGCCCACCCAAGCCCTGCATGAATGTGGGCCACTGGAATGAAGACTCCAGCAGACTTGGGAGCAGCTTGCTCACACACCTCCAACTATGGACCTGGCGGTGGTGCTCACAAGGGGTGGATGTGGAGAAAGGGAGGCAGGAGGGGCTGGGACTCTGCTGGGAGTGGGTCTCTAGTGAACAACGCAGCCCAGCCTCCCTTCCAATTCTCAAGGGGCCTGGGACCCATGCACAGCTCTCTTTGAGTCCAGTCCTGCCGGAGTGGAAGCCACCAGAACTCAGCCCTCCCATGGGAATCACAAGATGGGTGAGATGCAGGGTTCTCCCAGGCCTGACCCGGCCACAGCCTCCATCCTCTCCCTGCACCCTGTTTGCTAGAGACAGGAGGCCGTCCTTCTCGACCCAAAGACCACTCACTTTGGGAGGTGGTCCTGTCCTCCAGCATCCCGCACGCATTGGGCCAAGCTGCCTCCATGTGTCCCAAAGGGGATGAGGGCATCGCCCGGGATGGAGGGTAGATGGGACCTGTGAATGATGTCAAGTGTGACTGTCTGACTCTCAGATTAGAGGGGAGGGCCAGGGAGGCTGTCTGCTTCAGTCACTGAGTGACACTTAGTGTGTCCAGAAGTCCTGCTCAGAGTAGGTCCTTCATAGACATTGTTGAATGATCTCCAACCAGAACCACCCCGGGTGTCTGAGTGGGCCGGGTCCCCTCTGTGGCCCTAGAGATCCCTAAGTGGCTACACCAAGGACAAGCACCAGGACCAGCTGGATGGCATCTCAAACTCCTTGACAGGGTGCTCTCCAGGTGCTTTTCCAAACTCAAAAAGCCACAAGCCAGTGAAGGGAGAGGAAGACTACTTTCCGTGGGGGACAGAGAAATAATCACCACCAGCAACCACAGCATGGCCCACCACCCTCTCTGCAGAGCCGGGCACCAGGGCAGCACCTGGAGGGCTGATCCCATTCATCCCTGGGAGAAGCCTAGCAAGTTCATCCTCTGCCACCCCACCTTTCAGAGGAGCCAACTCAGGCTCAGAGAGATGCGGTGACATTCCCAAGGCAAGACACACAGCTGGCAGTGGGCAGAGTCACCACTGTGCTGAGGAGGAGGTGGGCAGTCACCTGGGAAACAGCTGGTCCAGCACCTGGTGGGCTGTGCTGGAGCCTGAGTAGCTGCAGAGGGAGGTGATGACACTGCAGAGGACTCTGCTGGGGAAGGCTAGCAGCACAGTCTCTGAGAGCCTCTGCATCATGCCTGCCTGGAGGCCACGCATCCTGCAGGCCTCAGTGACAGACAGAGTGGACTCATCTTCACTCTGGGTGGGACGAGGAGGGACACAGAGTCAGGGTCACCACTGCAAACCACCAGTGTTATCGGGGTCTGCAGCTGACCCAGGAAATCCTAGCCCCTCCCAGACATCTGCGACAGGTGAGCCAGGGGTCCCAACTCAGCAAAGTTCTGCGCTCTCAAAGTACAATCTGACTTTGGTCCTGCGAAGGATTCCACATTGATCTCCCTCAAGGCCATTTGCTCGCTGAGGGACAACAGAGCTCCCTCTGTGAAGAGCACCAGCCCAGTGAATCCTCAACAGACACCCCTCTCTAGAGAGGAGAACAGAGGCTTTGGCATGCCAAGTGGCTTCTCTAGGTCCTGTGGCTCAGAACTGAGAACCGCCCAAAGTGAGGGCTGAGGGACATCCCCTCTGACTGCCTGAGGCTTCATCAGACCCTGACCTGGAGGGAAATGTTATGTGGCCACCTCACCCCTCCCAGGTATGGAAACAGTGTACAGGGCAGTGACACGTTCTGAGAATCCCTTTGACTTTCAAACACGCTGATGGTTATTTCTTTTACATTAAAGGGAGTTTGGAGACCCTTGTTATCGAGGTTTCATTTTCAAAAAAAGGCAAAATTCAAAGATACTCAGGGCCTATTGGGAAGCGACAATGACATCAACGTTTTCTCTAATCTTCCTAGGAAAATGCAAAGAGTGCCCTCCTACCCTCCTATGCAGCTGGTGGGGAGGAGCGGAAGTCCAGATTCCTTTGGGAATGGGACTGTGGGACACTCATGGGGGACAGCCCTGTTAGGGTCCCAGGAGAACGGCAGTTTGAGGTTGGATTCTGGGCCTGCCCTGGTCATCTCAGGGGCCTGGGTGGGAAGACCCCTCCGTGCCCACTCTCACCTCAGAGCAGCCCTGGTTATTGATGGTGGCGCGGTGCAGCTGGTCCCTGTCCAGGGAGATGGAGTACCCGAAGCCATCCGCCAGCTCTTCCACCACCTCCTGCGTGCAGCTCTGCAAAGACAGTGCCCGAGAGCCGGGCCCGGAGGTCTGAGGGGCCTGCCTCGACTTGGCCACAGGAGGAAACCCCCGCACAGATCAGGTACCGAGCAGCATCTGCCTAGACCTCTAGCCAGGGAGGGAATGAGATGACACCTGGAGGGCTCGGGACTAACCTATGGGTAGAGGAGCTTGGTTCCCAGCACCCACTCTCCCATCCTGCTAGCCACCACCTAGGCTGGGAACACAACACACTGCCAGGCTTCCAACACCGAGCAAATGGCTCCTGCCCAGGGTGGGTCCCCGCTCAGCACCGCCGTCCATCTCTCACTCCCCTCCGACACACAAGGAAGCTCAAATTGTTGTGCAGGTGGCATCCAGTTGTGGCCTAACCCTGTTGGCTTTCCCTGTGTTACCTGAGTGCTCCTCCTACCAGTTGGACAGAGGCGGTGCAGGTGAGGGCCAAGCCAGTGTCTATAGTGACTGAAAAGGCTCTTTTTCTTGGCTTTCCTGAAGCCAGAGCCTCCACAACTCGGGAGACAGCAGGAGAACATCCTCTTGTCTTCAGTGTCGCCACTCAAGTGGGCTCAATAGGATGCTATGTCTAGAATGTGGGCGCCTGGAGACCAGTGTGCTAAGTTCTGTTGGGGTCTGTTTTCAAGGAAGTGAGGTCACTTCCTCAAGTTTCCCTTACCTGGGCCCCTTCCTTCAATCACACCCACCGAAAACCTCTCTGGGATCTTGGCTGCTCACCCTCCTTGCCCATGTCACCTCCAGAACTGTACACAAATAGCCAGCACAGATCCCAACACAGGACCTTGAGATGGAACCAGGGTTCCAGCTTGAGGACATGCAGCTGAGTTCCGACCTCTTTTTTCCTACAAGCTCTGTGTCCTGGAAATGCCAATGGGCCTCCCAGGGCCTCCTCAATCACCCAACCTGCACGATGGGGGCGAGGCCAGAAATAGCTCCCTTGGGACATCCTCAAGTGTAGAACAGACAATAGCGACAACACCTGTGGTCTGGTTTGCATGTGTCTGATGCACACACTTAGAGATTAAAGAATGACAAGAAGGGGTGGGATGTAGTGTGGAGTACCCCTCAAAACAGGACTTGGTTCCAGCTCTATGACCTTGAGAAAGTCACTGCCCCTCTGGGCCTCATTTCCAGGTCTGCACCTTTAAGAGGTGGAAATTAGGGGAAATTCAGATACTTCCATTCACTGGCATGAAACCTTGCAAGGTCTCCTGTTTGACTTAGAATCAGACCCAAATGCCTCGTGTCGGCCTATGTAGTGGGCAGTCTCCACTATGGCTCCTGGTGCTCACTGTCTTCTGCTGTGCACGTCCTTGTGGAACCACAAGTGGTCAGGAACTGCCTTCTGAATAGAATGCAGCCAAGGTGATGGGATGGCCTGCAACCCAGGGTTAAGAACAAAAAGCCTGGCCCTTCCTTCTTACTCATTGGCTTTAGTCCCCTCCGTCTTTCCCTCCTTCTGTTTCCATCTCTCTCTCTCTCTGCATCTTATATCTCTGGAACTGGGGGAGCAAGTGTGCATGCTTTCAGTTGTCCTATGAAGATGTTCCATAGGAGAGAACGGAGGGAATGATTGGCCAACAGACAGGTAGGAACTCAGACTTTCAGTCCAAACAAACCCCGTCAACATGCATGTGAGTGAACTTGGGAGCAAACCCTCCACAAGTCGAGCCGCAATATCGCCGCAGCCCCTGCTTCACAGAGACCTTGAGGCGGAGGCACCCAGCTAAGATGTGCCCCATTCCTGGCACACACACTTTGTGAGATGTTAAGGATTTGTATTTTCTAGGTGCAATGTCTTACAGCAGTGTCATCAGAGAGCGACGGGAAAAGCACAGTCTGCCAGTTCCTGCCCTCTGGCCCTGCCTGTCCCCATCTACCCTCCTCTCTCTTCTCAGGCTCCTTCCAGCTCCACTGCCCTCTTTCGGACATTGTCTGGTCAGACCCACTTCTTCCTGTGAGCCTCTGCGCCAGCGGTGCCTTCCCCCTGACACTCAAACTGTTCCCAGACACAGGCAGGCGTGCCTCTCATCTGGCACCCTGCTCACAGCAAATGTCACCCCTATGATGCCTTTCAGAGCCTCCCAGGCACAGGCTCCACTGTCACAGGTCTCCCACCTGCAAGGGCATATCATCATGTCCTCCTTCTTGGTCTCATCTGGATAAAGTGAGTCCATGAAGGAGGGCTTTCTGCTTGGCGGACGAGGAGGCAGCTTCTTCTGGTTTCCTCAGGATCATGACTGTCTCTTCTGGGCTGAATGTTTCCCCTCCCAAGTCCATTGTGAAAGGAAATTCTCATTCCCTTGCTTTCAAGGGTCTGGTTTCCCCAAGAACTCAGGGAGACTGGCCTCTCCCTGGAATGCGGCACCAGCCCCTACACCCAAAGCCAGAAAATTAGCACCCAGCTTGAAACACCACCAGATCCTGAAGTCAATTCCTGCTGAGGTCCCACATCCATTTTGTAACCCCATAGTATCTCCTGATCTCACCTTTCCCCTAAGACACAGCTCCCAGCCTGCCCTTGGCTTCTTAGAGGAACAGTGGGATTTCCCAGAAGCACTCCCAGACTGGGCAAGAAATGTCTTGAAATGTTCTCTATGTATTTTCCAGGACATGGGATATGGGGAGAAGTCATTTTGGTTGTGTATGTGCAACAGTTTTGATGCGAATAGCATCTTTTTCAGACAGAGATCAAAGAGTGGGGCTACAGGATGTAACAAGAAAATGGATACACTGAGCCAACGTCTTCATGGTGTGAAGTCATAGGGAGCAAAGAAGATGGTTAAGAGCAGAGAATATGGAGCCACAACTTATGTTCAAATTCCACCTCAATCACTTCCTAGATATTGGTAGAGGGCAAAGTACTTACCTCATTGGTGCCTCAGTTTCTTCATCTGTTGTTGGCAAGAAGGATAAGTGTACCTAATTTGTGAGGATATGGAGAGTGCTAAAGGAGTTAATGTTTCAAAACACTTGCAACATCCAGCACATTGCATGCCCTGTACGCATACATTACAAATGAAATGTAAATGTTCTTCTGAAGCTGTCTGTTTGCTCCAGACGGGAGACTAGGGGCTGGAAGGATGTAGACAGCACTCCCTGAGACAGCACGTATCGATGAATGAACAACACTGTTGAAGGCATTACCAATGGCAGATCCGCCTCCCTATGGACATTCCCAGGCACAATCACACGCAAGCATCCCTCCTCCGTCCTGCATCATCTTCTGGGATTCTATCCAGGAATCACGGGGGCTTCTTGAACCCTGGAACCCACACCCACCACAGGTTCTCTTCTGTCTGGCAGCAAACCCCAGGCCTTGTCCTAATGGCTGCAGCCCACAGGCTCTGAACTCAGATCCTTTTCTTCACTTGAGGGAGACGTGTCATTCCCAGAGCTGGGCACACAGAGTGTCAGCCTTGGAGGAAATGCCTCCCTGGCCAGTGGCAGGTGGAAGAGTGCCGTGACGGAGTAGGATTTGTGGAGAGTCCTCCAGGTGTGGTCAGAAGGGGCCCAGCCAGGGCATTTGTCAGCAAGGTCTGGTTGGTGGACCTTGGTGACAAAAGAGTGGTGGGGACAGCATGTTTTAGAGTTCCTGGCATGAGACAATCCACAGGATGGTCATGAAGTCAGAATCAGCCTAGTGAGGTCCAGCTCAATCCACTGTCATCTGTTCCCTGACTGGCTCACTAATCCAGGAGTGATTTACAAGGGCGATATTCGTCTTCTACCATCTTTTCGTTGATTGGCAGGAGCTAGTATTCTTTACAAAACTTGTGTATTTTTACATAGGAAAGGATAGGTGAGTTCTGTAACAACCCTTCTTGCAAAGTTCTCACTAACGTATTGAGTCTCTAACAGAATCCACCGCTGGGAACTTCACAAAAGATCCTGACCTTTACTCTCTGGTTTTAGATCTTCCTGATTGGTAAATTTTCTTGACTCCTGGCTCCTTTCCTGAGGTTCGTCCACTTAGAACAATGTAGGACTGCAACCTCTTGCCACTTGAGAAGTAGTGGTTCAACTCTATGATGTTGGTCTTGCTTTCTAAGTGTGTGTGTGTGTGTATGTATGTGTGTATGAGACTGTTTTCTGCATCTTGCCACGTGGGTCAGATTGACTTCTTTCCTTGGAAAAGTTGTCCCTAACCACTTTCTCTGGGCTTCATTTTCAAGTCTTGAACAGTGCTGTCCAACAGTAGAATTTCACACTCTATCTAATGAAATTTAAACTTTTTTTAAATACTGACATTTAAAAAACTAAAAATAAACAAGTGAAACTAATTTTTAATGGTATATGTAAACCCATTATAACCAAGATATTACCATTTGTCCAGGCAATCTATATAAAAATTAATAGTGAGATAGTTCACATTTTTTTTTAATTGGGATCAACAAATCCATTTACATAGTCTCCATTTGTAAGTTGAAATTGTTTACATACGTGGTTTCTGTGTCCCCCACTCAGAACCTGGGCTGACGTGTTAGAGAGGAAAGAAAGCAGAACAGGCATAAGTAACGATCACTGTCAATCCAGCTCAGCACGAACACTCACCACTGACAAAAAGGCTGTCCCTGAGCAGGGAGTAGAGGCCCCTCGGGGTGACATGGTGGATCAGCTGGTTCAGCACCCAGGAATGCTGCTCTCTGTCACATGGGGTCTCTGTCACACTCTCCATCATGAGCCATGGGGTCAGGGTGGTAGGTGCAGGCAGCTTCCATGCTGGAGGCTGCCCCTTCCTCCGCAGGCCCGGGGAGAGAGGAATGTGGGGACTCTAGAGAGATGTCCTGAATCCTCTGATAATGGGGGCCAGAGGGAGGGAGGAGCAAATTGGCAGTCAGTGGAAATTGAGTCAGTGAAAATTGGAGCAAATTGAGTCGGTGAAAATTGGGGTGGTCACCGAAAGTGTTCATGACTCTCAAATGCTCAGAAAAGGGACTTCCCTGAGGGAGATCAGTCTACAGCCCAAGACAAGGGGCCCAGGCTGCTCTTCTTGAACAAGGATCCAAGCAGGGGAGGAGGCAGGAGAAGGACGAGCAGGAGAGACAGCAGGTTGGGTGCGGCTGGCTGGGACTCATCCTGCCGGGAGCTGCTGGCACCAGGGTCTCATCAGGTGCTGCAGGACTCTCTCAGTGGAGTTCAATGTGGCTGAGCTCTTGCTCATGTCTGTCAAATACTGGATGTTGGAGATGGTGGAGTTGAGTGTGAGGGCCTTCAGGTCGTGCCCCTTGGCTGCAAGAAGAGAGGGAGAGAGATGGCCATCACTGAGAGCTGGGCTGAGACCAGATCAGAAGCCTGAACTCAGTATCATCTGTTGCCTTTGCTCCCAGTGGAACCACCACCCAATGCTGCGCTCATCCAAGTTGAAGCCAGCATATCTCTCAGCTCCTCCTCCCTCCCCTGCCGGTAACACCAACTGCACCCACAGATTGCTCCTCAATGCATTCCTTCTGTTCATTCACGTCCCAGGTAGGTCTTATCTTTTCTCACCGGAACCAACACCCTAACATGCTCACTGGATGCATTGTCTAAAGGATGTTCTCTGCCTTGAACATTAGAAGCATTTTTCTGAAATGAAGATCTCACTAGAACACTCCTGCTCTAGCATCACCCGTGGCTCCCTAAGGCCTTCAGGGTTAAGTTCAAACTTCTTGACCTGGCACTCAAAGCCCTTGCACATCTGGCTCCTGCTGACTCTTCAGCCTCATTGATGCATTCACTCTGAGTTAGGCTTTGTGCTTCAGGCAAACAAAATTCCTGTCACTTCTCCCATACACTATGCTGTTTTTGCCTACAGGGCCATTGCTCATGCAATTTCCTCTGCCAGGAACACGCTCCACACCTTATTTCCCTATATAACTCCTACTCCTTCTTAAAGACCCCAATTGGGCAAAACTTCCTCCAGAGAGCTCTTCCAACCCAAAGGATGCCAGGTGCTTCTCCTCAAAACATCCCACCTTGTATTAGAATTTTCTGTGACTTTCACAAGACCAGGGGCTCTCTGAGGGCTGCATCAGATTGAAATATTGCTATAATCCTTGTGATCAGCATGCTTGCCCTCAAAGCAGAATTGCACACCTCGGCTTCCCAGCTGCCCAGTAAGAATTGGTCAGTTGAGGTGTGGGGCTGGAGAGCTCCTCTGGGGAAGGAAGAGGGGCCCCCTAGGCCTGTGGTGGCTTCTGGTTGCTCAAGCAATGAGGAAGTAGGCAGGAACATGCTGCCCGGCTCAGGAGCTGTGGAAAGGGCTGTCGTCTGGGAGACACAGAGACCCCACACAGTGGGTGAAGCCCCACAGGCTCATCTGCACTCCAACAGTGGCTGTCCCAGGACAACCATTCACAGGTGAGCCATAAATGTGAGTGACAGAAGGAGGGATTGTGTGAGTAGAGGGATGTTCGAGCCTGTGAGTGAGATGAACCCAAGAGAGACAGTGTGCTTGAAGAAGAGAGAGACGCAACAAAGAGACAGGTAGAGGCACAGATAGAGGGGATACCTGGATGGACAGAGGAAGAGCGGACAAATGGAGGGTCACAGGGAAAGCAGGAAGAACAAAGACAAGGAAGAGAAGTTGAGACATGGGAGGAAAGAGGATGGAAGGAGAGAAGAAGGACAAACCGGCGAACAGGCAGGAGGACAGTTGGACAGATTGATACCTGGACAGATGCTCGGGTGGATAGATGGAAGGAAGGAAGGAAAGAATGGAGGGAGCGAGGGAGGGAGGAATGAAGGATAGGAGGAAGAGAGGAAGGAAGGAGTCTGAGAGGAGGGAGAACTGGGAAAGTCACCTGCCCACGTTCAGAGGGTGCTTTAAAGGGAGGGTAAGGCTGAGAATACAGGACCCCTAACTCCCAGGCTTGTGTCCACCTGTCCCAATGCTGCCTGTTATTACTCGTAGAGACGGGCATATGGATGTAAAGGAAACCTTGAGCCCTACCCTCACAACACACAAAACTCAATTCCTGGACACTTTGACCTAAAGGGGAAAGGTAAAATAATGAAACTTCTAGAAGACAACATAAGAAAACATCCTCGGGACCACAGGGTAGAAAAAACTTCTCAAAGAAGACACACACACACTCTCCATACAAGAAATATCGGTAAACTGGGATTCACTAAAATTTAGGCTTTCGGTTCATCATAAGACACATTACAAGAGGGAATTTGCAAGTCACAGGATGCGAAGAGATTGTCCCAGTTCCAATATTCAACAAAGGATTCACATGCAGAATACAGAAAATCTTCAGCATATTTATTAGATAAAATGCCGTGAAAGAGATACATATTAATGCTGCTTATTTTAATGAGCCACATTTATTTGACAAGGACAGTGAACAAAGCAATCTGAAAAGCAGGGGGTGAAAAACGAACAGTAGATAAACAGAATCCCAGGAGGGTTTGGAAAAAGCAAGAGAACCCCCTTACATAACAGTTCATTGGCCTTAGAAAAGGAAAGTACTACTGGATTCTGTTAGGAAGTCAGAAAGATTGAAATATCTAGTGGCTTCAGCGGAAAAATAAGATAGGAAAAAATAACTATGATAGTTATTTGATTTTCCTCCAAATGACTTTATCCCTTAGAGAGCAAGGCACTTCCCTTTTCAATCATCAACACATCAAAGTTTAATTTCCCTCCATTTAGCCTTTTTCGTGGCCATAGGTTAGAAGCAGCAAAGGGGCTCAGCAGGCTGAACCAGTCTGCAGACATACTCTGTCCTGTTCCACACTGGCTCACACATGTGCAAAGTGGTCGCTTCTCACAAGGGAAAAGCCTGCAGGGCTGAGGGGCAGCCACCCCTTGGACCCTGTTTGTTAGTACCATTGGAAATTTCTCCTGAGTCCCTACTCAAAAAGGAAGTGGGTGGGGGGTAGAATAAGAAGGCCATATATTTGAAGGAAATAGGAGAAAATATTTCATTGTGAAAGTAATAAATGTTGCTTTTCAGAAGTCATGTGTATGTTGAAAGTCTATGTCTTAAGGTACCACAATGAAACAACGTACACCTCATCTTCTCCCTCTTTTATCTGAGCATTAGGTTAAAATCCATGAAATTCCTAAGCTTAAAAAAACACACAAAAATCACAAGGAAAGTTTTGGAGGTCATGGATGTGTTCAGCACTTGGTTGTGGGGATGATATGATGGGTGTATGCATATGTCCAAACTAATCAATACACATATAGAAAACGTGTGCATTTTTTGTCTATTACTCATACCTCAACAGAGCTAAAAATTCAAATAAATTCCTAAGTTTACTTTTTGAGGGTGCATAAAAGTCAAAATTTCTAATAAAATTCAGATTCTTAATTTCTGAACATAAATAGCATTCCTGCTTTGATGGGTGACCCCACGACTCTCAAAAAAATCAAGAGCAATTGCTACTGTCAATCTCAGTGGAAGTTATTTTCAACACCTCACCCCCTCCTTTACACCTCATTATTTAAAAACCAAGGAAATAGTCTTCAGCTTTTAAAATGAAGGAGTAAATGAGTCAGCTTGACATTATACTTTATTCAAGATTTAATGTTAAGTAAAGGAAATAACTGAGCATGAGCAGAATCCCTTCCATAACTCATCTTTTCTCCTATGCTGATAATAAAAATGACACTCTACTGAAACATAGTTTGCATGATATATTCTCAAGTAAATACACTTAACTGCTGGACATTTTATTTTGAGATTCTTATTCAATTTCTTCATATTTATCTATAAAACTTATTTGGCATCTTTCATCTTTTTACCATTTTCATCTTTTTAACTTTCGAAGGTTTAACTTTCCAAGAGACTATTTTTTAATGACGAGCTAACTGATGAATTTGTGCACCAACTGTTTTTTTGAGACTGAATATACAAATGGACAAAGGACAGATCATATATGACAGTATAACTCTGACCCCCCAACGTGGGAAGCAAACATCCCAAGAAGCCAAATCACAGCCCCTGCAGCATTCAGCACAGAACAGTCAGCACTTGGTCAGTAACTGCCAGTTTCCAAAACTCTCGTTCTGCTTTCAACACAGGACCGCCAGAGAAAGCCACATGTGCTCCCTAAACCATCACATAGGATGCCTGCCTTCTACTTAGTGAGCTCCAGCTTCCCCGTGTCAACAAATTCCAATCAGGCCACCCCTCCCCCACTCCCCTGACCTCTGCCACCCTCTCCCCTCCCTTTCCCTTCTCTCCTCTTCTTGTGCATGCGACAATCCTCTCCTGTCGCATTACAGTCTCTGCAATATTTTTAACGTGTGATAGACCAGCTCCTCCCTCAGAGTTCTTCCTGGTCCATATTTTCCTAGCTTAGCTTATGCGTTTATTTTTTCCATGTAGGATCATTTATCTAACTCAACAGAAAAGCTCGTTAAAATTTTTATTGGCATTGTATTCAATTTATAAAGTAATGGGACTGACCATTTAATGAAACTTCCTAACTTAAAACATAGACTGACTTTCCATTTGCCAACTATTTTTAATTGAAATTTATAGTGTGATCATTGTAGATTCTACACTGCTGTAAGGAATAACTCCAAAAGTTCCAGTGTACACTTTACCGAGTTCCTTACAATGATAACATTCTGCAAAACTATAGGACGATACCACAGCCAGCTTGTTGGCATTGATGCAATCCACTATCTTATTCAGATTTCTCCAGTTTCACTTGTACTAATTTGTTCCTGTGTATTTAGTTCTGTACAATTTTATCAGATGTGCAAGTTTCTGTATCCATCACAGCTAAAATAATGACCAGTTTAATCACTACAAGGTATTCTTGCATTGCCTATTAAAAAATCAATGGATGTTATTTTTTAGAGCAGTTTTACGTTTACAGCAAAATTTAATGAAATACACAGTGTTCTCATATAGTCCCTGCCCCCACATATGCATAACCTTTCTGTTGTCAATACCCCTCATCAGAGTAGTATACTTTTCACAATTGATGAACATACATAGGCACATCATTATCACTCAAAGTCCATAATTTACATTAAGGTTCACTCTTGGTGTCAGAGATCACTAGGGTATAACTCTGTGGTCCATTTCTGGATTCTCTACTCTGTTCCATTGATTTATGTAGCTGTCCTACAATGAAAATGATGATGCTGTGATTACAGTATGTACAAGGCAATACTAAATATTGTTAAAGTGTTTACTGCCGCATTATTCTTCCTGTCATGATTGTTTTAGCTACTCTCAGCTATGTGCCTTTCTATATAAATTTTAGAAAAAGGTGTCTCTGTCTACAAACTGTGGTGGAATTTTTATTAGAATAATATTAGACCTATAGATCAATTTGGGGATAATTGAGACCTGTCCTCATTATTCTATCCAGTAACATGGTGAGGACTGCAGAATTCTCAGCACATAACAACTCCTTCCAAACCCCCACACCAGGAGGAGACTCAACCAAACTCTGGCGTGGCTTCTAGCTGCATAAGTCTGTGTAACCGGAATGACTCCAGCCCACCATTAAAATGCCTTCCTGAGAGCTCAAAGCTGACAGAAAAATTTGCTATTTATTTTAGTCAACACCCAATTATAGGCCTCTGATCCCCCTTCTTAGAGTATTTACTAAAGAGGGCTTACAACTGTAGATATGTATCTCTCACAATTCTCTAAAGGACCTAAGAGCCACTCCTTTGAAATACGATCATTAAGACAGATAGAGACTCTTTCTCTCAACTTCTGAGTGAGGATAGAATCCTAACTTTGATAACTGCAAAGTAACGAACACAGTGGGTCTAATCACAGTTACACTGACCAACCTTTGTACTTTTTTACTTCTTTGACTCTACTGAGCCCCTGAACCCTGCTCCTTCATTCCGTCTTTAAAATTCTAGATTCACCTCCCTACAAATCTGAGCGCAGCTCAGCTTCTGTCAGCTGTTACTGAATAAAATCTGCTTTCACCACTTTAACTAATTTCTGCTGCATTTGTCTTTGACAATAGTAAGGCTCTCAATTTATTTGCATCTTCTTTAATCACTGTAATCGGTATTTTATAATTTTCAGCATCAGATCCTGTACACATGTTCTTGAATTTATGCCTGAATGTTTCATGTTCTTCGGAGTGGTTTTAAATGATACAGCATTTTCAAGTTTATCATCTGCAGGTTCATCATTAGTTGTAGAAATAAAATTGTCTTTTGTGTGTTGATCTTATACTTTGTACTTGGTGAACTTTTTGTACTCATGTATTAGTTCTGATTTTTTTTTTTTTTGTAGATTCCCAGAGTTTTTTTACACAGACAACAATGAAACTAGGAATGGTTACATTTTTTCCTTTCTAAACTCTATGGCTTTTATTTCCTTTACTTCTGTTATTGCCAGAAGCTTCAGTATTTTGTTGAATAAGAGTAGTGAAAGTGGTATTCCTTTCCGTGTTCCTTATTGTGGGGAGAATCATTTAGTCTTTCCCTGTTAAGCATGAAGTCAACTGTGCATTTTCTGTAGATGACCTTCAACAAGTTAAAGTAGTTTCCATCTATTTCAAACTTGCTAGAAAATTTTATGACAAACAGGAGTTGGATTGTATCAAATGTTTTCTCTCCATCTCTTGCCTATTAACAAGTCTTGCCCTTAAACAAATAGACAGCCAGTTATTTCTCTGGCAAAAATTGGTTTATCTGGGATTAGCAAAGAATAGCCATTTGGAGTGTGCAACCATGGCAAGCCATGCAGGAGCACCCAGCAAGGAAGAGAGGAGAAGCTCTTTTATCTCAGAGTGGGGAAAACTGTGGGGGCTATTGGACACAGTCTTGAGGGCAGTGGCTTTTCATCGGCAGAGTTGTGACAGTCTCTCCTTGGGTTAGTTTCTGACTGGTCAGGAAGAGGATGTGTTTATTCTTCCTGTTGCACTGCGCCTTTGACATAGGGCATGAGAACTCCCTCTATTAGCCTTCCAACACTATTTCAACTACGTTTCCGTTTATTAACTTTCACATGTCCCCATTTTGATTGCCATCTTTCTCTGAAAGCACTGTTGATCTGCAGTCAGATTTTTCCACTTTCAGTAGCCTCTCGTCCCTCGAGGCCAGGAAGGAGCTTCTCTGGGAGTCATGTCCCAGGTTGGAGGAAAAACACACAGATTGGAAACCTATTGTGGCCACATTTGAGGAACACGGAGTGAGAGGAGGGAGAACTCTCTGGCACTTTTTACCTGAAGTTTGCATGTTATCAAGATCATAGGCATTGGAGATGATCTGAAGTGTCATGTCATCCTCAAAGGTTTGGCAGACAAACTTCCAACAGACCTGGTCCAGACACCTTGGAAACCTTCGCATCAGATACTGTCTGCTTCCATTTGGAGAAATCTTTATTTTTAAGTCACCAAATGATGTGCAGTTCCCCCCAGAGTTTGTGCTTTCTTCAGGTGTGTCGCATGAATCCAAGTCTTGAGTTTTGTGGCAAAAAGCTTGGCTAGCAGCGCCCGATTGAGGAAAATACTATCATCTTGGTTGAGTTTTGTTAGTTTGAAATTTTTGGTAAGTTGTTCCTTGTTTTCAAGTTGTTAAATTTATGAGAATGGAACTGTTTATATTATTTTCAATGGCTGAAGAACCTGCAGTGATCTATCCCTCTCGTGTGTCTCAGGCCTTTGAGGGTGAAGAGGCTTCCCCAAAGCTTCTTGAGGCAGAACCCTGTTTGCTGTTGGCCCCTAACAGCTTGAGTGCATCTGGGTTGGGGAGGAGACAGAGACTTCCAAGAACAAGTTGTTTCTTCTTGAAGGAATGCTGAAGATGCCCAAAGTATGGTACTTTGACATACAAATTATTTGGAGCCAAAAGCAATCGAGAGCCAGCAGATGCAGGAAAAACTCTTGATCTCCACCTTGACTGCTTTAAATGAAGGATAGACTTCCTCTTTGGAAAGGAAATTTATGTTTCTAAAGGAAATTTCCATTAGTGAAAGCATCTGCACCAGAAAGAGAATGACTCTTAGAGACTTTTTTTTTTGAGGAAGATTAGCCCTGAGCTAACATTCCCCACCAACCCTCCTCTTTTGCTTAAAAAGATAGGCCCTGAGCTAACATCCGTGCCCATCCTCCTGTACTTTATACGTGGGATGCCTGCCACAGCATGGCTCAATAAGTGTTGTGTAGGTCCGCACCTGGGATCTGAACTGGTGAACCCCAGGCCATCAAAGCAGAATGTGTGAATTTAACCCGTGTGCCACCAGGCCAGCCCCTAGAGATTTTTTTTTTTTTTTTTGAGGAAGATTAGCCCTGAGCTAACTACTGCCAATCCTCCTCTTTTTGCTGAGGATGACTGGCCCTGAGCTAGCATCCACACCCATCTTCCTCTGCTTTATATGTGGGACACCTGCCACAGCATGGCATGCCAAGTAGTGCCATGTCTGCACCCGGGATCAGAACCGGGGAACCCCAGGCCACCGAAGCGGAACATGCGCACTTAACCAGTGAACCACCAGGCCAACCCCTAGAGAATTTTTTTAGCTGAGAGATTTATCTGCATAACAAGGCAAGCTGTATTTATTATGCATTTTCTCCCCTCATTTTCCCATAATTTTTCTTCAGCCACTTCCTGCTGCTGCTCACCCAGATGGCTTCCTGCTTCCAAGCTCCCCCATGTGCACCCAGTGTGGACTGGACTTGCAACTGGCAGCTGGTGTGGAGCTGCCTGCTCAAGGGCTGCAGAGCACCATCCTAAGTCTCATCCCCACCATGACCTACCTGGCCAGCAATACTCAGGATCTGCCACCACTGCACAGGCTTGGGGCCGTGGCACTGATGGTTCAGATTGTGGGCAGTACCCGGCCCAATTCCCACCCACTTTTGTTGACCACACGCCTGTGCTGTTTGCAGATGGTGCAGATTTAAAAGAGAAGTCATATCCTGTCATTAAAGTGGAACTGTTGGGCTGCCTTGAGGAATTTTTCAACACCTGTAAAACTAAAGAGAAACTTGGAGAATTATCAGAAGAGTTCTACAAAAATGAACTACTATTGATTGAAATGTTGAATATACCTGTCCCTGCAGTTGCTAAATTGAGATGTCTTTTAGACAGTTCTCCTAGGGAAGATTTACTAGACATTCTGACATCACTTATCCAAACAAGCAACAAAAATGCTCCAAATTTTAGATACCATGACTCTGGAAGAACTGTCCAAGATGATGATACCACTGCTGGTGAAACAAATGCAAGAATTGAAATTGCTTTAAAAAAACAGAGAACTTGGGGCCAGCCTGGTGGCACAGTGGTTAGGTTTGCATGTTCTCCTTCAGTGGCCCGGGGTTCGCCAGTTCAGATCCTGGGTGCAGACCTACGCACCACTCATCAAGCCATGCTGTGGCAGGAGTCCCACATATAATGTAGAGGAAGATGGGCATGCAGGTTAGCACAAGGCCAGTCATCCTCAGCGAAAAGAGGAGGAGTGGTGGCAGATGTTAATGAGGGCTAATCTTCCTAAAAATATTATAATAATAATAATAAAACAGAAAAAGCGAGAAGGATGATAATAAATGCATTATGTGAATATGCCTCAATAGGATTTCAAACATCCTAGGTACTTTATTTTTTTTATTTTTTGAGGAAGATTAGTCCTGAGCTAACATCTGCTGCCAGTCGTCCTCTTTTTGCTGAGGAAGACTCGTCCTGAGCTAACATTTGTGCCCATCTTCCTCCACTTTATATGTGGGATGCCTACCACAACACGGCTTGCCAAGCGATGCCCGGGATCCGAACCTGCAAACCCTGTGCTGCTGAAGCGGAACGTGTGCACTTAACTGCTACACCACCGGGCTGGACACCATCCTAGGTACTTTAAAAAACGAACGTGAGGAAGAAGATAATCATGATATTGTCATGCTAGAAAAAAAAGTGAGCATCCAATATGTCAGAAGAAGCCCATTAGATCTGTGTCAACAAGAGAAAAAGACTTAAAAAATGCTGCAAGCAATGCCAGAATATGTTCAGATTAGAAATTATTTAGAATTTATGGTGGAACTTTCTGGAACAAAAGTGCAACTGACCATCCAGACATTCAAGAAGCCTAAATTCTTCTGAATAATAAGCATTTTGCCTTGAAAAATTGAAGGAAAGAATGTTGGAATATTAGGCTGTCAAACAGCTGAAAACCAATCTGAAGGGCCCATTCTTTGCTTTGCTGACCCTCCTAGAGTTGGCAAAACAATGTGGGAAATTCTGTGGCCAAGACTCTAGATCAAGACTTCCACAAGATTGTATTTGGATGAGAACGTGAATAGTCTGACACTGGAGGACACAGGCACACCTATGTTGGCAGTATACCTGGTCATAAAATCAATGACTTGAAGACCGTTGAGGTTAACAATCTGGTGTTTCTATTAGATGAGGTTAACAAATTAGAAAAAATTGTGTCCAGGTGATCCTGCAGCAGCTCTGCTTGAGGTATTGGATCATGAACAAAACCATAGCTTCACAAATCATTCTGTAAATGTGGGCTTTAACCTCTCCCAAGTTATTTTAATAACTATCGCCAATACCACTGCTACTACTCCACCTGTCTTCTTGGACAGAATGAGGACATTCAGGTGCCAGGGTATACACAAGAGAAGATAGATTGCCAGCAAGCACTTGATCCCAAAGCAACTGGAACAACATGGGCTGAGTCCTCAGCAGATTCAGATCTCTCAGGTTACTCCTCTTCACATCTTCACCAGGTGTGCCAGAGAGGCAGGGGGTCATTCTCTGGATAGCTGGTTTGGGGCCATTTGCCCAGCTGTTGCTGTGAAGGTGGGAAAAGAACAATATAAGGAAGTCAAGTTGGGCCATTTTGATGTGAATGAGAAAGAAATTTACAGAGAAAACATCTTAGAAGACGCAAAATCTGAATCTATCAATGACAGCAGTTACTTGGCCCTACCACCTGAAATGCCAATTTTGATTGATTTCTATGCTCCAAAAGACAACTTTGGGCTCCAGATATATAAAATGGGCAATTGAGTCAACCAGGAATGGCAATAAGTTTGGCTTGGACTCCCTTAGGTGGAGAAATCATATTTGTGGAGGCAAGTTGAATGGATGGCGAAGGTCATTTAACTCCAACTGCTCAGCTAGGGGATATCATGAGAAGAGTCTGCTCATCTTGCTATTATCAGACTCTGCAGCAATGCCGAGAAATACCATCTGCCCTGTGCTTCTGGAAGTTTTGATCTTAACAACACAGACATCCACGTGCACTTTCCAGCTGGAGCTGTCACAAAAGATGGACCCCAAGCTGGAGTTATCACAGTGACTTGTCTTGCCTCACCTTTTAGTGGGCTGCTTTTACATTCAAATGTAGTTATGACTGGAGAAATTACAGAGGGGTCTTGATCTTCCAGTGAATTAAAGAAAAAGTGCTGGCAGCACACAGAGCAGGATGGAAGTGAATCATCATTTCTCAGAGGAATGAAAAAGACCTTGAAGAAATCCCAGGCGATGTATGATAGCATTGAAGTTTTGTCACAGCAAACTGCCTGGATGAAGCTTTTGATGCTGTCTTTACTGTCAAGACCTACCTACTCTCTTAAATTGCGTTTTGTAGGCCCAAATCTCAACTTTACAGAATTTTCAGTTATGACGTGCCAACAGCACTGACAAAATTGATTTTATTCACAGCAGTAGGGGTAAGTAAACTGTCTCTAATTTGTGAACACAATCACAAGAATGATTATGAACCTCACTCAAGTGGCGGTTAGTGTTTATTAGAGAAACATTAATTTAATAAATTGGTAAAAATTGAAAAAAGTCTGAATCATCTGGCTACCTTTTTGAGTCTTATATTTTATGAAATTCAAGCCATAGTCAAATTACTGTGTAATCAATTTATTTCCTTTTGTTAATTTGTCTCACGCAAACTTAATCTGCAGAGCAGCCACAGAACCTAAAAACCTAGGAGGAAGTCATTTTGTCCCCTCCAGTGGGCAAAGTCCCTCTTGCTGCTGCCCAGCAGGCTTGGTACCTCCAGGGGAAGCAGGAAAGTCTCATGGGTGACAGGGAAGGAGAATCTTCTCTTGGTTTCTTTGTTAGTGACACTTTCCAAAGACCCCCTTGGGAGTGTTGCTGTGCTAATTCGGAAGAGTTCCTGAGACTCATTACATCTGGAGGAGGACAAGCCTATCTGGGCTGAGTTCTGTTGGCAGATCAGGATCTGAGATTACTGAATCTGGGTCTCCTTCTAAAGTTGGGGAGTAAGACACCCTGTCACTGTGTTGTTCCTCCAGTCCTGAAGTCCCAAGTCAGTTTGCCTTCTTCTTACCACCTTTCAGAGTTCTCACTAAATTTCTTCTTTTACGGTTGTCCAGGTTTTATGGTTGAACTTAGCAGAGAGGACCATCTTGTCTCTGTGTTTGTTATGCATTTATAGGTTATTTTGTACTTTTGTGCATAGAGGTCCAGGTCATTTCTTGGCAACCTTTTTTAGTTTATCTTTCCTTATTTCTATTGTAAATAAGGTCTACTCATCTATTATATGCTGTGGCTACTGTTTGTTACATGAAAGCTGCTGACTTTTGCACGTTAGTTTGACATCCTGCTACGTCATTGGATGTTTGAACTGTTGGCATTAGTTTTAACATTGATTCTCTGTGATTTGCCATGTTTAATATCACATCATTTTTAAATGGAGCACATATAGGAGAGTTCGCCAGCCAAGGGGAAGCAGGCCTGTCATAAGGAGTCACATACAGTTCACACCTCCCTCTGTTTCCTTCACTTGTCCTCTGTGGTGTTTTCACACCCTTCAAGAGAAGGCTGAGCAATTGCTGTGTACAATTCATTCTTTCATGGAAGAGGGGCACAGTCAATGACTTCTTGAGCCAGGAGGGCCACGTTTGTATGGAAAAGGGAGAGCCCTCCACTAAGTCCCTGGGGGATGGGAGGGAAGGGGTCTGGCAAGGGGTGGCCCAGAAGATTGTGAAGGTGGATATGGTTGCCGATGGAATACTCTGCTTATAGTGAGCTTGAACCAGACTGGAACAGCTGGCTTGCAAAGATCCAACAACAGGAAAATCCCCCCACCTATGTATCACCTTTCTCCCCCACTTCCCATTATACCTTAGTTGATTTCGTAGCCAGATTCTAAGGAAGACGGAGTTGCAGTCTGCAGAATGGACTTTGAAGCAGTGTCTCCTGCTTGTTATCATACTATCTTCATCCTGTGATGTGAGAGAGGCCAGGACAACCAGATGTTAAGCTGCTACATGAGGTCAGAGAGCCTGTGTGGGGGGTTAGGGTCTGCCTTCTCCACTGTCTCTGTTTGGGTGTGTTTCTGAGACTAGTTTTTAAGTTGATTATGGGAGAGAAGCTTATATAAGATGCTTACCTCCCTGCATTCACCCTCCCCTCAAAACTTGAGGGAACCTTTGGTTCTTCAGAGAAGCTTTGAGGAAGAGTGAAACAAGACCATAGACAAGATTTGGATTTGGAGATGTGCTGGAGTATACACTGAATAGTTTCCAGGTTTGTGGTGAGTTCTCCTTCCTTAGCATAGGAAAGAACTTGTCTAGTGTCCCGGCATATTTGGGGCCGTTATCACCAGCTTCCCCTGGTGAGCGATCAGAGAGACCTTCTCCTTATGACCCAGACATTCCCAGCTCTGAACTGTTTCTACAGTAGGCCCCAAAGCAGCAAATTGTTGACATTGCAGAATTTCTGCATTCCATAGTTTCCCTGTCTGCACGTCTACCTTGTACTGGGGGCTGTGATCTTTTCCAACCTGTCAAAGGATGCTTTCCTTGGTGTAAGTCCATTCAGCTGCTATAACAAGAATTTGCTGACTGGGCGGCTTAAAAAACAAAAATTTACTTCTCACGGTTTTGGGCACTAAAACTACAAGATCAGGTCTTGCAGATCTGATGTCTGGTGAGGGTTCATCGATGACCATAGTCTTGTTGTGTCCTCACATGGTGGAAGGGGTAAGGGAGCTTTCTGGCTTCTCGTTTACAACAACATTAATCCCTTTTAAGAGTTGCCTCCTTATGACATAATCATCTACAAAAGTGCCTAGTGTCTCCCAATAGCATTATATCGGCAGCTAAGATTTCAACATATTCATTTGAGAGGATACAGATATCCAGTCCATAGCACTTAGTTCAACAAAAGGGCTCAGATTTGGGCAGAATCGCCACACGTGAATGGAGTACATTAGCAGGTATTCACACATGCATGCATGATCTCCCCTCTTTTTGCCACAAAAATAATTTCATCTGTGGCATTTTCCTTTAATAGTCTTCATTTTTTCCCAGGATGGAAGAACTGTCATTCTAAACCTAAAGAAGAATAATCACAAACAGAGCAGCATTAATGAACCTAAACGAAGAACACAAACTTGAAGTTGAGTATTAAAATCAAAATATAAAAGAATATTTTATTGCCATAACATTTATCAGAAATCTCCAAACATGAAACTAAGCAGCACACAGTTTAGCAGGATATCTTGTAATCTGTATTGATATTCTAGGTGATGATAAGCAAAAAGAACCATATTGGAGGCTAACAATGGGGTTACTTTGGAGTATTATTTTAACTTTGGGTTTATGCTTTTATTCTTCTGGATATATTATCAAAAGTGAAATTGCTGAATTATAATGTAGTTCTATTTTTAATTTTTTGAGAATCCTCCATACTGTTTTTGACAGTGGCTGTACCAATTTACAATCTCACCAACAGGGCACAGGCATTCCTTTTTCTCCACTTCCAGGTCAGTATCTCTTAACTGTTGTCTTTTCGACCGTGGTCATTCTAACAGGCATGAGCTAATATCTCATTGTGATTTTCATTTGCATTTTCCTAATAACAAATGAGGTTCAGCATATTTTTATGTACGTTGGCCTTTCGCAGATCTTCTTGGGACAAATGTTTATTCAGATCCCTTGCCCACTTTTCAATTTCATTGTTTGTTGCCATTGAGTTGTATGAGTTTTTATGTTTTGGATATTAACCCTTTATCAGATACATGGTTTGCAAATATTTTTTCCAATTCCAGGTGTTGTCTTTTCACTTGGTTGATGGTTTCTTTTGTCATGCAAAAGCTTTTTTGTTTGATGTAGTCCCACTTGTTTATTTTTTATTTTGTTCCTGTGCTTTATGCGTCAAAAAAATCCATATACAAAAGTTTATTGCAAGATCCGTGTCAAGGAGCTTTATTCCTAAGTTTTCTTCTAGCAATTTCCTTGTTTCAGGTCCTACATTTAAGCCTAATCCATTTCAAGTTAATTTTTGCAAGTGGTGTAAGACATGAGCTCAGTTCCATTCTTTTAAATGTGAATATGCAATCATCCCAGCACCGTTGATTGAAGAGACTGTCTTTTCACCATGGAGCATTCTCAGCTCCCTTGTCAGATATTAGTTGACCACACAAGCTTGGGTGTATTTCTGGGCTCTCAATGCTCTTCTATTCGTCTGTTTTTATGCCAGTGTTGTAATATTTTGGTGCCTATAGCATTCTACTATATCTTGAAATCTGGAACTGAGATTCTCCCAGCTTTGGTCTTCTTTCTCAGAATTTCTTTGGCTATTTGGGGTCTTTGGTCATTCCATGTAAACTTTAGGAGTATTATTTCTATTTCTGTAAAAATCGCCATTAGAAACTTGATAGTGATTCCACTGAATCTATAGATAGCTTTTGATAATATTGACATTTTAACAATATTAATTCTTCCGATGCATGAACACAGAATACCTTTCCACTTGCATTCTTTGAATTCCTTCATCAATGTTTTGTAGTTTTCAGCAGAGATCTTTCACCTCCTTAGTTAAATTTGTTCTTGAGTATTTTATTGTTTTTGATGCTATTGTGAATTGGATCAATGTCTTTATTTCTTTTTCAGAAATTTTACTGCTAGTGTAAGAAATGCTACTGATTTTTGTATATTAACTTTGTATCCTATAACTTTACTCAATTTATTGATTAGATTTAACAGATTTTTGGTTGGATCTTTGAAATATTCTCTATATAAAATCATGTCATCTGCAAATAGGAACAATTTTATTTTGTTCTTTCCAATTCTGATAATTTGTTAGTCTTCTTCTTGCCTGATTGCTCTAGCTAGGATTTCTAGTACTCTGTTGAATAGGAGTGGTGAGAGTGAGCACTCTGGTCCTGTTTCTAATCTTAGAGAAAAATCTTTCACCCTTTTGCTCTTGAGTATGATGTTAGCTGTGGACTTGTCATATATGGCCTGTAATATGTTGAGATATGTTCCATGTTTAAATTTTTGAGTTTTTTTAATGAATGGATGCTAAATTTTGTCAAATGCTTTTTCTGTGTCTATTGAGATGATTACAGAATTCTTTTCTTTCATTCTATTAATGTGATGCACCACATTGATTGCTCTGCATATGTTGAAACACTCTTGCATCCCAGGGGTAAGCCCAACTTTAACATGGTGAATGATCTTTTTAATGTGCTGCTGGATTCAATTTACTAGTATTTTATTGATAATTCATGCATTGATATTCATCAGGGATAGTGGCTTGTAATTTTCTTTTCTAGTAATATCTGTTTCTGGTTTGGGTATCAGCTTAATGTTGACCTTGTAAAATGAGTTTGAGAGTGTTTACTTCTCTTCAGTTTTGGGGAAGAATTTGAGAAGGATTTTTTTAAAGTTTGGTACAATTCACCAGTGAAACTATCTGATCCTGGGCTTTTCTTTGCTGGGAGACTTTTGAGTACTGGTTCAATGTCCTCACTAGTAATTGGTCTATTCAGATTTTTTACTTCTTCCTGATTGGTTCTTGGTAAGTTGTATGTTTCTAAGAATTTTCTTTTATTTCTTCTAGGTTGTCCAGTTTGTTGACATATAGATATTCATAGTAGCCTGTTTTGATCCTTTGAATGTCTGTGGTATCAGTTATAACGTCTTCTCTTTTAATTCTGATTTTCGTTATCTGAGCCTTTTTCTTTCTTGGTGAATCTAGGTTAACTCCTTTTTAATTTATAATTTTCTTGATTTGGGTTCTTTCTCTTTTCCCCTTGGTTAATCTAGCTAAGAGTTTGTTTATCTTTTTAAAGAATCAACTCAGTTTGGTTAATCTTTTCTATTGTTTTTCTGTTCTCTTTAATTTATTTCTGCTCTAATCTTTATGATTTTCTTTTTTTTCTGCTAACTTTGGGCTCAATTTGTTCTTTTTCTTGTTCCTAAAGATGTAGAATTAGGTCGTTTATTTGGGATCTTTCTTGCTTCTTAATGTAGGTGCTCATTGCTTTGAAGTTCCCTCTTAGAACTCTTTTTGCTGCTTTCGATAAATTCTGGTATGTTGTATTTCCATTTTCATTTGTCTCAAGAAACTTTTTTATTTCCTCTTTGATTTCTTTTTTGATCCATTGGTTCTTCAGGATAATGTTATCTAACTTCCATGTGATTTTGGATTTTCCAGTTTTCCTCTTGTTTTGATTGCTGGTTTCTTGCCATTGTGGTCAGAGAAGATAGTTGGATGATTGCAATCTTCCTAAATTTACTATGACTTATTTTGTGGCCTAACATATGATATGTTGAAAAATATTTCACGTGAGCTTGAGAAAATGTGTATTCTGCTGTTGCTGGACAGAATGTTCATTATATGTTTGTTAGGTCCATTTGATCTATAGTGTTGCTCAAATTTACTGTTTTCTTATTGATTCTGTCTGAATGATCCATCTGTTGTTGAGAATGTGGTATTAGAGTCCCCAATAATTATTGTATTGCTGTTTCTTTCTCTTTTTAGGTCTGCTAGTTTTTGTTTTATATATTTAGCTACTCAGATCTTGGATGCATAAATATTTACACTTGTTATATCTTCTTGATGTGTTGATCCCTTTATCATTATGTAATAATCTTATCTCTTTTTATCATGTTTAGTTTAAAGTCTATTTTGTCTGTGATAAGTATAGCTACCACTTCTTTTTTTGTTTAACTTTTGCTGAAATGTCTTTTCTCATCCCTTCACTCTCAGCCTATGTGTGTCCTTAAAATTATAATGAGTGTTTTGTAGGCAGCATATCACTGGGTCTTGTTTTTATCCATTCACCCATTCTTTATCTTTTGATTGAAGAGTTTAATTTGATTAAATTTTAAGTAATTATATATAGGTAGGACTTACTATTGCTATTTTATTAATTGTTTTCTGGCTGTTTTATATATCCATTGTTCCTTGTTTCTCTTCCTTTTCCTGCTGTGTTTTTGTGTTTTCATGTTTTTGGTAACTGTATGCTTTGACTTTTTATCATGTTCTTTTGAATAATTACTATGAGATTTTTCTTTGTGATTACCATGAGGCTTACATAAAATACCTTAAACTTATAACATCCTATTTTGAACTGTTAACAATTTAACATCAATATATTTTACATGCTTTATATTTTGGTTTCTTCTCCTCCTCAAATTTTAGATTTTTGATGCTACAATTGAAATTTTTTTAGTATTGTGTAACTAATGACAGATTATTGAATTTTTGGTTATTTTTGCCACGTTGACTTTTTTACCTTGTAAACTAGAGTTGTGAGTTATACACCACTATTACCATATTGCAGATTTAACTATGGCTGTACATTTACCATTACCAGGGAGATTTGTGCTACTTTTTTGAGTTTTAATGATTTTTTTCCTTTGAGGAAGATTACCCCTGGGCTAACTACTGCCGATCTTCCTCTTTTTGCTGAGGAAGACTGGCCCTGAGCTAACATCCATACCCTTCCCCACTGTGTATTCTTAGTGCCTTTTTTTTTCAAAGATTGGCACCTGAGCTAACATCTGTGGCCAATCTTCTTTTTTTTCTCCCCAAATCCCCCAGTACATAGTCGTATACTCTACTTGTAGGTCCCCTGGTTGTGCTGTGTGGGACGCCACCTCAGCATGGCCTGATGAGTGGTGCTAGGTCTACACCCAGGATCCGAACTGGCAAAACCCTGAGCCACCAAAGCTTAATGACTCGGCCATGGGGCCAGCCCCTTCTTAGTGCCTTTGTAAAAACATCAGTCAGGTTTATTTCTGTTCTCTTTTTTCTTTTTTAGCGGCCTATGTCTTTTTTATACCATTACCATATGGTTTTGATTACTATATCTTTGTGACACAGCTTGAAATCAGCTTTGTTCTTGATCAAGACTGCTGTAGCTATTTGGGGCCTTATGGGTTCCATGCAAATTTTAAGATTTTTTTTCTATTTCTTGGAATAAGCCATCGGATGTTGATAAGCATTGCTTTGAATCTGTAGACCATTTAGGGTATAACGGACATTATAACAGCATCAATTCTTTCCATGCTTGAGCACAAGATATCTTTCAGCTTATTTGAGTCTTCAGTTTCTTTTATCAGTATTTCATAGTTTTCAGTGTACAGATTTTCACCTCCTTTAGTAAATGTATTCCTAAATATTTTATTCTTTTTGATGCTATTGTAAATGAGATCTTAATTTCTTTTTCAGGTAGTATATTGTTAGTGTATAGAAATGTAACTTATTTTGCATATTAATTTTATAACCTGCAAGTTTATTGAATTCATTTATTGGTTTTAACAGTTTTTTGTGGAGTCTTTAGGGTTTACTATATGTAAGATCATGTCGACTACAAACAGAGAAAATTTTACTTCATCCTTTCTTATTCAGATGCCTTTTATTTATTTTTCTTTCCTAACTGCTTTGGCTAGGATTTTAGTACTATGTTAATTAGAAGTGGCAAGAGTGGCACCCTTGTCTTGTTCTTAATCTCAGAGAGAAAGTGTTCAGCTTTTTCTGTTGAGTATGATGTTAGCTGTGGGCTTGTCATGCATAGTCTCTATTATGTTGAATTGCATTCTTTCCATATCTAGTTTGAGAGGTCTTTTTTCAGTTTCATTGAGATATAATTAACATACATCACTGTATGAGTTTCAGGTGTACAGCATAAATGTTTGACTCACATATATTGAGAAGTGATTACCACAATAAATTTAGCTAACATTCATTATCTCACACAGATACAATAAAAATACATGGAAATAAAATAATATTTTTTCTCCTAATGATAACTCAGAATTTACTCTCTTAACAACATTCATATATATCATACAACAGTGGGAACTATAGCTATCATGTTTGATCCTGAAATGATGTTAAGTGTTTTTCACATCCTTTCTCTGTATCTATGGGAATGATTGTATGATTTTTATTCTTCATTTTGCTAATGTCACATTTATTGATTTACACATATTGAAACATCCTTTCATAGCAGGGATATGTCCTACTCTATTATGGTATATGATTCTTTTAATACGCTGTTGAATTCAGTTTGCTAATTTTTGTTTGAGAATTTTTGCATCTATGTTTATCAGCAATATTAGCCTGTAATTTTCTTTTCTTCTAGTGTCCTAATCGGGCTTTGCTATCAGGATAATTCTGGTCTTATAAAATGAGTTCGGAAGTGTTCCTTTCTCTTCCGTTTTTTGAAACAGTTTAAGAAGGATTGGTGTTAATTCTTCTTTAATTGTTTAGTCAGATTCACAAGTGAAGCCATCTGATCCTGGACTTTCATTTGTTGGAAGATTTTTGATTACTAATTCAATCTTCTTCCTTGATATTAGTCTGTTTGGATTTTCTACTTCTTTTTATTTCTACTTTTTTGTTCAATTGATTTAAACTAGACAAAAACAAACAGCAATTTAACTATTTCTCCCATCTCCTTCCTCCCACCCCTGGCAACCACCAGTCTGGTCTCTGTATCCATGAGCTTGTATCTATCTATCGATCGATCTATCTATAGTACATAGCATACATATCTAGCATACATATTATAGAGTATATACATGGTGTATAGTACATAGTGTGTATAAATAGTGTGTGTTTGTATAGATATATTCCACATATAAGAGAGATCCTACAGTATTTGTCTTTCTCTGTCTGACTTATTGTATTTAGCATAATGTTCTCAGGGTCCAACAACATGGTCACAAATGGCAAGATTTCACTCTTTTTTATGGCTGAATAATATTACATTGTATATGTAGATATCATTTCTGTTTCTTCATGACAGTCTTGGTAGATTTTACATTTCTAGAAATTCATCCATTTCTTCCAGACCATCTAAATTGTTAGCATATAGTTGTTCATAATAATACGTAATGGGCCTTTTTATTTCTGTGGTATCATTTGTAATGTGTAATCTTTCATTTTTGATTGTATTTTTTGACCCCTCTTTCTTTTTTTTCTTGATTAGTCCAACCAAATTTTCGCCAATTTTGTTTACCTTTAAAAAAAAGCATTTCTCAGGTTAATTCATCTCTTTTATTGTTTTCAGTCTCAGTTTTATTTATTTCTACTACAAACTTAGGACTTAATTTATTCTTTTACTAGTTCTTTGGAAACTTCAAGGTTAGGTTGTTTATTTAAGGTTTTTTTTAAATGCAGACATTAGCTCCTATAAAATTTCTCTTATTAACTATTTTCATTCCATCTCAAAAGTTTAGTATGTTGAAGTGTAGTTTGAGATTTTTAAATTTATTATATAAATTTATTATATTAAACAGAATAATTTCAACTACAGCTTGCATGGTAATAACTTTATATTAGTCAACTTTCTCTTTCACCAGTCCCCTCTTTTCTAGTGTTAAAAAATATACAAGATGTTTCCATTTCCAACATAAAAACAAATTAATTAAAAATGGTCTAAGTTTTTGGAATTGTTACATTCAATGACTTGAATGAATCTCCAGACAATTATGCTCAGTGAAAAAAAGCCAGTCCTGAAAAATTATATAGTGTATAAAACTCCTCTCATATAATATTTATGTAATATACATAAATTCATGTAATTCATGATGGAATTATAGAGTTGAGAATAAATTAATGATTTCCACGAATTAGGGGAGGGTGTGTTGGTATGGCAGTAAATGGCAAACTGATGGACTCTCATGGTAATGAACCTGATCTGTATCTTGACCACAGTGGAGGACACTCTAACCTACATTCATAATAAACTTACATAGAACTAAACGCACACACCTACACACATACTTTTGAGAAAAGTAAAACTAGGAAAATCTGAGAAATATTGATAAATTTTATCAATGTTTCTGTGCTGGTTATAATTATTGTACTTTAGTTTTGTAAGATGTCATCCTTGAGGAAAGATGGGTAAAAGTTACTTAGTATCTCTCTACATTATATCTTACAATAGCATATGAATCTAAAATTATCTCTCAAAAGAAAAGAGTTTAAATTAACCAACAACAACAAATCAAGTATTTATACATACTACAACATGGGTGAATCTCAAAAACATGTAGAATGACAGAACTCTTACTCAAAACTGGATGCCATAGAACTCCACTAGTATAAACGTCCAGAAAACAAACTAATCCAAGGTGGTAAAAAGTCAGAACGATGTTGAAACTTCTGGGGTTTGGGGCAAGGATTAACGGGAATGGGCGTAGGAGGAAGAAATTTTCTGCAGGATAAATGCAACACACTACGTGGGTGTATGCATTTGCCAGAATTCATTGAGTGGTACACTTAAATTTGTGTATCTAATTGTATTTAAGTAAAAATATAGCATATGTAGTTTTACATACTAATTTTTTAATTGAAAATATAGAAATAAAATTTAAAACTAAGCAAACAACTCTAGTTAGTTAATATTATATATCTATCCTCAAATGTTCAGGGGCTAAAGTGTACCAGTGTCTGAAATTCACTTTGAAACAAATAAAATAGATAAATAAAATGGACTAAATAGAGAAAGGCATTCATAAATATATAGATATGGGATAAAACAAATAAAACAAACAGTTAAATGAAGGTAGAAATATGAGCATTGACTGTATGTGTCTTTCAACTTACTCATTTATAAAATAATTTTCATACTACAATGTTGGGAGAAAAACAAAAATATCAAAGAATATATAAAAACAAAAGATGCAGCAGCGTGGGCGGGTCGCGCGGGCTGCGGAGAGGCGCGCCGGGCGCGGAGCAGGGGAGAGGCCCGCGGCGGCGGCGGACACTGGCCCTGGCGGCTGGGGCCCTGCATCGGAGCAGGCCTCGCGGCGCTCCCCTGGCCGGCGCGCTGGTCAGCGTGGCCCAGGCCGCCCGCCGCGGCGCGGGGAGCGATTGTTACTTTTAGGTGATGGGTGCTTATCGGACGGCCCACATGGAGAAGAGCTTCATCGCTGCAGAAAGTGCTGTAGGACAGCGCTGATCTGGACCTCTGTCTTAGCCGTGGTTGTGGATGTCATGTTCTTGAAATCATGAATCCTGTTTATAGCCCTGGTTCTTCTGGGGTTCCCTATGCCAATGCCAAAGGAATTGGTTATCCAGCTGGTTTCCCCACGGGCTACGCAGCAGCGGCTCCCGCCTACTCCCCCAACATGTACCCTGGAGCGAACCGCACCTTCCAAACAGGTTACACTCCTGGCACACTTTACAAGGTGTCCTGTTCCCCGACCAGTGGGGCAGTGCCACCATACTTTACTTTTTAAATGGAGGCCCCCCACTTCCATCCACGCCCCAAAAGTTGACTGTATTATTTAGTGTACATTCTGATTTCCTTCCAAGTGCCTCCTCTCCAGTCCATGTTGAGGTGCTTCAAGGATGTGTTGAGATGCATCAAGGAAGAATCCTTCGGAGCTGTTACGATGTACCGTGTCAATCTGTAGTACAGAGTCATTATAATGTTAATACGGATATTATCCGTAATTTAAAAACTGAATGAGTGTTAGTTCATGCGTGTTAGCCAACTGTTTGAAAGGTTTGTTTTTTTAAGATTTTCAAAAAGGCATCTGTTCAAAAGTAATGTAAAAATGAATATTTGGGTGAAAATGAGTTCTTCTCGATGTGCTTGTCAACACAGACACACCGAGTTTAATGAGACGCGAAAGGTCCATGCATTGTGTATGAGAATTGCATGAGGCAAACCTAAAACTTGTTCTCAAAGTTTCTTTTTTATCTCACTGTTGCCAAATTCTCCTTATGTTCATGTGGGACCTCATTACTTTCCAAAATGCCTGGGAGAGCTGAGTTGGAAACCCCAGGGATGTTTTAACAAGCTTTTCTTTTTGGATCCAAACTACAGGTGCAAGTGCTTGTAATTTCTCCTACTTAGTTCTAAGTTGTTATTGTTATAGTGTAGACTCTAACAAGTGCCCTGGCCTGTCCAGGAAGGAGTTGAACTGGCAGGGCTCCCAGCTCTCGGAAGTTGGTTAGCAAAGGAAACAAAGCTGCTTTCAAGCCTTTTTTTCATGTTATGTGAGAGACAATGTAAATCTTTACTGAGTCCCTGAGCTTTTAACCTGCCCTGTTTTTCGTAAATAGTCTCTGTGGGAGGCCAGGTGATGTTCAAGTTGGAGAAAGCAAACCACGAACTGGAAACTCCCTGTGAACAGTGTCCGTGAGAACAAAGCAATCACACTGTGAATTCCAATTACTGGGTAATCCTGATGCCTTTTCTTTGTTCCCAAATAAAAGTTTTTTGGTTTTTTTGTCGTTGTTCCATAAACCCCCTAACTCACCTTTGAAAAACAGACAGAATATATTATTGAGTCCTCCGTTAACGCACAAGCCTCAGGAGAAACGACACTAACATTTATCATTGGAAAATCAGTTTTGATTTTATAATCTATTTACACCCCACTCCTCTTTCATATTTTCTTCCTGCCAACTACCTTTAAACAAAGACTGGTTACAGCGCACAGACTAAATTACTTAGATAACTGATTACTGGTCAGACCACACACACAACTGTGGTTTAGCAACCGGCCAAACAGTGCCCCTGAGTGATCTATGTTACTTTGTAACATTCACAGAACAGAGGGTTCCTTGTGGATATTGAAAGCCTCGTCTAAGGGTTTCTTAGTTTCCACTCTTTTTGTATAGCCACCACTTTCATTTTGCCCTTACATATTTGTTTTGACAGGCATATATAACAATCTTCTCTTTTCAAGATAAATGTAATAGTATACAGATAATATAGATAATATACACATTACATATAAATATATGTAAAATATTTGTATCATATATAAAATAAATGTATATAGGAAGTGAAACTATTCAGTATTTGGATAGCTTTAGTGTATAGTGTTTAAATATTTTTAATTACAATTTGATATCTAACATTTACTCTATCTTCTAGATGCATATCAACAAATGCAGTTCTGAGATCTGCCCTCCATAGCACATTTCTTTTATTTGCCATTTTAAAAATGTAACATTGTCATCCCAACCATATTACTTGCTTATCTCCACTTGATCTAATACAGTCCATAAAGTAGATCTTATATGAAATCTTACTTCATCAGAGTTAAAAAGCACACATTTAAAAACAGCCATTATAAAGAGGGACAAAAAGACCAAACAGGGAGCTGGCCCCGTGGCCGAGTGGTTAAGTTCGCGCACTCCGCTGCACGCGGCCAGTGTTTCGTTGGTTCAAATCCTAGGCGTGGACATGGCACTGCTCATCAAACCACGCTGAGGCAGCGTCCCACATGTCACAACTAGAAGGACCCACAACGAAGCATATACAACTGTGTACCCGGGGGGCTTTGGGGAGAAAAAGGAAAAAAAATTAAATCTTAAAAAAAAAAAAGACCAAACGGGCCTTTCTTGTCGCACGTCATTTGACATTATTCAGGATAAAATATATAGAAATATGTTTTGTCAACGTTAAAGCTAATCTTATTATTTTTACCCTCAAAATGAGTTTATTTTGGAATAGCCAAAAGAATTCCCATTTGGGATGTGCATGCTATAGTGAACCACAGGCAAATCCAGACAAGAAAGGAGAGGAGCATGCTTTTATAATGAAAGAAGAGAGTAAGGATGGTCTATTCTAAACGAAGTTCATTGGGGAAAAGTAGAAGTTCAGGGTGGCAACAACTTCTCGGTGGCTGAGCTGTGGCGTTTCTTATTGGCTGGGCTACTGGCAGGTAGAGAGAGAAATCTCCCTTCAGTGGTGAAGTAGTTGTACTTTCTGTCAGAGATTCAAGCTTCTGCGTCTTCTTGTTTGGAGTAATTGATGACATGTGACAAGGTGTGAGAGCTCCCCCTACAGGTCTTCCCGACTCCAATTAGTGATGATCAACAGGACCGCGTGACCCAGCTGTTTAATCAGACAAGCTGAGTAGACAACTGTCAGTCTGCTTTTTTCTTTCTCACTTCTTTAAAATTAAGCTCATAGATGACAATCTCTCTTAAGCTCTTTTCCTTGTCAAAGAAAGTCATATGGAAGTCAAATCAACAATGTAGGTTCATTTATTTATAAAGAATAAACGTGAAATAATTGTCAGAATGTGTCCTTTTCATTGAAGTTAGGTAGCAATAAGCATGATTTGAAATAGTGAGACCATCATTTGGAAGCTTTAAGTTTATTTTCATTCAGATTTTTTATTTTAAAATGCCATTTATTAGCTTTATATTTAAAATTAAATTCAGAGTTACATGAAATTGGCTGATATGGATAGGTTGAAATTTATTCATAAGAGAAATTTTTTTATAAAAAATTCTCCTTGAGAATCATTAGCTCTATCTTTACTGTAATTTATATTTTTATATAAGGTATCAGAAATTCAGTCCAAATTTTCATAACCCACAAACACTCTTAATATCTCCGATAACTTAAGCAGATTCTTCTCAAAATTAAAAATCACCAAAACGTAATTGCAACTTAGCATTTGCCACCAGTGACTGACAATATTTTCAATTATATTGACAACAACCGAAGTTCCTAAAACTATAAATTTTGATGAAGATAAATTTGGAGAAAAGAGTTCCAGAAAAATCTTATGACCAATATTGATATTACATAATAAACTATATCTATTGATTATATATAAAATTATAATACAAACATATTGTTTGTAATTTGTATTTCATTTTATAGCTAATAAATTAATTCTGAAGGAAGAAACTTTATACTTTAGCACCAATAGTGGTAGTCTTTCCTGCTTTTTGAACAAGAAGCCTCGTATTTTCATTTTGTGCTGTGCCCTTCAAATTCTGTGGAGTATGACCCTTCCCCTCCTGCCATACCTGAGAGGGTAAAGAGCGTTTCTGCACTCATCACTGATGGGCATTTCACCGAGGGAGTTTACTGGAACTGATGGATTTTTATTGGATGTAATGGTGGGATCTATTTGTGATAGCGACTGAGCCATAATATCAATGAGTAAAATTGATCCATAGATGTTGGCTTCTCTCAACATATTTCAGTAGAGCTATGAGATGCAGTAATGGGGAATAAAATCTCATCTGAGAGACATTATCTAATGCTACGAGTAGCAGTGGCTACTATTAAAAAAGAGACAAAAGGTTCAGAATGGAGTCGTATGCGCTAAGCCCAAATCACAAAACTGAGATTTGATACCAAACTTAATTACAATTTCAACCTTCCACAGGGTTGGAGTCTCAAACCAGTCAATCTGGAATTACCCCTTCAGCACCAGTGACGTAACCCACCTAATGGACTCCTGCCATCCCCCAAGGGAAGGTGACCTTGCCTGAAACAATCAGCTCTTTGCAAGAGTAACTTTCTTGCCCTGCCTGCTTCTGCCTATAAGAGTGTTTCATTGTGTAAAGTTCTTCAGAGCTCCTTTCTGTTTACTAGATGGGATGTTGCCCGATTCATTAAATATAGCCAATACAACCTTTAAAATTTATTCAGTTGAATTTGTTTCTTAACATTACTTAGGATGCAAACAGTATATGTAGAAAACCAGTGATGGGTGTGGGAATGTCCTTGATTAATGAATTCCCACTAATTTGACTAAACCTTTGAGCCACTCATCGTATAATTAACTGCACAATTTCCTTGACCTCTGTTAGCACCTCCACGTTTTTATTGTTGATCCTGAGGTATACCTGAAATTAAATCGTTTCCTTAGCATTCATCACCCTATTAGAGACATAAACCTCTCATATTCCACTCAGAGTAGTATAAGGAATTCTGAACCCCTGATGAATTCTTGAAGTCTCAGCTAAATACCTGTAATGATAAGTTTCTTTAAATTAAAAGAAAGACTAACTGGCATGGTAAATTACAGGTTTACTATGAGAATAACAAGAAGTCTTCTGACTTTCAATTAGATCTTGACATTCAGGAAAAATTTATTTTTGTTTTAGATATTTTTGAAAATAGTAGAACTGCTATGATGAATGACAACTTCAGTTAGTTTCTCCTTTCGTTGCTGCATGACAAACAATAATTATCATCAACATCACATCAGCAAAAAATAAATTAATTTGGAAATTTATTTGAAATTGATGGGAAAAAGCATCATGAAGAAAAAAGATAAGGCTTAGAATTTTATATATGTATATATATACTCACATGCATATATATTTACAAGAGAATTTTGTCCAGACCTAAGTGATAATCTTCTTCTCTCGATTAATTGTGGTCCTTGCACCCTAAGCATAAAATAATATTTTTAATTCTGTACACTGGTGAATGAACGTATATCCAAGTCCTGGCTACACATGCAAAAAGCTCTGTCTCCATTTTCACAGGGCAGATTCTCTGAATCACTCTTCTGAGGGCCCCCATCACCTCTCTGTTTCTCAGGCTGTAGACAATGGGGCTGAGCAGTGGGGTCAGGATGGTGTAGAAGACAGCCAGAACCTTGTCCTTTGTTGGCGATCTTAGGGATCTTGGGTGTAGATAAGTGTAAACAAGTGGCACATAATAGAAAGTCACCACAGTCAGGTGGGTGCTGCAGGTGGAATAGGCCTTCTTCCTCCCTTCTGCTGAGTGCATGCGGTGGACAGCAAGGAGAACACCGCCATGAGAATATGCAATGCCAATGAAAGGAAACACGGGGAAGAGGGTGGTGCTCACAAACACTGTGTACTCATAGACCCAGGTATCCATGCAGGCCGGAGTCAACATGGCCGCGACATCGCAGAAGAAATGGTTGATGGCCCTGGATCAACAGTAAGGGATGTGGAAGGCATATGTGGTGTGGGCACAAGAGTTGACAGAGCCCATTATCCAAGATCCTCTTATCATCAGCGCACACATTCTTTTGCTCATACGAATGGGATAGTGGAGAGGAAAGCAAATAGCTATATAACGATCACACGCCATAGATGTCAAGAGCAGCGCTTCCGCACCTGCTAAAGTCAAGAAAAAGAAGCTCTGAACCCCATATCCAATGAAGGAGATAGATTTGTTTCCAAAGAGAAAATTAGAAATCATTTTGGGGACAATGGTGGAGATGTAATTCAAGTCAATGATGGAGAACTGACTAAGTAAAAAATACATGGGTGTGTGGAGCTGGGAGTCCAGGAAGATGAGGAGAATCATGCACAGGCTGCCAAACAAGGCCATTAGGAAAATGAGAACAACGAGAATGAAGAAGAACAGGCCAATTTTTGACAGTGGAAACAACCCCAATAAAATAAAATCAGTTGATGTTAGATTATAATTTTCCATGGAGCATTAACATGATTTTTCCTAGAGACAGACACAAGAGTAAGTGATTTGAGTATAAAACTATAATCTCTTTTTAACTTAATATTTTAGACTGTGTATTATTTAAAATTTCATAGCTCTTAAATGAAGAACTGAACTTATCTATTTTGGGAGAAATAAACTTTATTTTCTGATCCAGAGATTAAAATGTGAAAATGCGAACATTTGTGGCCAAAGTGTTTTCTAAGAATCTATTAAAATATTTTAAAAACAAGATTTCTATTTTGATCTCCTTAGGATAAATATGTTTTACTGCCCTACACAAACTCAGATATCATTAACATCAGTTGTTGTATTCAAAGTTCATGCATAGAAAATTTATGGAAACCCATATATGATAGAGTTCTAGTATCAATAAATGTTTATGACCCTTAAGGGATGATTTTTCTTTCATATTTTTCACTAAAACTTACCTCTAAAATTGAAGTAGTCTATCAGCTCATGTTTGAGGAGCTTTGTCTTTCTTAAATCTTCTTTTCACAATAACGTCAAGTCAAGTTTTCCTGAAGTCAGGTATTATCATTTGGTTCATCTGTTCTGAAATATAGCATAAATCGTTATTGTCAAGTTGCACTTATGCAAAGTCATTCTCTTCTGCCTCCTCACTCAGGTTCTGAGTGCTGCAGTTAAAGAAGACCCTCTGCTCCAACATCTACACACATGCTCATTGTGGCTGTCATCACTCTGCTCAACATCTCCCCAAGAGGATGTTTTCTGTCTCTCTGCTTCTCTAACATGTATATAACATTATACATTGCTTTATGACACTTTGTCTTATTCATTTTTCCCTTTTTTTGTATTTAAAATTATCTCCAGTTCTAGATAAGTGTGTGAATTTAAGCATATATACTTACCATTTCTCTCTTTTAAAACCCAATTATTATGATGATAAACAACTGGATGTGTTATAAATTAAAGACAGCAGGTGAGCAAAAGGCACAATGAGAAATGAAACAGTTCAGGATTCTCTGAAAGAAAGAATTTGGCTAGAGAAATGTTCAGTTACTTAAATGGAGAAAAAGGACTTGGCACCTTGACGGTCTTCACGGAGGTAGGAGGAGGCTTCTCCTCCAGAGACGTCGGAAGTGAACAAGCTCCACACAGTGCGCGATGTTTTAGTCTTAAATATTATTTTAGAGTCAATGTTCCCAGACTTTTAAGGAAGCTTCCAACATGAAAGAGGAAGATGCACAAATGTGCACACATACACACACAAACACACGTGTATTCACACACACCCCACACAAATATAAAGTGAGTTACACATGATTGGGAAAATGCAGAAAGACAGCACATTTTTAAAAATCAGGATTCATATCTTTAAAGAAGTATGAAACATTATCATTCCACGATGTATTATTAGATTAATTTAAAAAGTGTCAGATAATAAGAAAGGGTTTGCAAATTAAAAAATACATAATAGTTCATCAAATGATTAGGTGAAAGTTTCAAAGACAAAGTGAAAAAATCTACCAGAATTAAAAGAATACAGCAACAACAAAATAAAAAGATTGCCATTTTGAAAAGTTAGGATAATTAGAGAGTTAATACAGGGAAACCAGTGTATGCTTGTTATTCCTAGAAATGCAATTAGCAAAATAATAATGGAGTTAATATTATCAAAAAAAATTTTTCAGAATTGATATATATGATCCACCATATTCAAACATCATGAACAGAACACAGAAAAGTAAATGAGAAATATTTTATTGAAAGATATTTTCTTGAAAATGCTGAATGTCTTCTTGAAAATACTTTCTGAAAACTGTCAACATTGCTGATAAATTTATGACCTGAAAAGTGCCTTGACGGAGTAAATAGCCATAATAATGAAAAGAACTATACAAAGAAATAGTAACTAAATTATCATTAGATTTTATTGTAGTTTATATTTTTGTATTTTAGCAATATATGCTGGAAGATGAAACAACGCTGTCAACTTTGCCCCCCAGACCCAAAGCGGTATGTAACTATGTTGAAAGGATGGGAAACAGAAAAAGAGGTGGAAGTGGGTGGCATGCAGAGCAGGAAGGTTTCCATTCTAAACTGTCCACAAATAAAAATCTGTTAGAACTAAGAAGTTCAGCAGAGTTGCAAGATACAAAAATCAGTTGTATTTCCGTACACTAATAACATACAATCCTAAGAAGAATATAAGAAAACAATTGCATTTATAATATCATCAAAAAGAATAAAATACTTAGAAATAAACTTAACAATGAAAGCAAAAAATATGTGCACTGAAAATCATAAAAGATCCTGAAAGAAATTGGAGAAGAGACAAATAAAGAGAAATGCATCCTGCGTTCGTGGATTGGAAAACTTAATATTATTAAGATGTCGATACTACCATAAGTAACTTCAGATTCAGTGAAATGCCTGTCATAATCCCAATGAGATTATTTACAGAAATGGAAAAATGCATCCTAAAATTCATATGAAATCTCAAGGTGCTCTGAACAGCCAAAATAACCATAAAAAAGAATTAGAGAACTCATTTTTTTCTCATTCAAAACTTACTAAAAAGCTATTATAATAAAAATAGTGTAGTATTGGCATAAAGACAAGCATAAACCAGTAAAATAGAGATACCAGAAAAAAATCCTCACATGTGCGGTCAAATGTCAAATTTTTGACAAGGATCTCAAAACCATTCAATGGAGACATCCTTTCAACAAATCGCAGTGAGAAAACTGGATATCTAGATGCAAATAACAAAATTGTACCATTACTTTACACTATCCACAAAAATTAAATGAACAGAAGAGCTAAATATAGAGCTAAAAGTATACACTCTTAGAAGAAAACATAGAGGAAACATTTCATGATGTTGGATTTAGCTGTGCTTTATTGACTATGACGTCAAAGCACGTAAAACAATAAAAATATAGATAAACTGGACTTCATCAAATTAGAAAATTCCTGTGCATCTAAGAATTTTATCAGCAGGGTGAATCAGCAACCCACAGATGGAAAAATATTTGCAAAATATACATCTGATAAGGGATTGATACAGGGAATATGTAAAGAACTCCTACAACTCAACAAACAGAAAATTAATTTAAAAATTAAAATTTAAAAAGAGTGGAGAGTAAAAGAGGAAGTAGTAAGCAACATTAAGATCACCATGGGTGCCATGTAACCTCTCTTCTTTCGTGGGAAAAAAATATAATAAAGCAGCAGGAACTAGGAAAGGCTATCCATTACAATCTTTATTGAGGATGTGGACCATTAAGTGTTAGGTTTATTCTTCAAGTTTCACTTGGGCACATCCAAAGCACACTCCAATGTGATTAGGCCCTACCTCTTCTCATGACCCTCATCTCACTTTGTCTCTAGAGAGCACATTTATGGATCAGCTCCAAAACCACTTTCTGTTGTCAATTTCATACTCTACAATTCCTACAATACAAACAGCATCGAAAATGTGCAGCCACTCGCTCAACCTCAAACTGCATTTCAGATCTTTTGCTTATTAACTTAAAACTCTTACATGGATTACATCACTCATTTCTAAACTGCCACCTTAAATTCTAAGTGATTTGAATACAAATGGTAACCAACACTGCCAAAGTGGCTAACATTGAAATCGATACTTTTGTGATCACCTAATGTCCTTGAATGAAAACACCTCTACATCTGAAGAATGTAATTCATGTTACCTACACTGCTGTCAAGCATTGTTGACTTGGCTTCAGTCTTCCCTGTTCCCAGAGGATAGATCACAGACTGTGGGTACAATGCATCCTCTCTTCTTCAGTGAATATTCTTTATCCTGCAAATTCATTTTTTCTATAAATGTCTTGGGCCAAATATGGCCAAATAAACTCTTCTCACATTTGAAGTATCACTGAAATTCATATAAACTTTTATTGTATATTGTATCATAGAGTATCATAAGTATTTTCAATTATATTTCAGAATATGGTATTGTTGCATCTAGGCCCACGTATTATTCACCATAGTTCCAGAACGGTAGTTCATAGACAATATCATCATCTGCTTTTCTGTCAATTTTACCATATTTTATTGTCATTTCATGACCAATTGTTCACAAATAGATCAGTTCTCAGAATTGTATAATATCACATTTTAGGTTTATAAAGAACTCATATCTGAAAAAATGTGAACAAGTGTTCAAGCAGCCCATCCATTTCTTATTTTTAAGGATAAAATATTTATATATCTTATTCAAACCCACTATATTCAAATGGAATTTTCTTTTTGGAGTTCCCTGGTTAATGAGATGCCTGAATGTATCCATGGCTTATTATAAACAGAAGTACTTAATTCTGAATAAATCTCTCTTAAGCACTTGCTGAAGAGTTCCTCTTAAGCGGCTAATAAAGATAAACATACAATTAAGATTAATACCTTTCATTATCTCCACACTTTCACAAACTCACTGGCTTGGTTAGCTGGCTGTGGTCCAACTGTCATAAAATGAACAAAGTCATTTTCTGTAAATTTCCTTGAATATTTTCCAAACCAACATACATATTAAACTTTCATGTCTATACTTGAAATTTTAGGTACATCCAATGAAACTCAGCAGCAACAATGATTCTAGGGCTTCTTTACCTGGAGATTTAGTCTAATGCTCATTTTTTTTTTTTTTTTTTTGGTATTCACTTGGGTATGTTCTCTGAGGCTCGGAAAATGTAAGCTAAGTCACTAATTGCCCGGGATGGCTGTAAGCCACGTTTGGAGAAGGAGTTCTGATAACTTCTTTAGATGTTTCTACAGGTGTGTTAAGGGTAAATTCAGTGGGGAAAGAAACAAATATATTTATTCACATTCTTATTACATCTCTAAAGTTTTATGGATCGTATATTTCATACATTGTTGTTCAGTAGGTGCACAGTAAACCTGTGTCTGCATATATTATTTCCCCGTTTTGATTATATTGGCCTACAAATTTATTAAATTAAATGAAATTTAGTTAGTTTAATAAAAATGTATACATAAAACTTCTTAATGTATCACACATATGTGAGTTATCTTTAATTTATTTTAGTTACTACATATTCTCCAGTTATTTCCATTCTGTTGGAAAAACCCATTAAACTATAAACAGTTCAACTTAATAACGAAAATAATGATAGTACTCATTGGTACATTTATATTTGCAAAATATTTAATAAAACAATGCTATTGAAGAAAATAGTCTAATTGTTCTTACATTTCTCATGATTTCTAGTAACCAAGTTAATTACATCTTTTACTTGAGAGGGAATAATATTGGCCTGGTTAAAATTGTTTAAAAATATTTTTTAATATTCGAAATTTTGATTATAAACTGTCTCAGTGAAGACCTCTGTATGTTCATTCTGTTTTGAGTTCTTTGGGCTTCATGGATCTGGATGTTCTTTTCCCTCAGATTTGGAAAGTTTTTTGTCATTATTTCTTTAAATAAGCTTTCTGCCCCTTTCTCTTCATCTGCTCCTTCTCGGATTCCCACAACGCATATGTTGGTGTACTTGTGGAATCCTGTGAGTTCTGTAGCCCTTTTGCACTCTTTTTTATTTTTGTTCTGCTGACTGGGTAATTTCAGATGACCTGTCTTGAGCTCACCGACTCTGTCTTTGGCTTCGTTAAGTCTAGTGTTCAGACTCTGCATTGAGTTTTTTCAGTTCAGTCATTGTGTTCTTCAGTTCTAGAATTTCTGTTTGGTACATTTCTCTCTCTATTTTTTTTTTTTACCATGGCATCTGGTTTATCTTAAGAGAAGAAAGAAGAGTGTGAAACTTAAATAAACTCCTCAGCTCTTTTTTTATAAATTTCTGTATTCAGTCCAGTTAAATTATTCATAAAATCACACAGCTCTTACATGAACAATCACATTTATATATTTTGAAAAAGAAGCCCCATTCTGAAAAATGCGAGATTCAGATGACAAATATTTTCATAAAATTGTTTGAAAATATCTACAAAATCATAAAAGAAAACATTTCTATACTAATTTAATAGAATATGGATGTGTTTCAAGCCTTTATAAATTGACATATATATGGTGAGATATGTTTTTTAATGAATCGAGTCAACTTGTAAAAGATTTTTTTCTTTCCACAAATTTCATCCAAATGGTATGCAATCTCACTCAAAATCCCAATTTTTTGGTGGAAATTTTATAAACTAATTCTAGTAATTATGTGGAAATGCATTGGGCTAAGAATAACTGAGACATGCTTTGATGTGCAAATATTTCAAAAGTAGAACAAATACTCAGTAAGCAAGATCTGGGAGTATGGAAAAGAAAAAAGAAAGCCATTGACGGTTAACAGTTAATGGTTCATATATATCAAATCATGTTGCACATCATAAATATATACAATTTCTATTTGCCAATTGTACTTTAATAAAGCTGATGAAAAAAGGTGAACATAAGCATGTCCAATGACTGAGAACTTCCACTTCTAGGTCTTTTCCAACAGAATTTTTTAATAAAGTCTCCAAAGGACACGTACAAAATATTCATAGCAGCAACATTTGTAATAGTTAAATCCTACAATATTCACATATGTCTGTTAACAAAACTGAGTGAGTAAATAGAGGATAGTTACCAAATAGAGTATTCAGTAGCAACGTGAATTAATGATCTACAAATGCACAAATGACTGGAATGAATTTTACAGACATAATGTGAAGGAAAAGAAGACAGATACAAAAAGGCACATGATATACAAATAAAACATTTAAATGACAAATTTAATCTATGCAGTCAGAAGTTGTAAAATGGACTACTCTTTGAGTGATAGATAATGAAAGAGAGCACAGGGGTAGCTGGTGAGGTTCTGGACATGTCTGCTCACCAGTCAGGACGCCTGTTTCAGTGTTTCCTATTTGTGAAAATCTACCAAGTGTTTGTAAATCATATTTTAAGAATGCTTTTAAAGAAGAAAAATAACAGTTAATGGTCCATGGAAGGATAGTGAAAAAGATGATTCCCATATGATGATGGCATGTTTTATTTGTAGGATATTGGGATCTATGCAAGCAGAGAGGAAGGATACAGCTTCCTTGTGTAAATGACTCCTGATCTGAAACTTGAGATCAGTGAGAAAGAAGAATTATCCAGTCAAAGAACTTTTTGTGAGGATGGTGGATAATATATTGAAGATACAGGCCATTGTATACCTGATGCAATTCTGACTTGTCAAAACATTTCAGAGAACTCCATTCAATTTAGCATGAAGACAAGATAAAGTTTTAGGTAGGACATTGTACTGCATGTTGCTGCAAATGAGGGGGTTTACAAGCTAAAGGAGATAATTACTTACCATACTAAGGAGATTAACATGATCAATATATATTGTAGCTAAGAAATTCTAGGAGAAATTCAAGCCAGTCAGGATTGAAAGGGAGATAGAAGAAAAACAGGCTTGTGCTGGGAGACTGCAGTCATAATAACACAATCATCTCTAGATTCTCTTAGCTTATGAGAATGGTTATTGGGATCCTCCCCAAGAAGACACCATTCTGGAAAATATGAAAGATGCAGGAGCTTTGAGATACCAAAGGAAGTAAGAGAACTTCCTGTATTGTTGCCACCGTATTACATTCACTACTGAAATGTAGATATGGCCTTTCTACACAGCTCTGAGTCACATTAGATCACCAGTCTTTAGAGGCACCAATAGTCACACATGAATTTCACAAACTTCATGATAGGTGCTATCTCTCTGTGACCATTCACTGTGTCTACCCAAATAGAGTCATAGGAAGTCTTTGTGAATTAATCAGGAAGTAGAGATCGAATCGTTTCTATTTTTCCAATCTCTCATATTTATTTCCCCAGACATTGTAACTAAGACAAACTCCTCACATATCCCTATATCTCACTTGTCACGGCTCATGTAAATAGATAAACGAAGGGCCACAGGACTTCTGGTTAAGCAGAAAGTCTAGAAATCATTTATCATCATTTTTTATCTGAGCTCGTTTGAGATGTCTTATAAAGCAAACATTTCCATATCTACGATAGAACCTAAATGCTTGCTTCCTTACTTGATGTACTTCTATGACCAAGACATATGTCTACGCTATGCATTAGATTCTTTATCTGCAGGATTTAACCTGGGAGTGTGTCATTCAAAGAACCAGGGCAAGTGCACAGCCTCTAAGGGAATATGGATGCAACAGAAGTAAACTCATGACGTTTCTAGAGGAGCTCATCACATGTTTCTGAGGCTGTCAATGGCACCCAGATGGAGCAACAGAGGTATCATCACAGGACTCATCCTCAGGCTCATCTTGGACATTCTTCATGGTTGCAGTCTTCAGACAAGATTCACCTCTATTTCTGAAGATTCTATAAGTCTTTCAATCATTTTTAGTGTTATATTATCGGTTTATATTGGACTGAATTTATTTCTCTTTTTGCACTTAAGAACCCTAGCTAATGATATTGAATTCCAAACTCCATTTGAATTCAGTTAGAAAATCTTGCTAGGAAATATTCCAGTAAAGAGAGAAGGAGGACCTAGAGTAATGAAGTGATAACAGGAATTGAAGAAGAGAGATCTTAAAAAATGTTCAAGTAGAAAACATTTAGAAAATTTTATGGCTGATTGGTTTATTGTAATGCAAGAACAAAAGGCTTATGCTAACTTGCAATTGTCATTGGCTCACCATTTAGTCTGAAATATGTCTTAATGTTCCTCACAATGTGTGAAGTACTTAGTAAGTATTTGGTCACTGGTCTTAAGCAACAATTGTCTTTTTAATATTTTTGTATATTTTTAAATATTTTTCAAATTTCCCCAAATTCTAGAAGCATGTAGTTAAGTTGGATAAAGCAAATCTTTTAACAACAAGCAACTGTCACATTTTTTTCACATTATTATGACATTTTCATCCTGTTCCTTGTGAAGAAATAATTCCACTTAATTTAAATTTGGAGAGAAGCAAGTTATAGGCAATTACTATTCTACAAGTTAAACTTCTAATAATTTAGTTTTCTAGTAAATGCTTAATTGACATGTGTATAAAATGTCAAGAATTATATCATCTATTCAAATCTCTCCCACTGTTGATGGAATGCAAATTGACACAGTCATTATGAAAATCAGTTAAGGTTCCTCAAAAAATTAAAAATAGACCCACCATATGGCCCAGAAATTTCACTTTTGTGTGTATATCCAAAGGTAATGAAGTCATTGGCTTGAAGAGGTATCTGTATGCCCATGTTCATTGTACCATTATTCAGAAAAACCAAGACATGGAAACAATCTAAGTGGTTATGGATGGATGAATGGATAAAGAAAATGTGGTAAATATAAATAATGTGGTAAATGTGGTAAATATAAATAAATATAAATAAATATAAACAATGAAATACTATTCTGCCTTAGAAAAGGAAATCTTGTCGCTCACTGTGACAACATGGATGAACCTGAAGGATGTTATGCTAAGTGATATAAGGAAGACACAGGAAGAAAAATACTGCATGTTCTCACTTATATGTGAAATATAAAAAATTCAAACTCTTAGAAGCAGAGGGTAAAATGATGTTTACCAGAGGATGGACTATGGGGGAAATGGGGAAATTTTAGTCAAAGGATACGTAACTTCAGATATGCAGGATAAGAAGTTCTGGAGCTCTAATGCAGAATAGGGCGACTATAGTTAATGGTGCTGAATTACATACCTGAAATTTGCTAAGCAACTAGGTCTTAGCTGTTCTCAACAACAAAAATTAACTATGTAAGGTTGTGGATATGTCAATTAGCTTGACTGTGGTGATGGTTTCACAATGGATATGCATCCTATCATCCTACTGCACAACTGAAAACAATACAATTTTATTAGTCAATTACATTCAATGAGGGTGAAAAAATGTAAATTATTATACAAATAAATAAAATATTTGGTTCCAATTAGATCGGGTCCATCCTAAGTCATTTATTGTTCTTTGGTCTTAATTTACTAATTTTGAGAGATAAAGAATTGTAGAACTGGTATGCTGAATGACGTCATGTTTGTGCATTTTCTGTTTTCATTTATACATGTTAGTTAAGCCCCCTTGCCCATGAGTTAGTGGAAAATCCATTGCTTTAGTATTACTGAAAAGAGAGGTTCACAAAGATAAACAAAAATGATGCCTTAGAATATACAATTATTATGTGAAACTTTAATTTTTTTAATCTTCTAGATTAATTTTAGTTCCTTCACTCTAGACACAGAATATCAGTTTTCTTCATGACTGGACACAGCTGAAAAGATGTGTAACTGAGACCTGGAGACTAAGACAGATGGTTTGTCTACCTTTTCACCGAGTGGATTCTCTAAATCGCTCTTCTCAGGGCCCCATCACCTCTTTGTTTTTCAGGCTGTAGAGTCGGGGTTGAGCCTTGGGGTCAGGAGGGAGTGGAAGACAGCCAGAACAATGACATCTGTAGGAGATTGGCGGGATCTCAGGCACAGGAAGTGTAAGCAAAAGGCACATATTAGAAAGTCATCACAGTGAGGTGGGTGCTGCAGTTCGAATAGACTTCTTCCTCCATTCTGCTAATTACATGTGATAGAGATCCAGGTGAACCCAGACATAGGAACACACAGTACCAATAAAAGGTAACACAGGGGCCGGCCAGGTGGCCCAGAGGTTAAGTGCGCATATTCCACTTTGGCAGCCCAGGGATTGCCAATTCAGATCCCGGGTGTGGACATGGCACTGGTTGGCAAGCCATGCTGTGGTAGGCATCCCACATATAAAGTAGAGGAAGATGGGCACGGATGTTAGCTCAGGGCCAGTGTTTCTCAGAAGAAAGAGAAGGATTGGCAGCAGTTAGCTCAGGGCTAATCTTCCTCAAAAAAAAAAAAAGAAAAAAGGCAACACAAGGAAGAGGGTGGGACTCAAACATTGTATACTCATAGAGCCAGGTTTCCATATAGGCCATAGTCAACATGGCTGGGACATCACAGAAGAAATGATTGATGGCCGTAAATCAGCCATAAGAGAAATGGAGGGCAAATACAATGTGGGCACAAGACTTGATAGAGACCATTATTCAGGATCCTATTAACATCAGCACACACACTCCTTGTATGAATAGCGTAGTGGAGAGGAAAGCAAACAGCCATATAACAATCATAGAACATAGAGGCAAATAGTGAGCATTATGCTCTTGCTAAAGCCAAGAAGAAGCTCTGAACGTAATACCCAATGAAAGAATATACTTATTTGCAAACAGAAGATTAGAAACCATTTGGGGACAACGGTGGAGATGTAGTTAGGGCCATGAAGGAATGCTGTTTAAGTAGGAAATACATGGGTGTGTGGAGATGGGTGTCCAGCAGGATAAGGAGGATCATGGACAGATTGCCAAACAGAGCCATCATGAAAATGAGAACAATGGAAATGAAGAACAGGCCAATTCCAGATGGTGGAATAATCTCAATAATTGACCATTTTCCAAGGGGTTTTCATTAATTTTTTCCTAAAGACAGACACAAAATTGTTAGTATAGCATAATAAGGCATTTTTAATTTATAATTTTAGTCATACTATGATTTATTCATGAAAAATTACAGCTCTTAAATGAAGAACAGAATTACCTATTTTGGAAAAAAAGTCTACAGTTTTTGCCTCACAGATAAAAGCTTGATGAGACAAACATCTGTGGCCAAAATATTTTATAGACATCTGCAATGTAAGAAAAAATGTATTTCTTTAATGACTTTATTAGGATGTAGATATATTCCCCAACATAATTCCAGCATTACTAATTCCAGACCTTATACTTTAAATGTATATGAAAAAATTCAATGCAAATGCATAAAATATAGACCAATATTTGAATACATTTTTATGACCCTCAGGGAATGAGTTTTTCTTTTATAGTGAAGCCCTGATACCTCTCAGACTGCAGCAGCCTATCAGCTCACCTTGCAGGCCTAAACTCATTTTTTTAATTCTCCTCAAGAAGTTTGCCAAATCAAGCTGCTTAGACATCATTTCATTATTTGCTTCTTCCTTTCAGAAATCTACAAAGAATCTTTATTGCCAAACACCATTCATGCAAAGCAATTTTCTTCTGCCTTCTCACTCAACCTCCAACTGCTCAAGTTAAAATAGACCCTTTTCTTATGAATCTATACTCCAGTTTCATTGTAGCCTCCATGACTCCACTCAAGGTCTCCCAAAAGATACCAATTCTGTCCATCTGCTTCCCAATGCTCATATAGCATCGTACATTTCTTTATGGAATCTTTTCTTACTTATTCATTTTTTTCCCTTTTGTTTTTATGTATTTAAAGCTCTTTCTATTTGTACATGAGTGTGGGAGTATAAACACATCTATTTATCACCTCTCCACCATAAAATTCAACTAACATGATAATAAAAAGATAAATGTTATCATTTAAAGAAAGTGTGGATGAGAGTAAAGGAGGGGAATCAGGGATGAAAGAGTTCAGGACCTTTTGGAAGAAAGAATTTTGAGAAAAATTCAATCACTTAAATGGAGAAGGGGAGATGGCATCCTGAAAATCTTCTTCTGGGGAATGAGTGGGGGAATTCCCTTTCAAAGAGAATACCATAAGTGAGCAAGCTCAGCATGCCATTCCCAAAAAGGGTCTCTAGGTCTTCAGTCTTATAATACTGCTCTAAGACCAAAGGTCATCAGACTTTTGAGGAAGTCTCCAAATGAAAGAAGGAGATACACACACCCATAGACGCACAGGCACACATACTGAGTTAAAAAATGATTGGTAAAAATGCAAGAAATCTTTACAGAATAATTTCACATCCAGAGAAATATGAGAAGTTAAATCCACAGTACAATTATCAAGAGTAATATAAGAGGAAATGTCAGATGACAATAAAGGGAGCTCTAAAAATTAAAGATACAATAATTAATATAATAGAGTCAATGAAAGCTTTTAAAGATAAATTGGAGGAAATGGATCAGAAAGAAAACAACCACAACCAAACAAAAGTCTGACATTTAGAAACGATAGAATTAGAGAGTTAATACAAGACGATACAATATATACTTATGGGCATTCATGTTTTCTGCTATTGAGTCCCTCTAGTGAATTTTTCTTTCCCAGTATTGTATTTATTATTTTAGATTGGTTCTTTTTTATATTTTCCAATTCTTTGTTGATGATCTCACTGCCTTCATCCATTCTTCTCCCAAGATTATGGAGCGTCCTTAGGACTTTTTGTTTGAAGTTTCTGTCAGGGACATTGTTTATTTCTGTTTCCTTTAGTTGTTTTTCTGGGGTTTTGTCCTGTTCCCTTGCTTGTAACATATTCCTTTTCCTCCTCATTTTGCCTCTTTCTCTGTGCTTATGTCTATGTATTAGACGGATCAGTTATGTCTCCTCATCTTGGAGAAGTGGCCGTATGTGAGAGACACCTTTTGAGGCCCAACCGTGTCCTTCCCTCTCACTGCCAGTTCCAAACCTTCCAGGGGTTTCCCCTATGTGGACTACGTATGTCCTTGTGTTGTGGCAGGGTTGCTTTTGCTGCAGATTCCCAGGGTATCTGGATTGTCTCCCTTGCCCAGTTGGTTGTAATGCTCAGGTGTGTGTGGCTGATACGGACCCATCAGTCAGTTTATTGGGTTTGAGGAGCCCCAGCACAGTTGGCTACAAGATCTAATAGCACAATCCTCTTGCAGTTTTTCTGCTATCTTAGTATGCCCCCAGCGTACCTGGTTGCTAGGCTCAGGGGTTTACAGTTGCTGTGGGCCTTGGGCCTGCAAGGCTGTTGTCAGCTCTCTCAGGATTGTAGCTGTGTGAGGCTGGGCCCAGGCACAGGAGCACCCAATTGTTCAGGCTTTGGAAGGTGGGCCTGGTCACCTATGTGGCTGTTTGCAAAGCACAGTTCTTCTGCCACTGATAAACCCCATGGCCCATAGGCCCACACACACTGTCAACACAGTCCTGGCCCATGTACATGTCCTCACCCCCTGGAGTGTCCATCCATGGATCTCAAGCTCCATCCATTTTGTCACAAATGGCAAGACTTTATGTTTTCTTATTGCTGAGTAGTAGTCCATGGTGTGCATATATATATATATATATATATATATATATATATATATATATATATGTGCCACATCTTCTTTATCTCTTCATCCAGTGATGGGCACTTAGGTTGTTTCCAAGTCTTACCTATTGTGAATAATACTAGAATGAACATAGGAGTGCAAATATCTTTTCACATTCATGTTTTCACATTTTTTTGGATAAATACTCAGAAGTGGAATCGTTGAATCATATGGTAGTTCTATTTTTAACTTTTTGAGAAATCTCTATACTGTTTTCCATAGTGGCTGCACAAGTTTACATTCTCACCAGCAGTGTATGAATATTCCTTTCTCTCCACATCCTCTCCAACACTTGTTTCCTGTTTGTTAATTACAGTCATTCTGGAGGGTGTGAGGTGATATCTTATTGAGGTTCTAATTTGCATTTATCTAATAATTGGTGATGTTTAACATCTTTTCATGTGTCCGTTGACCCTCTATACATCTTTGGAAAAATTACTGTTCAGACGGTTTTTCTGTGTATGATATACTTTCCGTCATATGTTCAGCTTTGATTATATCAATTATTCCTGATCTCAAAGTTTCTTTTGAAATACCTACCTGTCGGTTTGTTGATGTTTCTTTGTATGCATAGAGTCACTTTTCTGTTGCTACTTTCAGAAGTCTCTCTCCGTTTTAAAAGTTTGATAACTTAATTATAAATATTTTTGCTTAGACTTCTTTATATAGGGAAGAGGTGGAGCTCTCACAGGATGATTAGTAACATCTATACCCGCCTGATTGCAAGCCTGTCTCTCAAAACCAAAACTCAAGGAAAGCAGCAAAGAGGCCTTCCTTCTTGTGGAATGTTCCTGAATCCTGAACTGCAGCTCTGGCGACACACGGATTTGGGTGAGTGGCAGGAAAAAGAGAGTATCACTGCTCATCATTTTCTACATTACTAGCAGCTCCAAGAGGCTATCTCTATTTCTCCCCTGAGAAGAGAGCATATTTTTACCTTCTATTACATCCCTACGCTCTCCCCACGGTCCACCTGGCTTGATATTATCTACACAGCTAATTGTGAGTTACCAGGATTATGTTCCCTCTTTCTTTCTTCTCTTCTGAACTATTTACAGAGACAAAGGCAATTTTACCAAATTATTTTATCACTTTTGTTGCATATATTACTGGCAACATACCTTGGTTTTCTCTTATTTAAACACTTCATCCAAAAATTCTTTCCAAGCAGATATGTGTGTGGCCACAATAATGAGGCATTATGTGGCCAAACCTATTTGACTATGCTCTCTTACCTGGCTGGATAGAAGATTCCAGGTTCCAGGAAAGAGAAGCTAAGAAGGTGCAAAGTAGACACACTACTAAAGGTCCCTCCATGAAAAAATCAATGTGGTCCTGGCAGACACAAACTATGAGAGCATGCTATGAAATGCAGATCTGGATTAACCCAGTCCTTGGCTCTTGATTCAGGTATGGCACTGCTTTGTCAGAAAATTAGCAACATATTAAGGACACAAAGCATTATGATTGTATAAATCAGCTACAAAATATCCTGGGACTTTACAACTGTGGGAAAGTTAAGGGAAATAGTGGTCAATGCTTCGTGATGCTAAGCAGAATGGAGTTTGATAACCAGATGGTATGCAAATAAAGTAACCAAGAGAAAATGTAAGTGGGGTCTCCTGAGAGAGTAGACATCCACAGTCTACCTGTCTCGGCAGTGCATCCATACATGAGAAGTGCTCTTATCATTCGTACAGGAGGCTCAGGATGCCCGATATATCCATCCACTTCATTCATTGCACTCACACAACCGCTGCCTGGGTGCATATACTCAAAGAGAATAACATGCACAAACCTACTCTTTCTAGGCATTGGCTCTGAATATAGGTGAGCAGCATGACATGGGATGAAGTCAAGGCATCGCCTTCCAAAGGTGAACTGGGCACAGTGTTCAGTGAGCAAACGCTTCGTCTCATATGAGGGTTGTGCTCTGATACCTTTACAATCTATCAATCTAGTCTTGAGAAGATGGCATACTGCTTTGTATCCAACGGGCCATCCTATCACCTCTTTGCTGATGACCAAGTCTTCATCACATAGACTATTGAACCCAAAGTCTCGCATTCTGGCCAGGAGCCCAATACCAGCAGGAATATGCAGTGTTCAGCATGTCCTATCAAGTCACAGTGTTTCTTTTTCATCAAAGAACGTGTGCTCCACAGCACCTTTTCTAAGTTGGGTTTTGTTCAGGACTGGGTGAAGCTAGCAGACAGGAAAGATTGCAAAGTGGAGAGTGCGTTCAAATGAGAGATGGAAGGCGCATCCTTACAAAGCCACCATTCTTTTCCCAACTCCCCACTCTCAGGCTTTCTCCTTGCTAGAATCTAAGTTTGGTTTGGGTATTTCCCATCTCATGGACTCAGGCAACATGACCTTATCCTCCCACCTGAGAACAGTGGGGAAGGAATTGAATACAATCCTGTCACTGCTCAAAGTGTAGCTTAGTCATGGGCTGGATTGCAACCCTGACCCAGAAAGTTCCCTTGGGGCTTCTGGAAGGAAACACCTGTCTAGTGAAAAGGGGTATGACAGGGCATATTTTCTCTCACTGTCTTTGGACATTTGGGGCCAAGAATAGAATAGCCTTGTGACAATGGACAGAACACTCTCACTATGAGAGAAAATGAAAATCTACCACTCCTGGAGTAGTCATGAGGTTGTTGATAGAGCTGTTTCATCCTTGAGCCACAGGGGCTCTTGACACTCTGTTGTGGGAGATAATGAACTCTGTATTGTTTTCTTAAATTAAGGTAAAATTCACATCACGTAAAATTCACTGTGAAAAGGTGAGTGACCCACAATTCAGTGGGGTTTAGGACATTCCCAGTGCTGTGCAATCATCACTGCTGTCTATACCAGAAGATTTCATCATCCTAAAGGAAACCCTGTACAAATTAAGCAGTCGCTCCCCATTCCACCCTGCGCCGAGCCTCTGACAACCAGGAAGGGACACTCTATCTATTGATCTGCCTTTTCTGGACTTTTCATATCAATAGAAACACAAAGATTTCTCCTTTCGTGTCTGCCTTCTTTCACTAGCATAATGTTTTTAAAGATTATACACACATCAGCAGTTCACTTCTTTTCCTGGCTGATTCCTATCCCATTGCATGGATGTACCCATTTCTGTTTCTCCCTTCATCGGTTGATGGACCTTGCACCTTGGACTATTATGCACAGGGCTGATGTGAATATTTCTAGACAAATTGTTGGTTGCATACCTGTGTTCGGCTTTAGGGGTAAATATCTAGGAGTGGAAGGGTCAGGTCATATGGTTATTCTATGTTTAACTATTTTAAACAAACTTCAAATTCAGGTTGAAATTTACTCCACAAAATTGAGTTTCAGCACCAAAAATAACAGCCATATTTTCTGTACTATTCGTAGAAAAACCAAAAAACAGTTGCTTTGGTAGGTTTTCCAGGTTTTGCTTGTAAAGCAAGATGAGACAGTAGATATAGTCATGGAGAAAGACAGAAGAAAATGGACAAATCAGTTGCTGGTATCCATGACCTCTGACTGTCTTACTCAGAAACAGAGCTGTTCAGCATCCCCGTGAGAAGCTTGTGAAGACATAGGCTCAGCACAGGAATGTGAATAGCAACAAGCAGACAAAAGTTTCTGCAGTAACCCCTCAGTGCTTCCTCAAGGGCCCCTTCTAATCATGAAGTTTTCCTCTGTATGAGCCATCCTTCTTTGTCCCTTTGTATGCCCTGCAACTTCTTGCAGAAGACTGAGTATGATAATGTGACAATTATGGATGTCAGGTTCTCCCCATCCCCAGCGTTTCTTGTTTCTGCTTATTACAATAGTCCTTGTTAGTTTCTTTAGTGAATTTTCAGATCCACTCCTGCGAGTTCTGTATTCTTTGTCATGTGTGGTCCCTGAAGTCTTTGTCCCATTAGCCCAAGGGTCAGCTAGGGTTTCTGACTTTACTGGGTCTTCAGATGTCCTCCTTGGGAAAGAGGGTGAATGAATTCTCTATGTGAGAGGGAGAGCAATCATATCCTTCGGTGAAAAGAAAGAGAGTGTGGTGGCCAGCATCCACTTCTGCTTTCACTCTGGCACACAGAAGACTATGTTTCCTAGACCTCTTGGTTTTGGAAAGGACGTGTGGCACTTTCCGACCAATGGCATCATTTTTAAGCCAAAGAATAAAAAAGGATATGTAAGACCCTAGGTGCTCTTTCTGTCCTTTAGTGGCAACTGAAGAAGGCATCAGTTTCACATGGTGTACCAACGTGATTGTGGGGCCTCCATCAACCTTGCCCCATGTGACTTAGGAAGCAGGGGTCCCTTCACCTCAACTATCAATGTATGATGTAAATCTGAGGAGAAATACATCTTTAGTCATGAATTTCTCAATTGTTGCATTTATTACCAGAGCATTACCTAAGTTATCCTGGAGACTACAATGACCTACCCTCTCTGATCGTCTAACAGATCATTCTTCCAGAACAGCATTTGCCGAATCTCATGCTGCTGTGTTCAGCATTAATGTCTCCTGATTGCTGCCTGTCACAGATGGGACGCTGGAAAGAGACTGTGAGGGGGAGGATTCCATGTGGAAGGTTTAGGGAAGGGTTGTGGGGAGATATCCCTATGGGAAGTTAGCAAGGCAGGGATAGATGAAGGAGAAGCTGAAGCACAAGACAGTTGCCACTGAGTCTCTGCCAACCCTCAAGGATCTCTGGAGATGGGACGGCCCTTTGGTGTTGTCCCAAATTGAGACCAGGCTTCTTATTCCCTTATCGGCCAGACATGGGCCTCTGGCTGTCCCTCGAGAGGGCTGTGTCCTAAGGTTAGGCAGTTCCCTATGCTGTGGGCATGTCCTGTGAGGGAAAGAGCTGTGAGCTGTCCTCAGCCAATGTTCCCAGGAGCAGTGCGGTGGATGCATTGGCCTTGAGCATGACCCTGGGCTGAGTCTCAATGTTTCCATGGCACTTCTCCTTCACCATTATATTCCTTCCCAACCCAGTTAATAATCTCACAAACTGAGAAATCCTTGGGATGACACACGTACAGCTTCTGCCTTTCCCTATGATTGGATGAGAGAACTGATTGGTGAAGACCAGAATCTCTCTCTCCAGAATCCAGGCCAGTTACCCAGGGGCTTTGGTAGATCTCCAGAAGTGTTCCAACCTTAGCTGCAAATGCTGAAGTTGTTCCTAAAACAGTGGCCCCAGTTTTGCTCTAGTCTGGTGGTTGTAGTTAGAGAGAGTTCAATTCCCTAAGGAGAGTCAGAGTGGTCTCCAAGGTCTTGTGGTCACTGGGACAGGCAGTGTAGACATCAAAACCTAAGGGCAGGTTGGGGAGTCAAGAGGGGTTCACATTGATCTCCTCAATGGTGAAGGAAAGGCCAGTACATCTTGGTACTTCTTCCAGAGCCACCAAAACCGAGGGGGCAGCAGTCGGGTGAATGGTCCAATCATGTCATTCAGGGAGAAATCCTAAGGCGAGACAAGGGAAAGGCAGTGTTTGAGAGTCAGGTTTCCCATTCAGAGATCCTCCTGTCTTGACAATTGGAGGTGGTATGAATATGGTTCCCAGGGCTCTGGAACACTCTGGCATGACTCCCTAACTGTGATGAGACAGATCACCAAGAGAGGCTTGCGGGGCACTGTGAGTGGGGTGAGGTGGCATTTAACTGGATGGTATGGCTGTCAATGGGACAGATTTTTTGTTAGCTCCTGTAAATGGAAGATGCATCAATGAGTGGACCACGTGGCAAGATATTCTTGAGGGACGTGAGTGAGGAGTACAATCCCATGTCTTACACCACTTTGGAAAGACTGAGTTCAATCCTAATGTGATCTTGTTTTCACTTACACTGGAAGACGAGATGCAAGCACCCATCCCCACCTTACACCTGCAACAGTTTAAAAAGAACGCAGCATTCCAGTTCCTGAAACATTTTGAGGATTTCTCTCTGACACTATATGCACCTGAGGGATTTCAAGAGATTCACATTGTTATTTTCTCTTCCCTTTACTTAGCTCTTATGAAGCCAGTTTTGGTAACTCATACTTTCCTTCAAAAATAAACCTGTCATCCAGATTTTCTAACTGCTTTACTCACGGACTTCAGCAAACAATTTCCAATTTGGAAACCCAAAGATGGGATAAATTGTCCCTCCTCTGCCACAGCTGTACCCATGTGACTTACTGAATGTTGCTACGTGCCGGGTCGGCTCTCAGGAGCATCCCAGTCCTGCAGCAGACACTCTTGGGACACCCGTGCCTTCATCCTGGCCCTGGACTAGCCCTGGGACCTGCCATGACTCTTTCTCCCTGGAGGGACAGCACACATTTCCCCACCTTCCTCTGGCAAGTCTTTTTCCTGGGTGGCTGTGCTGCATCAGCAAGGACCTCGGCTGCTGGGAACCAGGATTGATCCTCATCTTCTGGGTGTCATGAGACAGCCTCCCTGGCAGAGTCCAGCCTGCCGAGTGTCTGAGTGACACTTGCACCCATCAGGAAGGAGGGGATAACTCAGAAGTGACAAGCGATTCATCTGGTCCTTGCTTACATGGTGTTTCCTGGGGATGAGGCTCAAAAGGCCGGGTGGTCACCCTTTACCTGTTGGTTATCAGGCGGGTTCTCCGGTTGAGCCAGACCAGTGTCTGTTGGACACCCACATGGGGAGCATTTCCGGATTATACTTGGTGAAGCTGTGTCCGTGCACATCCACAGATTAGTTTGGTAGCATTGCCCGCAGGACCCCCAACTCACACCCTTCTTAGGCCTCATCTTTCCAACTTCCCAACAGGAAAGGTTCACACCTCGATGACAGAACCACCGCACAAGACTGTGGAAAAGACCCCAGTCACCCCAGGGGCTACGTGCTTCATGGGCTCGGGCCCAGCTGCCACTTTAGGAAAAGCCAGTCAAATTACACCAGAGTGTGTAAACTGGTGATTGTCCAAGACCATGGACCTGAGAACCACACAGGCCCAGAGGTCACCCTGGGCAGCAAGGAACACTGTGGGGTCATTCCTGGTCAGGATGATGGTCTGTTATCCTGGACAACCAGAGCTCCCCTGGGATCCATCAGGTCCAGCCTGGAAGGAGTGGCCACGATGGACCTGACAGAAAGGCTAGGGGCATCTAGGGAATTTCTGCCCTAAGAGAGAATTGCATGCGGAAGCGCAGGGATGCTGAAAATCCTAGTTCCCAGGGAGCACCAGGTTCGTGGAGGGAGACCTGGCTGTGGCACTAAAAGCTGCCTCCCCAATCTTTCCCCTTGGAGAGAAAATAAGCAGGAAGTGGGAATCAGTCACGGACCCGAATCCCAGGAGGACCAAGCCCAGGTCAAAGGTGAACAGGGAGACCCTAGAGGGGCCCAGAGAGGGAGGGTCCTGCCTGCCCTTAGTCCCTTTGCACAGGGCCTTCCTCCAGCCTCACCCTCTCCACGTGCACAGTTTGAGGTTTTACAGGATTTTCCCCACTTACAGTGGATGCAATTCCAGGGGCTGAATCAGAAAACAAGTTCCTCATTTGGGCAAGAGGAACTGGGAAAATGTTCCCTCGTCCTCCAAGCGCAGAAAGGCAGCCACGGTCCTGGGCAGGAATTGTGCTGGGCACAGGCCAGGGCCAGCTTTTTGGCTATTGAGGAAGGTCAGGTCTGAGCTAACATCTGCAGCCAATCCTCCTCTTTTTGCTGAGGAAGACTGGCCCTGAGCTAACTTCCGGGCCCATCTTCCTCTACTTTAAATGTGGGACACCTGCCACAGCGTGGCTGGACAAGGGGTGTGTAGGTCGGCTCTCGGGATCTGCACCAGCAAACCTCAGGCCACCGAAGGCGACAATGGGACCTGAACTGCTGCACCACTGGGCTGGCCCCAAGCAAGTGCTACTTTTAAAGACAACCCCATTTCCGTGGCTGTTGTTTTGCCAGAGAAAGTCCCTCCAATGTGTCAGGCCCGGGAGATCGGAGGGGCCGCTTCTGCTCCAGGACCAGGTGAACCACACTGCAATGATCCTGTCCTCTTAGTGAGGGGGACACACGACTGTCCTTCAGCAGCCAGGGACGGCACTGGCACTTCTCCCTTCACCACATGCTCTGAGCTGAGGACTCTTCAAGGTTTCTGAATTCAAGGAGGAATGTGAGATTCTGGATCTCATTTCCATGAGCTCAGAGAGGGAAAGAACCACATGTCCACTCCCAGGCTGAGAAAAAAACAGAAATTTAATAGAATACTCAAACTTAGCATTTATCATTGACAACAAAAACATGGCCCCTCCAAAGAGGGAAATAGGCGCTGGGGAAAATGTGTGAGGGAGATGGGGGTGTCGTCCACTGCCTTGTGGCCTTCAGGGACCCCAGGAAATGGATCACAAAGTTTTCATTCACATCAGCATCTGAGAGGTGGCCCCGTGCACCTGAGTGTCCCCGCTGTGTCCCTGCTGTAGTTCAGCTGGTCTCAGGAGCGTCATCTGCCACCACCGCTGAGCTCTTTTTTGGGGGCCTGGTGTCTGGATAGAGAGAGGAATTTCCTAGGAGGCCTCCCCCAGTATCACAGCATACTCTCCCCCCTCCCTGCACCCACTGTACCCTGTGCCCCAGCCCCAGTGCTGAGTGCTCAGTCAGCCAATGCACCCCATCTGTCCCCGACACAGGGGCTGATATTTAGTGTCACCCACTTCACAGAGGAACAAACCAGTCCCAGAAATGTGAGGGGAATCACCCGTGACAGGACTGCTCAGCGGTGGAGCTGGGGCCCCAGCACCACAGCTGTCCGACTCCCCTGGCCCAGACTTGGCCTGAATCTGTACTGAGCCCCTGGATTCAGCCACTGCCAGTCCAGACACTCACTCAGCCCTGGGCGGGAAGATGAGTGGCTCTTCTTGTCTTTGAAGAAGAGTCGAATCTTTCTGGTCCACTGGTATCGTGGCTCCAGCTGACAGGACAGGCTGTAGCTACAGGACAGAGTGGAGTTGTGGGCTCCCAGGAGCCACACTGGAGCTGTGCCTCCCAGAGCCTCCCAGCAGCTGGAGTCCCAGGGCCCCAGAGGTCACCATGCAGCCAGATCTGAGGCTGACCATGGAGCCACGGCCATGGACACTGGAGCTGGTCTGCAGAGAGAGTCTGCCCTGCCCTCACCCAACTCCTGCCCCGCCTCACCTCGCCTCCTCACTCAGGGGCTCCACGGCCTGGAACCAGGCCCCAAAGTGCTCATCGGGCTGCACAGTGTACAGATTTGCAGCCTTCTGGACCAGCTCGATGTCCTTGATGAATTTGAATTCCTGGGACAGAGGAAGGACAGGATGGAGACATGGCCTGGGTGGGGGACCCTGCAGGGCTCTTGGAGGGGGTGAGGAGGGGGACAAGGAGCCAGTGTGGGGCCTTTGTCAACTTGGGAACTCTCCTTCCCTGCAATTCCAGTCAGGACGTGCCTGTTCTCACAGTTGGCCCGAAATAGATCCTCTACAAGGAAGGGGTCATTGATGCCAGCCCTTCCCCCACCCGCCAACGCCATAGGATCCCCAGCTCTGTATATCGAACTCTGCAAATAAATGTCCAACCCCAGGGATTGAGCTAAAGGGCTTGTTATGAAAGGGGGGCTCTCTGATTCCCACACACCCACACTCACCACAGTGAGGCCGCAGCTCCTTACCTCATTCCGACAGCTGAGCACATTGCCCTGGAAGGCAGACAGCCGAAGTCCATCAGAAACAGCCCCCTTAGCCCAGAACTAGCCCCCATCCCACCCCTTCCAGTGTTGCACTGCTGCCAGTGGGCAGGCCCTTCCAGAGACAGGACTTGGACCTGGGCCAGGCTCTGGGCTCCAGACCTTGGGGCAGAGGAGCTGAGACCTTGTAATCTAACCCTCTCTGATGACACATGGGGAGACTGAGGCCTCAGGCAGGAAGGGACAGCTCAGCCACTGATGTGCTTCCTGACTGGGAGGGGCCCGACTTTTCTTCCCTCATGGGCAGGGCCAGAGGGAGACGCTGAGTCCAGCTCAGACACCACCTCCTGTGGCCACACAGCCAGGCAGCTCTGAGCCTCAGCGGCCCAGGGAATCTGGATGGTGGCCTAGGCAGAGCCTCCCATCACTCATTGCTGAGATGGGCCTGATGCCCTGGCTTCCACAGGAGGCTGGGAGGCTCTGCAGAGGACCTTTCCAAGTGTGAGAGCTCAGGGCTCAGGCAGGACTCTCTCCTCCCAAACCCTCAGGAGCCTGATCCCAGGGTCCCACCTCCAGGCTCACTCACCTCCACATAATAATCCGTCTCATCATGCAGCAGCTCCAGGTAACTGAAGATCAGCTCGAGGGAGGGGATGACACCCTGCTCCATCAAGGTGGGGATGGTGATGAGTTCCAGCACTCAGGTGCCCCCATGAACCCTCCCCTGAAACCCCTTACCCCAGCCACCTGCCCACCCCAGGCTCCCACGTACAGTAGCCTAGGACCCTCAGGAGCCCCCACCACACACAATGCCCTCCTCCCCTCCCCTCCAGGAACACCAAACTCCCCCAGTCACGTCCCAGGGCTGGCTGTGGGCCAATCCCAGGGGGTGTGGCCCCTGTCCCTCCCCACCCCAAAACCATCCTGCTCCCAGCCCTTTCAGGCCTCCTCCTGCTCACTGCCAGTGCAGGCACTTCAGGCTCGGCAGCCCCAGCAGATGCGCTGGAGGAGGAAGGCCCCTCTCCTGGGGCAGGCCTCTAGCTGGGAGGGCGAGCACCCTCGCCTCTGACTCCTGGGCACCTCCCCCCCAGGCACCCTCACCTGCTGCCGCCGCCTCTGCCGGGCTCCATGGCGGCCCCTCTGTGCAGTGGCCAACACGGAGGTCGCCTCCTGTCAGTGCCGAGGACAGGGTCAGAGAGGCCCTGCTCCATTCCACATGTCCCCCAAGGCCCCTGACCTCAGACCCTGGCCATCTGGCTCCAGTCCCCTGCTGCCCATGCTGTTCCCACCTCCAGGGTGCTCTGATTCTAGACCAGTCCTGGCTCCAGGACTCACTCTTGTGTGACCTTGGGCCTGCCCAGGCCTCCCTGAGACTCTTTCCTCATCAGGAAAGAGTGGGGAGAACTCCACCTGCCTCCAGGGCTCTCCTGAGGAGTCCCTGTCATCTGACTGTCATCACCGCTCTCCCCTCAGCTCTCGAGGAGGAGCCAGCACAAATCTCCTCCCATTCCTGTCCGCCCTTGGACGGTATCACCCCACCGTGAGGCCTGCACCACATCATCTCCCTCCATTTCCCAGAGGAGGAGACCGAGGCCCACAGAGGGGCAGAGACTTGCTCAAGGACCCACTGAAGAGAGTCCACTCTCTGTCCCAGCCAGAGTCCCTGTCCCCGCTGCCTTCACCCCTCGCCCTGCCCCACCACTGACCACGGTCCTGACCTCTGCACTTCCAGAGTGTGTCCCAACAATAGCCAAACTGAGACATGGAGGGAGAGGGCAGAGGGTGTTGGTGGTGGCCATGTGGCATCTCCTTCCTACCCCACCGACAGGGGTCTCTGAACCCCAGGATGGCCTTACCATAGCCTCACTTCCTAGGATGCCCTCAGGATGTTCCCGGGCCCTGGCGCACCCCTCCTCCCAGATCTCCAGCCCCAGGTTACCTTCAGGAACAGTCTCTTGCTCACGTGCTGCTGTCCCCTGCACCACTTCTTAAAGGTGTAGGATCTCTCCCTGGGGGAGTGGGTAAAGAAAGAAAGAAAGAAAGAAAGATTATGGGGTGGTTGAAGGGCAAATCCCATTTGTTTGAGATCCCAGAAGACCCAAACAGCCTGGGGCCTGGATGAGGGATTTCACTGGGTTGCTCTGAGCCCCAAGGTCCCCATGGGACTGGGGAGGGGCCTCTCCTGTTGTCACCTGGGGCCTCCATTCCCATATCTACCACACAGATCTGTTTTGAACACTCTTGGTTTCAGTTGGATGGAGATTTCTGTTGCTGCAAAGGAAACACTTGAGAATCTCCAACTGGGCTCAAGTCAGGATCTGATATTGAAGGAAATGAGTTCCTGGGCAGAATCGCTGGCCTAAGGGCCCTGAGAGGCTCAGAGACCCAGGAACCAGATCAGTCCGTGTCCCAGGCATTCACTGTCTCCCAGGTGGTCTCAGCTGACTGCGGGGGCCATGGCCACCCAATGCCGGGTGCAGGGTCCACCTCCCCCTCGTGGTGCTTGGATGGAGAGCAGCCTACCCACCTGGACACTTGTCCCCAGGTGTCTTTGAGACGCTTAATGGCAGGGCTCTGCAGAGCAGAAAGGATCGTGTGGAAGGATGCGAAATTTCTGAGGCCTAGGCACCCCTAGGGAAGGGAAGAGATTGAGCTGTGAGTGGGGGCTGGAGCTCTCCAGCTCTGGATTCTGTCCCCTCATGGACTTCTCCTGTCCCTGATGAGACAGATGCCCAGGAAACCCAGGGAAGGCACACCTGGGACCTGAGGAGTAGCACTGCCAGGCACAAGGATTTTTAGCTGAACATAAGGAAGGAGCACAGGAAGGAAGTGAGCTTGCCACCACCAGGACCTCAAGTCAAGGTCAGTGTGGCCCTGGCAGGAGTGTCTAGGGCCAGTGCAGGGACTCAGACCACAGACTTCAATATCGACAGCTGAGAAACAAGAGGCAATTCCCATGACTCCAGACAGGGCCTCCATGGGCCTCCCATGACTTACCTCGGCCACATGAATCCACAGCTCCACCATCCTGGCCCTGTCCTGCGCTGTCATGCCCAGGGCCCCGAGGCACGTAGCGATGACACTGTTGGCCAAGGTGTTCGTGTGTGCCACAGTGTCACGGATGGTGGGTGCCAGGTACTTGTGGTCCCTGCGGTCTCGCTGGGACCAGATGGAGCCCAGGCAGTGGGCAGGCACCAATTTCTTGAACAGCTCCTGAGGAAGATTCAGAGTGTAGCCAGCACTGCCTCACCCCAGGTCGGCTTCCATGGTCCTCCACAGTCCCAGGCGGGTTGAGGACAGAGCGGGAGCTCAGGAATCAGAGGATGTGATCTCTGAGGTGTGTGGGATTCCCTGGGTTTTGTCTGTATCCACTGAAGGTGTCAGCACAAGATGACCCGGGACACAGTGCTGTGCAGAAGGGAGGGCATTTGCTCCCAGCCCCATCTCACTTCCTCCAGGCTCCGGAAAACAGCCCTCACCGGCCCACCCCAAGGGACATCTTCCACCCATCACAGTCCCCCTCGGGTCCCACTCCCCATTCCCATGCACATTCCCCCGAGGCAGGGAGAAGCACCGGCTTTGTGTGATTGTCTCCACTGGAGTCAGTACGCATCACATGCCTGATGTGTGCTGAGGATTTGAAGGCCCCCTGGGCACACGCGTGATCTGCCCAAGGACCTGGCAGCACTTCAGTGAGCTCCCTCCTGCACCAAAGGGCCAGACCCTGCCCAACTTCCTCTCTGTTCCACCTCATTCATCGGCACAGCCACCCCGTGCAGCAGGTGCCCTTAGTGTCCGGCTCTGCTGTGCACATGGGGACAGCGAGCGCTTGGGGTTAAGAAAGTGCCCAAGTCGCAGTGTTGGTAACAGGGGAGCAGGAATGTGGATCCAGATCATCAGATTTTGGATCAGGGAATGGCAGGTGTGGGGCAGCTCATGGCACAGGAAGGCAGGGCCCCCCTGCCCTGCAAGCCCCGCTGCTCACCGCCTCCATCCTTGTCAGCTGCTCTGCCACCAGCCGGGGAGGGAAGTCCAAGATGTTCGGCTTCTCCTCCCCCAGCTGGTTTTCGGTGGTCACAGCCCAGGGTCTAGTGGGCTCTAGTTCAGGAGCTGGCACTGGGGCTGAAGCTAATGGTGCCCCTTCCTCCAGCCCTGTAGGGTCCGATGCAGGTAACGCTGGCTCCAGCTCTGCCACGGGTGGTGGGGCTGGAGCTGGAGCTGGCTCTAGCCCAGGGGCTGGTTCTGGCTCTGGCTCTGGATGTGGCAGGAGCTTTGGAGCTGGCTCTGCAGCAGGATAAGGAGAAAGTTTCACCCACACACCTGACAGTTTCTCTGCCTTTCCAAAGACAGGAAGGACTCCACTGCCTTTAAGGGAACTCTAGCCCATGAACCTCAATACAGACAGTCTTCTCAGACTCCAGTCCCCTCACCTTTCCGTTTGGCCTCAATGGCCTTGAGGTGCTCCAGGTGGCCTGGCAGAAGGTAGGCATGGCCCTCCACATGTGAGCCACCAAAGCTGACGTGCAGAGTGGCCAGCTGCAGGGTCCAGCATGGAAACTGTAGGGGCTCCCTGCAATCTTGCCCTTGGCCCAGCCAGGTTCCCAGCAGGAAATAGATAGCACTGCGGGGAGGCAGATGGGCCAGAGAGTCAGTAGCCTGGCCTTTCCTTAAACACTGCCCGCCCAAAGCACTCTTGTTAGCATCTGGGCCCCTGTGCCATCCCCTCCCCCTCCAGAGGAGGGGCCCATCCCAGCTCTGAGCCCCGGCTGACTGTCCTGGCAGTGGCAGGCCTGCTCATCCAGCAGGCTGAACACAGAGTCTGTGAGAGTCTCTTGTTCCCACCGACACTCTCCTCCCCAAGGGTCTGGACACAGCCCACCCCAGCCCTCCATGCAAATGGGCCACTGGAATGAAGACACCAGCACATCTGTGAGCAGCTTGCTCACACACCTCCTACTATGGACCTGGTGGTGCCGCTCACAAGAGGTGGATGTGGACAAAGGGAGGCAGAAGGAGCTGGGACTCTGCTGGGATTGGGTCTCTAGGAGGCAACTCAGCCCAGCCTCCCTTCCTGTTCTCAGGGGGCCTGGGACCCATGCATAGCTCTCTTTGAGTCCAGCCCTGCTGGAGTGGAAGCCACCAGAACTCAGCCCTCCCATGGGAATCACAAGATGGGTGAGATGCAGGGTTCTCCCAGGCCTGACCCGGCCACAGCCTCCGTCCTCTCCCCGCACTCTGTTTGCTAGAGACAGGAGGCCCTCGGTCTGCACCCAAAGACCACTCACTTTGGGAGGTGGTGCTGTCCTCCAGCATCCTGCACACAATGGGCCAAGCTGCCTCCATGTGTCCCAAAGGGGATGAGGGCATCGGCCGGGATGGAGGGTAGATGGGACCTGTGAATGATGTCAAGTGTGACTGACTGACTCTCAGATTAGAGGAGAGGCCCAGGGAGGCTGTCTGCTTCATTCACTGAGTGACACTTAGTGTGTCCAGATGCTCTGCACACAGTACGTCCTTCATAGACATTGTTAAATGAACTCCAACCTGAACCACCCCAGGTGTCTGAGTAGGCCTGGGGCCCCTCTGGGGCCCCAGAGATCCCTAAATGGCTACACCAAAGACAAGCACCAGGACCAGCTGGATGGCATCTCAAACTCCTTGACAGGATGCTCTCCAGGTGTTTTTCCAAACTCAAAAAGCCACAAGCCAGTGAAGGGAGAGGAAGACTACTTTCCGTGGGGGACAGAGAAATAATCAACACCAGCAACCACAGCATGACCCACCACCCTCTCTGCAGAGCCAGGCACCAGGGCAGCACCTGGAGGGCTGATCCCATTCATCCCTGGGAGAAGCCTAGCAAGTTCATCCTCTGCCACCCCACATTTCAGAGGAGCCAACTCAGGCTCAGAGAGATGTGGTGACATTCCCAAGACAAGACACAGCTGGCAGTGGGCAGAGTCACCACTGTGCTGAGGAGGAGGTGGGCAGTCACCTGGGAAACAGCTGGTCCAGCACCTGGTGGGCTGTGCTGGAGCCTGAGTAGCTGCAGAGGGAGGTGATGACACTGCAGAGGACTCTGCTGGGGAAGGCTGGCAGCACAGACTCTGAGAGCCTCTGCATCATGCCTGCCTGGAGGGCACGCATCCTGCAGGCCTCAGTGACAGAGTGGACTCATCTTCACTCTGGGTGGGACGAGGAGGGACACAGAGTCAGGGTCACCACTGCAAACCACCAGCATTATCGAGGTCTGCAGCTGACCCAGGAACTCCTAGCCCCTCCCAGACGTGTGCGACAGGAGACACAGGAGCTCCCACACTCAGCAAGGTTCTGGGCTCTCAAAGTACAATCTGACTTTGGTCCTGCGAAGGACTCCACATTGATCTCCCGCGAGGCCATTTGCTCGCTGAGGGACAACACACCTCCCTCTGTGCAGAGCACCAGCCCAGTGAATCCTCAACAGACATGCCCTCTCTAGAGAGGAGAACAGAGGCTTAGACATGCCAGGTGGCTTCTCTAGGTCCTGTGGGTCAGAACTGAGAACCGCCCAAACTGGGGGCTGAGGGCCAGCCCTTCTAACTGCCTGAGGCTTCATCGGACCCTGACCCGGAGGGAAATGTTATGTGGCCACCTCACCCCTCACAGGTCTGGAAACAGTGTACAGGGCAGTGACACACTCTGAGAATCCCTTTGACTTCCAAAACACGCTGATGGTTATCTCTCTTACATTAAAGGGAGTTTGGAGACCCTCATTATCGAGGTTCCATTTTCCAAAAAAGGCAAAATTCAAAGATACTCAGGGCCTATTGGGAAGTGACAACGACAGCAACGTTTTCTCTAATCTTCCTAGGGAAATGCAAAGAGTGCCCTCCTACCCTCCTATGCAGCTGGTGGGGAGAAGCGGAAGTCCAGATTCCTTTGGGAATGGGACTGTGGGACACTCATGGGGGACAGCCCTGTTCGGGTCCCAGGAGAACGGCAGTTTGAGGTTGGATTCTGGGCCGGCCCTGGTTATCTCAGGGTTCTGGGTGGGAAGACCCCTCTGTGCCCACTCTCACCTCAGAGCAGCCCTGGTTATTGATGATGGTGCGGTGCAGCTGGTCCCTGTCCAGGGAGATGGAGTACCCGAAGACATCCGCCAGATCTTTGACCACCTCCTGCGTGCAGCTCTGCAAAGACAGTGCCCGAGATCCCGGCCGGGAGGTCTCAGAGGCCTGCCTCGACTTGGCCACAGGAGGAAACCCCAGCACAGATCAGGTACCAAGCAGCATTTGCATAGACCTCCAGCCAGGGAGGGAATGAGATGACAACCGGATGGCTCGGGACTAACCTATGGGTAAAGGAGCTTGGTTCCCAGCACCCACTCTCCCATCCTGCTAGCCACCACCTAGGCTGGGAACATGACACACTGCCAGGCTTCCAACACCGAGCAAACGGCTCCTACCCAGGGTGGGTCCCCGCTCTGCCCCGCCGTCCCTCACTCACTCCCCTCAGACACACAAGTAGGCTCAAAGGGGTGTGCGGGTGGCATCCAGTTTTGGCCTAACCCGGATGGCCTGCCCTGTGTTACCTGAGTGCTCCTCCTGCCAATTGGACAGAGGTGGTGCAGGTGAGGGCCAAGCCAGTGTCTATAGTGACTGAAAAGGCTCTTTTTCTTGGCTTTCCTGAAGCCAGAGCCTCCACAACTCGGGAGACAGCAGGAGAACATCCTCTTGTCTTCAGTGTCGCCACTCAAGTGGGCTCGATAGGATGCTATGTCTAGAATGTGGGCACCTGGAGACCAGTGTGCTAAGTTCTGTTGGGGTCTGTCTCCAAGGAAGTGAGGTCACTTCCTCAAGGTTCCCTTACCTGGGCCCCTTCCTTCAATCACACCCACCGAAAACCTCTCTGGGATCTTGGCTGCTCACCCTCCTTGCCCATGTCACCTCCAGAACTGTACACAAATAGCCAGCACAGATCCCAAAACAGGACCTTGAGATGGAACCAGGGTGCCAGCTTGAGGACATGCAGCTGAGTTCCGACCTCTTTTTTCCTACAAGCTCTGTGTCCTGGAAATGCCAATGGGCCTCCCAGGGCCTCCTCAATCACCCAACCTGCACAATGGGGACGAGGCCAGAAATATCTCCCTCCGGACATCCTCAGGTGTAGAAGAGACAATAGCAACAACACTTGTGGTCTGGTTTGCATGTGTCTGATGCACACACTTAGAGATGAAAGAATGACAAGAGGGGGTGGGATGTAGTGTGGAGTACCCCTCAAAACAGGCCTGGGTTCCAGCTCTGTGACCTTGAGAAAGTCACTGCCCCTCTGGGCCTCGTTTCCAGGTCTGCACCTTTAAGAGGTGGAAATTAGTGGAAATTCAGATATTTCCATTTACTGGCATGAACCTTGCACGGTCTCCTGTTTGACTTAGAATCAGACCCAAGTGCCTCATGTCGGCCTATGTGGTGGGCATCCTCCACCATGGCTCCCAGTGCTCACTGCCTTCTGCTGTGCATGTCCTTGTGGAACCACAAGTGGTCAGGAACTGCCTTCTGAATAGAATGCAGCCAAGGTCATGGGATGGCCTGCAACCCAGGGTTAAGAACAAAAAGCCTGGCCCTTCCTTCTTACTCATTGGCTTTAGTCCCCTCCGTCTTTCCCTCCTTCTGTTTCCATCTCTCTCTCTGTCTGCATCTTATATCTCTGGAACTGGGGGAGCAAGTGTGCATGTTTTCAGTTGCCCTATGTAGAGGCTCCATAGGAGAGAAGGGAAGGAATGATCGGCCAACAGACAGGCAGGAACTCAGACTTTCAGTCCAAACAAACCCCGTCAACATGCGTGTGAGTGAACTTGGGAGCAAACCCTCCCCGTGTCGAGCCGCAATAGAGCCACAGCCCCTGCTTCACAGAGACCTTGAGGCAGAGGCACCCAGCTAAGCTGTGCCCCATTCCTGGCACACACACTTTGTGAGATGTTAAGGATTTGTATTTTCTAGGTGCAATGTCTTAGAGCAGTGTCATCAGAGAGTGACGTGAAAAGCACAGTCTGCCAGTTCCTGCCTTCTGGCCCTGCCTGTCCCCATCTGCCCTCCTCTCTCTTCTCAGGCTCCTTCCAGCTACACCGCCATCATTCTGACCTTGTCTGGTCAGACCCACTTCTTCCTGTGAGCCTCTGCGCCAGCGGTGCCTTCCCCCTGACACTCAAACTGTTCCCAGACACAGGCAGGCGTGCCTCTCATCTGGCACCCTGCTCACAGCAAATGTCACCCCTATGATGCCTTTCAGAGCCTCCCAGGCACAGGCTCCACTGTCACAGGTCTCCCACCTGCAAGGGCATATCATCATGTCCTCCTTCTTGGTCTCATCTGGATAAAGTGAGTCCATGAAGGAGGGCTTTCTGCTTGGCGGACGAGGAGGCAGCTTCTTCTGGTTTCCTCAGGATCATGACTGTCTCTTCTGGGCTGAATGTTTCCCCTCCCAAGTCCATTGTGAAAGGAAATTCTCATTCCCTTGCTTTCAAGGGTCTGGTTTCCCCAAGAACACAGGGAGACTCCCCTCTCCCTGGAATGCAGCACCAGCCCCTACACCCAAAGCCTGAAAATTAGCACCCAGCTTGAAACACAACCAGATCCTGAAGTCACTTCCTGCTGAGGCCCCCCATCCATTTTGTAACCCCATTGTAACTCCTTTGCTCACCTTTCCCCTGAGACACAGCTCCCAGCCTGCCCTTGGCTTCTTACAGGAACAGTGGGATTTCCCAGAAGCACTCCCAGCCTGGGCAAGAAATGTTTTGAAATGTTCTCTATGTATTTTCCAGGACATGGGATATGGGGAGAAGTCATTTTGGTTGTGTATGTGCAACAGTTTTGATGCGAATAGCATCTATTTCAGACAGAGATCAAAGAGTGGGGCTACCGGGTGTAACAAGAAAATGGATACACTGAGCCATCGTCTTCATGGTGTGAAGTCTTACAGAGCAAAGAACATGGTTAAGAGCAGAGACTATGGAGCCAACATCTTATGTTCAAATTCCACCTCAATCACTTCCTAGATATTGGTAGAGGGCAAAGTACTTACCTCATTGGTGCCTCAGTTTCTTCATCTGTTGTTGGCAAGAAGGATAAGCGTACCTAATTTGTGAGGATATGGAGAGTGCTAAAGGAGTTAATGTTTCAAAACACTTGCAACATCCAGCACATTGCATGCCCTGTACGCATACATTACAAATGAAATGCAAATGTTCTTCTGACGCTGTCTGTTTGCTCCAGACGGGAGACTAGGGGCTGGAAGGCTGTAGACAGCACTCCCTGAGACAGGATGAATCGATGAATGAACAACACTGTTGAAGGCATTACCAATGGCACATCCGCCTCCCTATGGACATTCCCAAGCACAATCACACCCAAGCATCCCTCCTCTGTCCTGCATCGTCTTCTGGGATTCTATCCAGGAATCACGGGGGCTTCTTGAAACCTGGGACCCACACCCACCACAGGTTCTCTTCTCTCTGACAGCAAACCCCAGGCCTTGTCCTAATGGCTTCAGCCCACAGGCTCTGAACTGACATCCTTTTCTTCACTTGAGGGAGACATGTCATTCCCAGAGCTGGGCACACAGAGTGTCAGCCTTGGAGGAAATGCCTCCCTGGCCAGTGGCAGGTGGAAGAGCGCCGTGATGGAGTAGGATTTGGGGAGAGTCCTCCAGGTGTGGTCAGAAGGGGCCCAGCCAGGGCATTTGTCAGCAAGGTCTGGTTGGTGGACCTTGGTGGCAAAAGAGTGGCGGGGGCAGCATGTTTTAGAGGTCCTGGCATGAGACAATCCACAGGATGGTCATGAAGTCAGAATCAGCCTAGTGAGGTCCAGCTCAATCCACTGTCATCTGTTCCCTGACTGGCTCACTAATCCAGGAGTGATTTACAAGGGCGATATTCGTCTTCTACCATCTTTTCGTTGATTGGCAGGAGCTAGTATTCTTTACAAAACTTGTGTATTTTTACATAGGAAACGATAGGTGAGTTCTGTAACAACCCTTCTTGCAAAGTTCTCACTAATGTATTGAGTCTCTAACAGAATCCACCGCTGGGAACTTCACCAAAGATCCTGACCTTGACTCTCTGGTTTTAGATCTTCCTGATTGGTAAATTTTCTTGACTCCTGGCTCCTTTCCTGAGGTTCGTCCACTTAGAACAATGTAGGACTGCAAGCTCTTGCCACTTGAGAAGTAGTGGTTCAACTCTATGATGATGTTGGTCTTGCTTTCTAAGTGTGTGTGTGTGTATGTATGTGTGTATGAGACTGTTGTCTGCATCTTGCCACGTGGGTCAGATTGACTCCTTTCCTGGGAAAAATTGTCCCTAACCACTTTCTCTGGGCTTCATTTTCACGTCTTGAACAGTGCTGTCCAACAGTAGAATTTCACACTCTATCTAATGAAATTTAAACTTTTTTTAAATACTGACATTTAAAAAAGTAAAAATAAACAAGTGAAACTAAGTTATAATTGTATACGTAAACCCATTATAACCAAGATATTACCATTTGTCCAGGCAATCTATATAAAAATTAATAGTGAGACAGTTCACTTTTTTTTTTATTGGGATCAACAAATCCATTTACATAGTCTCCATTTGTAAGTTGAAATTTTTTACATATACGGTTTCTGTGTCCCCCACGCAGAACCTGGGCTGACGTGTTAGAGAGGATATAAAGCAGAACAGGCATAAGTAACGATCACTGTCAATCCAGCTCAGCACGAACACTCACCACTGACAAAAAGGCTGTCCCTGAGCAGGGAGTAGAGGCCCCTCGGGGTGACAGGGTGGATCAGCTGGTTCCACACCCAGGAATGCTGCTCTCTGTCACATGGGGTCTCTGTCACACTCTCCATCATGAGCCATGGGGTCAGGGTGGTAGGTGCAGACAGCTTCCATGCTGGAGGCTGCCCCTTCCTCCGCAGGCCCGGGGAGAGAGGAATGTGGGGACTCTAGAGAGATGTCCTGAATCCTCTGATAATGGGGGCCAGAGGGAGGGAGGAGCAAATTGGCAGTCAGTGGGAAGAGTGAAAACTGGGGTGGTCACCGAAAGTGTTCATGACTCTCAAATGCTCAGAAAAGGGACTTCCCTGAGGGAGATCAGTCTACAGCCCAAGACAAGGGGCCCAGGCTGCTCTTCTTGAACAAGGATCCAAGCTGGGGAGGAGGCAGGAGGACGACGAGCAGGAGAGACAGCAGGTGGAGAGTGGCTGGCTGGGACTCATCCAGCCAGGAGCTGCTGACACCAGGGTCTCATTAGGGGCTGCAGGCCTCTCTCAGTGGAGTTCAATGTGGCTGAGCTCTTGCTCATGTCTGTCAAATACTGGATGTTGGAGAGGGTGGAACTGAGTGTGAGGGCCTTCAGGTCGTGTCCCTTGGCTGCAAGAAGAGAGGGGGAGAGATGGCCATCACTGAGAGCTGAGCTGAGACCAGATCAGAGTCCTGAACTCAGTATCATCTGTTGCATTTGCTCCCAGTGGAACCACCACCCAATGCTGTGCTCATCCAAGTCGAAGCCAGCATATCTCTCAGCTCCTCCTCCCTCACCTGCCAGTAACACCAATTGCACTTACAGATTGCTCCTCAATGCGTTCCTTCTGTTCATTCACGTCCCAGGTAGGTCTTACCTTTTCTCACCGGAACCAACACCCTAACATGCTCACTGGATGCATTGTCTAAAGGATGTTCTCTGCCTTGAACATTAGAAGCATTTTTCTGAAGTGAAGATCTCACTAGAACACTCCTGCTCTAGCATCACCCATGGCTCCCTAAGGCCTTCAGGGTTAAGTTCAAGCTTCTTGACCTGGCACTCAAAGCCCTTGCACATCTGGCTCCTGCTGACTCTTCAGCCTTATTGATCCATTCACTCTGAGTTAGGCTTTGTGCTTCAGGCAAACCAAATTCCTGTCAATTCTCCCATACACTATGCTGTTTTTGCCTACAGGGCCATTGCTCATGCAATTTCCTCTGCCAGGAACACGCTCCACACCCTATTTCCCTATATAACTCCTACTCCTTCTTAAAGACCCCAATTGGGCAAAACTTCCTCCAGAGAGCCCTTCTCACCCAAAGGATGCCAGGTGCTTCTCCTCAAAACATCCCACCTTGTATTAGAATTTTCTGTGACTTTCACAAGACCAGGGGCTCTCTGAGGGCTGCATCAGATTGAAATATTGCTATAATCCTTGTGATCAGCATGCTTGCCCTCAAAGCAGAATTGCACACCTCGGCTTCCCAGCTGCCCAGTAATAATTGTGCAGTGGAGTTGTGGGGCTGGAGAGCTCCTCTGGGGAAGGAAGAGGGGCCCCCTAGGCCTGTGGTGGCTTCTGGTTGCTCAAGCAATGAGGAAGTAGGCAGGAACATGCTGCCCGGCTCAGGAGCTGTGGAAAGGGCTGTCGTCTGGGAGACACAGAGACCCCCACACAGTGGGTGAAGCCCCACAGGCTCATCTGCACTCCAGCAGTGGCTGTCCCAGGACAACCATTCACAGGTGAGCCATAAATGTGACAGAAGGAGGGATTGTGTGAGTAGAGGGATGTTCGAGCCTGTGAGTGAGATGAACCCAAGAGAGACAGTGTGCTTGAAGAAGAGAGAGACGCGACAAAGAGATAGGTAGAGGCACAGATAGAGGGGATACCTGGATGGACAGAAGAAGAGCGGACAAATGGAGGGTCACAGGGAAAGCAGGAAGAACAAAGACAAGGAAGAGAAGTTGAGACATGGGAGGAAAGAGGATGGAAGGAGAGAAGGAGAAACAGGCGAACAGGCAGGAGGACAGTTGGACAGATTGATACCTGGACAGATGCTCGGGTGGATAGATGGAAGGAAGGAAGGAAAGAATGGAGGGAGGGAGGGAGGAATGAAGGATAGAAGGAAGAGAGGAAGGAAGGAGTCTGAGAGGAGGGAGAACTGGGAAAATCACCTGCCCACGTTCAGAGGGTGCTTTAAAGGGAGGGTAAGGCTGAGAATACAGGACCCCGAACTCCCAGGCTTGTGTCCACCTGTCCCAATGCTGCCTGTTATTACTCGTAGAGATGAGCATATGGATGTAAACGAAACCTTGAGCCGTACCCTCACAATACACAAAACTCAATTCCTGGACACTTTGACCTAAAGGGGAAAGGTAAAATAATGAAACTTCTAGAAGACAACATAAGAAAACATCCTCGGGACCACAGGGTAGAAAAAACTTCTCAAAGAAGACACACACACACAGACACACTCTCCATAAAAGAAATATCGGTAAACTGGGATTCATTAAAATTTAGGCTTTCGGTTCATCATAAGACACATTACAAGAGGGAATTGGCAAGTCACAGGATGTGAAGAGATTGTCCCAGTTCCAATATTCAACAAAGGATTCACATGGAGAATACAGAAAATCTTCAGCGTATTTATTAGATAAAATGCAGTGAAAGAGATACATATTAATGCTGCTTATTTTAATGAGCCACATTTATTTGACAAGGACAGTGAACAAAGCAATCTGAAAAGCAGGGGGTGAAAAATGAACAGTAGATAAACAGAATCCCAGGAGGGTTTGGAAAAAGCAATAGAAGCCCCTTACATAACAGTTCATTGGCCTTAGAAAAGGAAGGTACTACTGGATTGTGTTAGGAAGTCAGATTGAAATATCTAGTGCCTTCAGTGGAAAAATAAGATAGGAAAAAATAACTATGATAGTTATTTGATTTTCCTCCAAATGACTTTATCCCTTAGATAGCAAGCCACTTTTCTTTTCAATCATCAACACATCAAAGTTTAATTTCCCTCCATTTAGCCTTTTTCGTGGCCATAGGTTAGAAGCAGCAAAGGGGCTCAGCAGGCTGAACCAGTCTGCAGACATACTCTGTCCTGTTCCACACTGGCTCACACACGTGCAAAGTGGGCGCTTCTCACAGGGGAAAAGCCTGCAGGGCTGAGGGGCAGCCACCCCTTGGACCCTGTTTGTTAGTACCATTGGAAATTTCTCCTGAGTCCCTACTCAAAAAGGAAGTGGGTGGGGGGTAGAATAAGAAGGCCATATATTTGAAGGAAATAGGAGAAAATATTTCATTGTGAAAGTAATAAATGTTGCTTTTCAGAAGTCATGTGTATGTTGAAAGTCTATGTCTTAAGGTACCACAATGAAACAACGTACACCTCATCTTCTCCCTCTTTTATCTGAGCATAAGGTTAAAATCCATGAAATTCCTAAGATTAAAAAAACACACAAAAATCACAAGGAAATTTTTGGAGGTCATGGATGTGTTCAGCATTTGGTTGTGGGGATGATATGATGGGTGTCCAAACTAATCAATACACATATAGAAAACGTGTGCATTTTTTGTCTATTACTCATACCTCAACAGAGCTAAAAATTAAAATAAATTCCTAAGTTTACTTTTTGAGGGTGTATAAAAGTCAAAATTTCTAATAAAATTCAGATTGTTAATTTCTGAACATAAATAGCATTCCTGCTTTGATGGGTGACCCCACAACTCTCAAAAAAATCAAGAGCAGTTGCTACTGTCAATCTCAGTGGAAGTTATTTTCAACACCTCACCCCCTTCTTTACACCTCATTATTTAAAAACCAAGGAAATAGTCTTCAGCTTTTAAAATGAACGAGTAAATGAGGCAGCTTGACATTATACTTTATTCAAGATTTAATGTTAAGTAAAGGAAATAACTGAGCATGAGCAGAATCCCTTCCATAACTCATCTTTTCTCCTATGCTGATAATAAAAATGACACTCTACTTAAACGTAGTTTGCATGATATATTCTCAAGTAAATATACTTAACTGCTGGACATTTGATTTCATTTTTTTCTTTTTTTAATCAATAATTTACACAAAAAAATCAATTTAGGAGATAAAACGTATTGCTATTTAGAATTACTTCCTGATTGTAAATTACTAGAAGTGTAACATGAAGTCAACGCTAAGGACGTTTGAAGTCCTTTAATACATTTTGCCAAATTTCTTTTTTAGAAAATAATGTTAATATAGGACTTTAAGTTTGAGAAACCTGTTTCATGACACCCTAATCTGTTGAAGGATAATTTTGAGATTCTTATTCACTTTCTTCATATTCATCTATAAAACTTATTTGGCATCTTTCATCTTTTTAACATTTTCATCTTTTTAACTTTCAAAGGTTTAACTTTCCAAGAGACGATTTTTTAATGATGAGCTAACTGATGAATTTGTGCACCGACTGTTTTTTTGAGACTGAATATACAAATGGACAAAGGCCAGATCATATATGACAGTATAACTCTGACCCCCAACGTGGGAAGTAAACATCCCAAGAAGCCAAGTCACAGCCCCTGCAGCATTCAGCACAGAACAGTCAGCACTTGGTCAGTAACTGCCAGTTTCCAAAACTCTCGTTCTGCTTTCAACACAGGACCGCCAGAGAAAGCCACGTATGCTCCCTAAACCATCACATAGGATGCCTGCCTTCTACTTAGTGAGCTCCCGCTTCCCCACGTCAACAACTTCCAATCAGGCCACCCCTCCCCCACTCCCCTGACCTCTGCCACCCTCTCCCCTCCCTTTCCCTTCTCTCCTCTTCTTGTGCATGCAACAATCCTCTCCTGTCGCATTACAGTCTCTGCAATATTTTTAACGTGTGATAGAACAGTTCCTCCCTCAGAGTTCTTCCTGGTCCATATTTTCCTAGCTTAGCTTATGCGTTTATTTTTTCCATGTAGGATCATTTATCTAACTCAACAGAAAAGCTCGTTAAAATTTTTATTGGCATTATATTCAATTTATAAAGTAATGGGACTGACCATTTAATGAAACTTCCTAACTTAGAACATAGACTGACTTTCCATTTGCCAACTATTTTTAATTGAAATTTATAGTGTCATCGTTGTAGATTTCACACTGCTGTAAGGAATAACTCCAAAAGTTCCAGTGTACACTTTACCCAGTTCCTTACAATGATAACATTCTGCAAAACTATAGGACGATACCACAGCCAGCTTGTTGGCATTGATGCAATCCACTATCTTATTCAGGTTTCTTCAGTTTTACTTGTACTAATTTGTTCCTGTGTATTTAGTTCTGTACAATTTTATCAGAAGTGCAAGTTTGTGTATCTATCACAGCTAAAATAATGACTAGTTTTATCACCACAAGGTATTCTTGTATTGCCTATTAAAAAATAAACGGATGTTACTTTTTAGAGCAGTTTTACGTTTACAGCAAAATTTAATGAAATATACAGTGTTCTCATATAGTCCCTGCCCCCACATATGCATAACCTTTCTGTTGTCAATATCTCTCGTCAGAGTAGTATACTTCTCACAATTGATGAACATACATAGGCACACCATTATCACTCAAAGTCCATAATTTACATTAAGGTTCACTCTTGGTGTCAGAGATCACTAGGGTATAACTCTGTGGTCCATTTCTGGATTGTCTACTCTGTTCCATTGATTTATGTAGCTGTCCTACAATGAAAATGACGATGCTGTGATTACACTATCTACAAGGCAATACTAAATATTGTTAAAGTGTTTACTGCCACATTATTCTTCCTGTCACGATTGTTTTAGCTACTCTCAGCTATGTGCCTTTCTATATAAATTTTAGAAAAAGGTGTCTCTGTCTACAAACTGTGGTGGAATTTTTATTAGAATAATATTAGACCTATAGATCAATTTGGGGATAATTGAGACCTGTACTCTTTATTCTATCCAGTAGTATGGTGAGGACTGCAGAATTCTCAGCACATAACAACTCCTTCCAAACCCCCACACCAGGAGGAGACTCAACCAAACTCTGGCATGGCTTCTAGCAGCATAAGGCTGTGTAACCGGAATGACTCCAGCCCACCATTAAAATGCCTTCCTGAGAGCTCAAAGCTAACAGAAAAATTTGCTATTTATTTTAGTCAACACCCAATTATAGGCCTCTGATCCCCCTCCTTAGAGTATTTACTAAAGAGGGCTTACAACTGTCGATATGTATCTCTCACAATTCTCTAAAGGACCTAAGAGCCACTCCTTTGAAATACGATCATTAAGACAGATAGAGACTCTTTCTCTCAACTTCTGAGTGAGGATAGAATCCTAACTTTGATAACTGCAAAGTAACGAACACAGTGGGTCTAATCACAGTTACACTGACCAACCTTTGTACTTTTTCACTTCTTTGACTCCACTGAGCCCCTGAACCCTGCTCCTTCATTCCCTTTAAAATTCTAAATTCACCTGCGTACAAATCTGAGCGCAGCTCAGCTTCTGTGAGCCGTTACTGAATAAAATCTGCTTTCACCACTTTAACTAATGTCTGTTGCATTTGTCTTTGACAATAGTAAGGCTCTCAATTTATTTGCATCTTCTTTAATTACCGTAATCGGTATTTTATAATTTTCAGCATCAGATCCTGTACACATGTTCCTGAATATATGCCTGAATGTTTCATGTTCTTCGGAGTGGTTTTAAATGATACAGCATTTTCAAGTTTATCATCTGCAGGTTCATCATTAGTTGTAGAAATAAAATGGTCTTTTGTGTGTTGATCTTGTACTTGGTGAACTTTTTGTACTCATGTATTAGTTCTGATTTTTTTTTTTTGTAGATTCCCAGACTTTTTTACACAGACAACAATGAAACTAAGAATGGTTATATTTTTCCTTTCTAAACTCTATGGCTTTTATTTCCTTTACTTCTGTTATTGCCAGAAGCTTCAGTATTTTATTGAATAAGAATAGTGAAAGTGGTATTCCTTTCCTTGTTCCTTATTATGGGGAGAATCCTTTAGTCTTTCCCTGTTAAGCATGAAGTCAACTGTGCATTTTCTGTAGATGACCTTCAACAAGTGAAAGTAATTTCCATCTATTTCAAACTTGCTAGAAAATTTTATGACAAACAGGAGTTCGATTTTATCAAATGTTTTCTCTACATCTCTGGCTTATTAACAAGTCTTGACCTTAAACAAATAGACAGCCAGTTATTTCTCTGGTGAAAATTGGTTTACCTGGGATTAGCAAAGAATAGCCATTTGGAGTGTGAAACCATGGCAAGCTATGCAGGAGCACCCAGCAAGAAAGAGAGGAGAAGCTCTTTTATCTCAGAGTGGGGAAAATTGGGGGGCTATTGGACACAGTCTTGAGGGCAGTGGCTTTTCATCGGCAGAGTTGTGACAGTCTCTCCTTGGCTTAGTTTCTGACTGGTCAGGAAGAGAAAGTCTTTATTCTTCCTGTTGCACTGCGCTTTTGACATAGGGCATGAGAACTCCCTCTATTAGCCTTCCAACACTATTTCAACTACGTTTCCGTTTATTAACTTTCACATGTCCCCATTTTGATTGTGATCTTTCTCTGAAAGCATTGTTGATCTGCAGTCAGATTTTTCCAGTTTCAGTAGCCTCTCGTCCCTCGAGGCCAGGAAGGACCTTCTCTGGGAGTCATGTCCCATGTTGGAGGAAAAACACACAGATTGGAAACCTATCGTGGCCACATTTGAGGAACACGGAGTGAGAGGAAGGAGAACTCTCTGGCACTTTTGACCTAAAGTTTGCATGTTATCAAGATCATAGGCATTGGAGATGATCTGAAGTGTCATGTCATCATCAAAGGTTTGGCAGACAAACTTCCAACAGACCTGGTCCGGACACTTTGGAAACCTTCGCATCAGATACTGTCTGCTTCCATTTGGAGAAATCTTTATTTTTAAGTCACCAAATGATGTGCAGTCCCCCAGGGTTTTGTGCTTTCTTTAGGTGTGTCACATGAATCCAAGTCTTGAGTTTTGTGGCAAAAAGCTTGGCTGGCAGTGCCCGATCGAGGAAAATACTATCATCTTGGTTGAGTTTTGTTAGTTTGAAATTTTTGGTAAGTTGTTCCTTGTTTTCAAGTTGTTAAATTTATGAGAATGGAGCTGTTTATATTATTTTCAATGGCTGAAGAACCTGCAGTGATCTATCCCTCTAGTGTGTCTCAGGCCTTTGAGGGTGAAGAGGCTTCCCCAAAGCATCTTGTGGCAGAACCCTGTTTGCTGTTGGCCCCTAACAGCTTGAGTGCATCTGGGTTGGGGAGGAGACAGAGACTTCCAAGAACAAGTTGTTTCTTCTTGAAGGAATGCTGAAGATGCCCAAAGTATGGTACTTTGACATACAAATTATTTTGAGCCAAAAGCAATCGAGAGCCCGCAGATGCAGAAAAAACTCTTGATCTCCACCTTGACTGCTTTAAATGAAGGATAGACTTCCTCTTTGGAAAGGAAATTTATGTTTATAAAGGAAATTTCCATTAGTAAAAGCATCTGCACCAGAAAGAGAATGACTCTTAGAGAATTTTTTTTTGAGGAAGATTAGCCCTGAGCTAACATTCCCCACCAACCCTCCTCTTTTTGCTTAAAAAGATAGGCCCTGAGCTAACATCCTTGCCCATCCTCCTCTACTTTATACGTGGGATGCCTGCCACAGCATGGCTCAATAAGTGTTGTGTAGGTCCACACCTGGGATCTGAACTGGTGAACCCCAGGCCATCAAAGCAGAATGTGTGAATTTAACCCGTGTGCCACCAGGCCAGCCCCTAGAGAATTTTTTTTTTTTTGAGGAAGATTAGCCCTGAGCTAACTGCTGCCAATCCTCCTCTTTTTGCTGAGGATGACTGGCCCTGAGCTAGCATCCACGCCCATCTTCCTCTACTTTATATGTGGGACACCTGCCAGAGCATGGCGTGCCAAGTAGTGCCATGTCTGCACCAGGGATCAGAACCGGCGAACCCCAGGCCACCGAAGCAGAACGTGCGCACTTAACCAGTGAACCACCAGGCCAACCCCTAGAGAATTTTTTTAACTGAGAGATTTATCTGCATAACAAGGCAAGCTTTATTTATTATACATTTTTTCCCCTCCTCTTCCCATAATTTTTCTTCAGCCACTTCCTGCTGCTGCTCACCCAGATGGCTGCCTGCTTCCAAGCTCCCCCATGTGCACCCAGTGTGGACTGGACTTGCAACTGGCAGCTGGTGTGGAGCTGCCTGCTCGAGGGCTGCAGAGCACCATCCTAAGTCTCATCCCCAGCATGACCTACATGGCCAGCAATACTCAGGATCTGCCTCCACTGCACAGGATTGGGGCAGCTGCACTGATGGTTCAGATTGTGGGCAATACCCAGCCCAATTCCCACCCACTTTTGTTGACCACACACCTGTGCTGTTTGCAGATGGTACAGATTTAAAAGAGAAGTCATATCCTGTCGTTAAAGCGGAACTGGTGGGCTGCCTTGAGGAATTTTTCAACACCTGTAAAACTAAAGAGAAACTAGGAGAATTATCAGAAGAGTTCTACAAAAATGAACTACTATTGATTGAAATGTTGAATATACATGTCCCTGCAGTTGCTAAATTGAGATGTCTTTTAGACAGTTCTCCTAGGGAAGATTTACTAGACATTCTGACATCACTTATCCAAACAAGCAACAGAAATGCTCCAAATTTTAGATACTGTGACTCTGGAGGAAACTGTCCAAGATGATGATACCACTGCTGGTGAAACAAATGCAAGAATTGAAATTGCTTTAAAAAAACAGAAAGCTTGGGGCCAGCCTGGTGGCACAGTGGTTAGGTTTGCATGTTCTCCTTCAGTGGCCTGGAGTTTGCCGGTTCAGATCCTGGGTGCAGACCTATGCACCACTCATCAAGCCATTTTGTGGCAGGAGTCCCACATATAAAGTAGAGGAAGATGGGCATGGATGTTAGCTCAGGGCCAGTCTTCCTCAGCAAAAAGAGGAGGATTGGTGGTAGATGTTAGTCAGGACTAATCTTCCTCAAAAAAAAATGATAATAACAATAAAACAGAAAAAGCGAGAAAGATGATAATAAATGCATTATATGAATATGCCTCAATAGGATTTCACACATCCTAGGTACTTTATTTTCTGGCACATTGTTATGGGATATCATGTAGGTGATTTCGACATATCCTGTGTGTTTTCCATGCGTGTCCGACAGCTGATTCTGGCGCGTCCGGCAGGTAGTTTCAGTGAATCAGGCACCTGGTTCCGGCGTATCCAACAGGTGGTCCCGGCATGTCTGGTAGGCGATTCCAGCACATGTGACATGTGGTTCCGGTGTATCCGGCAGGGGATTTCGACGTGTCCGGCAGGTGGTTCCAGCATGTCCAGCACCTGGTTCTGGCATGTTTTGCAGGTGGTTCCGTCATGTCAGCACCTGGTTTTGGCATGTGTGACACCTGTGTCTGGTGTATCTGGCAAGTGGTTCTCACAAGACTGACAGGTGGTTCAGGTGTGTCAAGCAGGTGGTTCTGGCATTTCAGGCACCTGGTTCTGGCCTCTGCTGTACCTGTTTCTGGTGTATCCATCACATGGTTCCAGCGTGGCTGGCACATGGTTCTGGCATATTCGGCAGGTGGCTTCAGCGTACTGGGTGCCTGGTTCCGGCGTATCTGACAGTGGGTTCCATGGTTTCTGGCAGGTGGTTCCTGCATGTCTGGCATGTGGTTCCGGTATGCTCTGAATGTGGTTCCAGCGTGTCCGTCAGGTGGCTACCATGTGTCCAGGACCTGATTCCGTCGTGTGCGGTTGGTACTTTCAGAGTGTCCAGGTGTTGGTTCCAGCATGTCTGGCCATTGGTTCCCGCATGTCCAGGGGTGATTCCGGTGTGTCCAGCAGGTTGTTCTGGCCTTTTCCAGAAATTGCTTCTGGCGTACCCAGGACCTGGTTCTGGTGTATCCGGCAGGTGATTTTGGCGTGTCCAGCAGGTTGTTCCGACGTGTTACGCTGGTGGTTCCGGCCTCCGTGGCAGGTGTTTGTGGCATGTCTGGCACCTGACTCTGGCGTATATGGCAGGTGGTTTCAGAGTATCTGGTACCTGGTTGCGGCATATCCAACAGGTGGTTCCGAAGTGTCTGGCAGGTGGTTCCGGCGTGTCAGTGAGGTGGTTCCGGCATGTCCAGAAGGTGGCTCTGTCATGTCCAGTGGGTGACTCTGCCACTTCCCTCAGATGGTTCCGGTGTGTCTGGCAGGTGGTTCCTGTGTGACTGGCATGTGGTTCTGGTACGTTCAGAAGGTGGTCCCGGCGTGTCTGGTGGGTGCTTCCGGCATGTCCGGCAGTTGGTTCTGGCATGTCTGGCAGGTGGTTCCGGTGTGTCTGAGTGGTGGTTCCAGTGTGTCCGGCCGGTGGTTCATGCATGTCTGGCGGGTTTTTCCAGCATATAAGCTGCCTGTTTCCAGCGTTTCTGGCAGGTGATTTTGGCATGTCCAGCAGTGGTTCCGGCAAGTCAAGCAGGTGGTTGCAGCTTGTCCGGCACCTGATTCTGGTGTACTTGACAAGTGGTTCCGGCGTGCCCAGCATGTGGTTCTGGAGTTTCCATCAAGTGGTTCACGCGTATCTGGCAGGTGGTTCAGGGTGTCCAGCAGGTGGTTCAGGCATGGCCAGAATGTGGTTCCAGCATGTCCGGCGGGTAGTCTGACATTCTGAAGCACCATGCCAGGCACACTAAAACCAGATGTCCAACACGCCAGTACCACCTGCTGGACACGCCCGAACCACCTGCCAGACTTTTGTGAACCACCTGCCGGACACGTTGGAAGCACCTGCTGGATATGCCAGAAACAGTTGTGGCACACGCCGAAACCTGGTGCCGGACATGACTGAAGACCTGCCAGACACTATGGAGCCACATGCCTGATACACCATAAACAGGTGTCTCACACCTGAACCAGGTGCTGGACATGACTGAAACACCTGTTGGAGAAGCCTGAACCACCTGCTGGACGAGACTGAACCACCTGCCTGACACTCCTTAACCATCTTCAGGACACGCTGGAACCCTCTGGTGGACACGCCAGAACGACCAGCCGGACAAGCTAGAACCACTCGCCTGCCACGTTGGAGCAATGTGCGAGACACGCCGAAATCACCTGGTGGATATGCTGGAACCGGGTCCTGGATACGCCAGAACCAACTTCAGAACAACATGCCGGACATGCCAGAACCATCACCTGGAGATGCTGAAACCACCAACTAGACTCGATGAAATCAGGTCCCAGACATGCCGTAGCCACCTGCCAGACATGCTGGAATCACCCGCCAGACATGCGGGAACCAACTGCCAGACTCACCGGAAGCACCCAATGGACAGGTCAGAACCACCTTCCAGACATCCCAGAAGCTCATGCCAGACACACAGGAACCCCCTGCCTGACACGCCGGAACCATCTGAATGATAAGCCAGTAGCACCCACCGGATATGCCAGAACAACCTGCCAGACAAAACTGAACCACGTGTCAGGCAAGATTGAACCACCTGCCGGATATGCCTGAACCACTTGACAGACACTTCGGAACCACACGCCGGGTACGGCGGAACCACCTGTCAGATATGCCAGAACCAGCTCTCAGACACGCCGGAACCACCTTCCAGACAGGCCTGAACTACCTGCTGGACACACCTGAACCACCTGCCCGACAGTCTGGAACCAACTGCTTGACTCTCTGGAACCACCTGCCGGACAAGCCAAGATTCCCTGCTGGATATGACAGAACCAAGCTCCTTATACACCAGAACCACCCAGGACTCATGCTGGAATCACCCACCGGACACACTGGAACCACCATTAAGACACACCGGAACCACCCCCCACACACGTGGGAATCAGGTAGGGGACACAGTACAACCTGCTGCCGGATGGTCCGGAACCACCTGCCAGACACACTGGAACCAGGTGCCTGACACGCCAGAACCAACTGCTGGACACGCCAGAACCACCTGCCAGATTTGCGAGAACCACCTGCTGGATGCACTGGAATCACCGGACGGATACTCCAGAAACATGTGTCGCACACGCCAAAACCAGGGTCCAGACACGACTGGACCACCTGCAAGGCATGCTGGAACCACCTGCCAGACACGCCAGAACCACCTGTTGGATACGCCAGAACCAGGTGCCTGATTCGCAGAAACTACCTGCCGGACATGCCAGAACCAAGTGCCGGAAAAGGGAAAATAATACTGGGTGAACACTGGGTTTCACCCAGGGGTCAGTGATAGGGAGGGCAAGGAAAGAGACCTAGGAGTCCAGAAAAGCCAGACTGTGGACAAACAAGATTTATGTCGAGCATCCTCAACAAAAACCAATGACAAAAAAACAGACTCACCAACTCCAGAGGGGGCTTGACCGCATCTAAAGGGACCCCTCTCCGATCACAGACATAACACAAAGACAGACTCAGTGACTTCGGGTGGGAGCCTAAAAGCCCCACCTCATCATTCCAGAGGAGATTCATTCTCCAGAGGGATCCGGAACCCTAGACTAGTCAACAGGGATTGCTCCTGTTTCACCAGAGCCAAGCATCGTCCCATCCTGAGTAGCTGGGTCATGCAATCCTTCCATTCAGAGGGGACTCTCACTCCCCTGAGCCAGGCTACCCCCAGATGGGACTCAAACCCTGAAGCCAGACATTAACAGGAAGACTTTATGAGGCAACTTAAAGAAATAAATCTTATAGCCATGCTGTGCGGTTGGCGCCACTCACCTCCATTGAAAGATCCACAGAGCAACGCGCTCAGTGCAGCTGCTGCTGGGTCTCCCGAGGGGGCGGAGACATCAAGCTGGCAACATGAGCACCACAAAGAGGCAAACCCGATATTGGGTGCCAATTTGTTACTGAAAGCAAAACGCGTTCCATCCTGGTGAGTTACATCAGACTCTCTACCAGAAGTAGTTGTCTCACAAAGTAAGCTATATTTGCAGCAAATAGGAGACCATGAGGAATCATTTCCAGAGTCATGGTGTCCCCAGACAAAGGGAAGGAGGGACATTTATTTCAGATGGGGAATGAATATTCAAAAGGGAGAGGTGAGTATCCTCTTGCACAGACTCAGATAGAAAGCATGCTTCCACACACACTGCAGGTGATGGTAACAAGGCCTACGCTCCTCCTGGAGAGAACTTAGCATTAAAAATAAGGCAAAGGTCATACATGTAGCTCTTGTGGGATGGTCTGGTCTGGCACCAGGAGGTTGGTGATGGCATCTTCTTAACATAACAAAAGGAAAAAATTTGGAAAAAGTTAAATTCTTGTAAACCCACTCTTGAGTTCCTCAGGACAACTAGTCAGTGATAAGGGCAGGTCCCTGTCAGTTCTGACAGGGTCACTGTGAATTCAAGGGAGGACTCTGTGAGGTCAGAGGGGGTATATGTGAGGTCAGGGGAGGTATCTGTGAGGTCAGGGGCACTCCCCCTGAGTTCAGGGGTGGGTCTCTGTGAGGTAAGTGGGTGTCTCTGTGAGGTCAGGGCAGGTCACTATGAGGTCAGATTTGGTCTCTGTGAGGTCAGAGGGGTTGCCTCTGATCACATGGGAGAGCCATGTGGCCAGGGAAGTTCTCTGTTAGGTCAGGGGAGGCCTCTGTGAGGTCAGAGGGAGTCTCTGTGAGGACAGATGTTGTCTCTGTTTGATCATGGGTGGTCTTTCATGTCAGGGGAGGTCTCTGGGTGGCCATGCAGGTCTCTGAGTTCAGGGTCATCTCTGTGAGGTCAGAGTTCTGCAGGGGAGGAAGACATTTCCTCCATCCACTCTGGGTCCTTCTGGCTGTACAATGAATTAAATTCACATGAGACAGAATAGCAGGAGAAAATTAAAGCTTTATAACATGTATACATGGGAGAGACCTAGAAAAACTGAGTAACTCCCCAAAATGGCTGAAGCCATCACCTTAAATACCATCTTCAGCTAAAGACAAAGGAGGATGTTGGGGGTGGAGGGAGTCAGTTATGGGAGATTATCAGAAAAGCACAGTACACAAGAGTAAGGTTATATACAGATATAAGTCCTTGCCTTCTGCATTGATAAGAGTTTCTAGAGATAAGGTCATCCCCCTTCTTCCTGGTACAGAAAGGGAGATATCTTTACAGATGGAGATTTCCTTTACAAATGTAAATATCTCTTAACAGAGGGTAAGTAAATTCTACTTTTCAGAGTTTCTCTCATGTCTGCAGTTTTTTGAAAGATTTTTAAATTTTTTTTTATTTTTCCTTTTTCTCCCCAAAGCGCCCCTCTACACAGCTGTGTATTCTTAGTTGTTGGTCCTTCCAGTTGTGGCATGTGGGATGCTGCCTCAGCATGGCTTGATGAGCGGTGCCATGTTCACACCCAGGACTCAAACTAGCAAAACCCTGGGCCACTGAAGAGGAGCGCGCAAACTCACCACTTGGCCATCGGGCCAGCCCCCATGTCTGCAGTTTTTAAAATTAACCAGCCCAAAATAATCCTCATGCTAAAGAGACGTATCTTGGGATGGCCAATTCCAGTCCCCCACAGTTCTCTGTGTCTTCATGGGAGGTCTCTGTCAGGTCAGGGAGATCTCTGAAATCAAGGGAGTTCTCTGAGTTCAAAGGAGGCTTCTGCGAGGGGATGTGAGGTCTCCGAGGTCAGCAGAGGTCTGTGTGTTGTCAGAGGAATTCTCTGTGAGGTCAGAGGAGATATCTATGATATAAGGGGAGGTTTCTGTGAGATCAGGGTAGGTCTCTGTGATGTAAGCGGATGTCTCTCTGAGGTCAGGGTTGTCTCTCTGAGGTCAGGGTTGTCTCTCTGAGGTCAGAGAGGTCTCTTGATGTCAGCTGTGGCTTCTGTGAGGTCAGGGAGTACTCTGTGGGGTCAGAGGTGGTTTCTGTGGGGTCATGGGAGTTCTCGGTGAGGTCTTGGGAGGTCTCTGTGACATCAGAGTGTGTATCTGTGAGGCCAGGGGAGGTCTCAATGAGGTCAGAGGGGCTTTCTGTGAGTTAGGGGGAGGTCTCTTTGTGGCCAGATGGTGTGTCTATGAAGTCAAGTAAAGTCTCTGTGAGGTAGGAGAGGTCTCTGTGAAGTCAAGGATGTCTCTGTGAAGTAAGGGATATCTCTGTGAGGTCAGAGGGGCTGTCTCTCAGGTCAGGGTAGGTCTGTGAGGACAGAGATGTGTCTCTGATGGTAGGCGAGGTCTCTGTGAGAGAAGGGAGGCCTATCTGATGTCTGGGGAGATTTCTGTGAGATCTGGGTGTTTCTCAGATGGCAGAGAGGTCTCTGTGAGGTCAGGAGAGACCTCTGTGATTTCAAGGAGGTCTCTGTGAGATCAGAGGTCTCTGTGAGATTAGATCTTGTCACAGTGAGGTCAGAGAGCATGTTGTGATGTCAGGGGAGGTCTCTGTGAAGTCAGACCAAGTTCTGTGTGGCAAGATCAGCTCTCTGTGAGGTCAGAGTGGGTATCTGTGAGGTCATGGGAGGTCTCTGAGATCAAGGAGATCTCTGTGAGTTCAGGCAGGCCTCTGTGAGTTCAGGGGAGGTCTATGTGACATCAGGGGAGGTCTCTATGAGATAAAAGTGGGTCTCTATAGGTCAGGGAAGGTCTCTGTGAGATCAGAGGGTGTCTTTCTGAGGTCAGGAGCGGTCCTCAAAGACAGGGAGGTATCTGTGATGTCAGGCAAGGTCTCTGTGAGACAGGGGAGGTCTATTCCAGGTCAGGGGAGGTTTCTGTGAGATCAGAGAATGTCTCAGAGGGCAGGGAGGTCTCTGTGTGTTCAGAGAATGTCTCTGTGAGGTTGGAGAGGTCTCTTTGAGGATAAAGATGGTCTCTTTGAGGTCACTGGAGGTCTCTGTGAGGTCACATGAGGTCTCTGTGAGGTCAGAGTGGTCTCTGTGACATCACTGGATGTCTCTGTGACCTCACACAGGTCTCTTTGATGTCAGGGAGGTGTCTTTGAGATCAGAGAGGTCTCTTTGTGCTCACTTGATGTCTCTGAGTTCAGTGGAGGTCTCTGATGCCACTGAGGTCTCTGAGGTCAGGGAGGTCTCTGTGAGCTCAGGGGAGGTATCTGTGCAGTCAGGGGAGGTCTTTTAGGTCAGGGAGTTCTCTTTTAGGTCAGGGGAGTTCTCTCTGAGGTCAAAGTGGTCTATCTGAGTTCGCAGGAGGTCTCTGCTAGCCCAGAGGACATCACTGTGAGGTGATGTGAGGTCTCTGTGTCATCTGAGGGAGTCTCTATGAGGTGTGGGGAGGTCTCTGTGAGGTCAAAGGGTTTCTCAGTGAGGTCACGGGAGGTCTTTGTGAGGGCACAGTTGGTCTCTGTGAGGTTAGGGAGGTCTCTTGATGTGAGATGGGGTCTCAGCAAGGTCATGGAGGTCTCTGTGAGATCAGGGGATGTCTCCGTGTGTCAGAGCGGGTCATCATCAGGGCAAGGGAGGTATGTGTATGGTCAGAGGGGCTATCTGCAAGGTCAGAGGAGGCCTCAGTGAAGTCAGAGGGCTCTCTGTGAGGTCAGGGGAGGTCTCTGTGTGGTCAGAGCAGACCTCTGTGAGATCAAGGAGGTCTCTGTGAGGTCAGGGGGGTCTCTGTTTGGTTAGAGGGGGTCACTGTGAGGTCAGGAAGGACTTTGTGATGTCAAAGGTGGTCCCTGTGATGTCAGAGGAAGTCTCTGTGGGGTCTCTTTGAGGTCAGGGTGTGTCTTTATGAAACCAGAGGATGAGTTTGTGAGGTCAGATGGCATCTCTTTGAGAACAGAGGAGGTCTCTGTGAGGCCAAGTGGGGTCTCTGTGAAGTCAGGGGAGGTCCCTGTGAGGTCACAGTAGGTCTCTGAGGTCAGCTAACGTCTCTTTGATGTCAGAGGAAGTCTTTGTGATTTCAGAGGAGTTCTCTGTGTGGTCACAGGAGGTCTCTATGAGATCAGGGATGTCTCTGGGGTCAGGGAGGTCTTTGAGTTCAGGGGAGGAATCTATGATGTCAGGGGATGTTTCTGTGTCATCACCAGGGTTCTCTTTGAGGTCAGAGAAGGGGTCACTGTAGTCAGAGGTGGTCTCTGAGGTCACTTGACATCTCTATGAGATCAGATGGGGTGTCTGTGATGTTGGACATCTCTGTGAGGTCAGGGGGATGTCTCTGTGAGGTCAGAGGGGGTCTCTATGAGTTCAGCGGAGGATGTGACATCAGAGTAGGTCTCTTTGAGGTCATAGGAGGGCCCTTTGAGGACAGAAAGGGGTCTCTGTGAGGTCTTGGTAGGTCTCTGTGAGGTGAGAGGGTTTCTTTGTGAGGTCAGGGGAGATCCAGGTGAGGTCAGATGGGGTGTCTCTGAGGTCAGGCGAGGGCTCTGTGAGGTCAGGAGAGGTCTCTCTGAGTTCAGAGGGCATCTCTTAGATTAGGGGAGGTCTCTGTGAGGTACGAAGATCCCTCTCCCCACCACTGCCGAGACAATCAACCTCCCTTGGGACGCAGGGCATGGCTAGCAAGGACCCAGATGAAGCAGGCACTACCTCCCATGTCGGGCACATGACACACCCAGGGGCTCCCTCTCCCAGCAGGGCCAGTGACACCTCCCAGAAAACCTTCAGGACTCAGAGCCCTTTTCTCTGTCCTTGCCCCACTGACAGAGTCTTGGCCCAAATGAGTGGGACAGTCAGCCTCCTTTGGGTATATCAGGCAAGCCCTAGGGTGGTCTCCCTCCGCCCCTCCTCGGTGGACTCAGGGAGTGGGCCAGGAGAGGGCTTCTCTCAGCCCTTCTTGTCAGGTATCTCCCAAGGGGAGCACCCTAGGCGGAAGGAATGCGGGCTTTCCTCAGTCCAGAGTGGAGGATGGGAACCGCTGATAGGAGAGCATGCCTGTGGGTTTCCCCTTCGTTCCCTGGGTGGCATGCCTGTGCTGCCACACTCCTTTGGCAAGCCTTTCTCAGCCTTCTGACTTGACACAGCTTTCCCAACTCCTGGGGAAGAAAGGTTCATTTGTGATGAGAGGCTGTGTTTTTTCCAGCAATAAGTGAGGATGGGGATGAACCAGCTGGCACAGGGAGTCTTGCTGCCCTTCTGGGTCAGTTGGGAGCAAACAGGGCCAGAAAACCTCTTCCAAGGAGGAAAGCAGCTACCTGAGCAGAGAGGGGAAAGGGTCATGAGAAGCCCTGAAGGAAGTGGGAACCCCAGCTCCCTGGCAGCTGCACGGGGCCTCCGCCAGAGGGCGCCCCCACCCCGCCAGATCCCCCCCACCCAGTGCGGGGCTCCCAGTGAGGCCAGAGGCCGGATTCCTCCCCCCACCCCTCCCTCCCACCCGTGCATGCACAGTGGGAGGAATGGTCCTCAGGCCAGGGAGCAGGGCTCCCACAGTCGTGAGAGTCAGTCAGAACCCTAGGTCAGGTCGGGGAGGTAGAGAGGCCATGGGTGCACCTGCCCTCCTCTCCTCAGGTCCCCAAGATTCTGGATGCCCACGTGGCAGCCCACGAAGCCAACGTCCAGCCGTCCCTACAGGTTTTTCTCCCACCGCTGCCCTACAAGGCGCAGGGAAGGCCAGACAGGGTGCTGAAAGGCAGTTTCCAGGCGTCATCCGTGGCCTCCAACCTGGATCTGGGTGCAGGAGGATAGCATCCGACGGAGAAGGCGGGGCGTGACACAATCCCTGCGAAAGATCCCCGAGGGCTGCTCCTGGTGAGGATGATGCTGGCCACCACCCATCTCGACCCTGAGGCGGCTCCCTCCCCTAGACTTGGCCAGAGGTGGCCCGTTCCATAAGGCCACCACCCAGGGATCTCTGACTCTCCCAGGGAAGCCCAGGCAACTGTGGAACGCCCCCATCACCGCAGGCATCCCTCAGGCCAAGGCCAAGACTAAGTCTGGCATCCTCCCTGGGGAGCCCAGGCAGGGCACTAAGGACCCGGGTGAGGCGGGCAGCAGCTCCCAGGTCGGGCACACCAGAATTCCAGCAGCTTCTACCTCTGATAGAGCTGATGACCCTTCACTGAAAACTTTCTGGACCCAGGGCTCTTTCCTTCCTAGCAGTCCCATGGACACCGTCTTGGCTCGAGGGGCTGCGTTGGCTGGCCCTCTTTGGGAAAGTCGGCAAGTTATAGGGTTCTCCTCTCCCTCTGCCCCAGAGTGGCATGTGGGTGGGTCCTCCCAGTGCAAGCACTTACCTGGGGGGATGCCCCATCCGTTACGTAGGTGGCCAGTCTGCTGTGCCGCTCTTCTTTGCAAGGAGCTCCAGGCCTTCTGACAGACTAGGCACAGTCTTCCCTCCTCCTGGGGTAGAAATGTTCAAAGGTGAACTAGGGTCCACCTTTCCTTCTCCTGTTTCTCACCTCCCCTTCTGACCTTCGGCTCAGGTGGCTGCTGGCCTTCTCACGGGGAGGCCTTCTGACCCTGTTTTCCAACAACGACTAGGGGAGGACACCCAGGCTGTCTCTCTGCCAGCTGGCTCATTCCAGGCCTCAGTGACTGGTAGAAAAATCACAGCCCCACATCACAAATGAACCCTTTGACTCCAGGAGGAGGAAAGGCCCTGTCTATTCAGAAGTCCCAGAATGCCTTGCTCAGTAGTGTGGCAAGGCAGACAGGCCACCTAGGGAGCAAACCAGGAGCCCTCCATGCAAGCTCTTCCCTCAGCAGGACTCACCCTCAGCTCCAGGAGTCAGACAAGCCTGATGTCCTGCTGCCTGGGGCACTACCCTTGCCAGAAATCCTAGAATAAGGGCGGAGAGACACCTTCTCCTGGCTCTTTCCCTGAGTGCACAGCCACAGGGCACAGGGGGAGGCGCACTCTGGCTTGCCTGCTTTCCTTCAGCTGTGTTTCACATCCCTTCCCCCGTTCCGCTCAGGTCACTGCTGCCTCCTTGGAAGAGATTTTCCAGCCCTGTTTGCTCACATCTGACCCAGAAGGGCAGCAAGACTCTCCCTGTGCCAGCTGGTTCATCCCCATCCTCACTTATTGCTGGAAAAAACACAGCCTCTCATCACGAATGAACCTTTCTTCCCCAGGAGTTGGAAAGGCTGTGTCAAGTCAGAAGGCTGAGAAAGGCTTGCCAAAGGAGTGTGGCAGCACAGGCATGCCACCCAGGGAACGAAGGGGAAACCCACAGACATGCTCTCCTATCAGCGGTTCCCACCCTCCACTCTGGACTGAGGAAAGCCTGCATTGCTGCTGCCTAGGGTGCTCCCCTTGGGAGATACCTGACAAGAAGGGCTGAGAGAAGCCCTCTCCTGGCCCACTCCCTGAGTCTACCGAGGAGGGGCGGAGGGAGACCACCCTAGGGCTTGCCTGATATACCCAAAGGAGGCTGACTGTCCCACTCATTTGGGCCAAGACTCTGTCAGTGGGGCAAGGACAGAGGAAAGGGCCCTGAGTCCTGAAGGTTTTCTGGAAGGTGTCATTGCCCCTGTTTTGGGAGGAAGCTCCTGTGCATGTCATGTGCCTGACATGGGAGGTAGCACCAGCTTCATCCGGGTCCTTGCCGACCATGTCCTTCCTCCTGAGGGAGGTTGATTGTCTCGGCAGTGGTGGGGAGAAGGATGTGAGTGGTGAGACAGGCCTTCCATCATTTCCTGTGTTGCCCTGGGAGGAGCTGGGTACCCCAGGTTTTGGGACCAGGGAACAGGCTGCCTCTGGCCTGGTCTTGGAAGGACTGTCTTGTGGTCCAGAGATTGTCAGTTGCCATGACCATACACTGGAATGGGACTCAGGGATCCTCACCACCCATGCCTCAGTGGATTTCATCCTGCCTCATGCCCCCCTTCCCCATGAAACCAGGTCTGGTTCAGAGGCCACAGATGTGACCTGGGGACCCAGCTTTCACCACTCTATTGGGCCTATGCTGAGATATTATTGGCAGTGGTGAGAGAAAGGGTGGGGGGGGGGTGGCAGTGGCTGCTTTGGTGGGGTGTGGAGGTGGCTGTAATCCAGACACCTGGCATCTTGGGAATCTGAGGAGAGTGTCATGGACCACTCACACCATCCCCAAGTCCCTGACCTTTCCCAAAGTTCCTGCTGACTCTCACCCCTTTAGGAGCCCTCTTGCCTTTATTTAAGCCCATCACTCCAACTACACACGCCTTGTGACTGGTGCCTGTGGCCTCGCAGTGACCCTCACGATGGCTGAGTATCGGGTCAGCAGGGCTCTGATGGTGTGGGGCACACTCTTCCAGTGATCATTTGCCAGTGAAGGCAGTGGTCCCCATTTCCCTCAGCTGTGCCTCACATCCCCTTCTACTTTTCCAAGGGCCCATTTGCATTGTTTGGCAGTGGTGGTTTTCTCACCCTCTTTGCCTGCAACAGACCGCAGAGTCAGTCAAGCTGTCCCTCTGCCTGATGGTTCATTCCAGGCCTCATTTGTTCTTCTGACAGACACTGCCTCTCATCACAAATGAATCTTTTGACACCCAGAGAGGGAAAGACTTCGTCAAGTCACAAGGCTGAGAACAGCTTGCCAAAGGAGTGTGACCACACAAGGCAGACACCCTAGGGAACAGACAGGGAACTCATCAGGCATGCCCTTCCATCAGCAGGTACTGCCCTCAACTCTGGAGTCAGGAAAGCCATGCTCTCCTGTTCCCTAAGGCACTAACCTTGTGAGAAATCTGTGACTGTGAGCTGATACTGGCCCTCCCCTGGCCCTCTCCGTGAGTGCATACATGCGGGGCAGTAGGAGAGGAGCACCCTGCAGCTTGCCTGCTTTGTCCAAAGGAGGCCAGCTGTCCCAGCCACCTGGGTCAAGTGATAAATGTCAGTTATAAAACCCAGTGGGGGCTATGACAGATGCAGCTGTGGGATGGGGAGATAGTATTATCCTGTGGGCTTGAGGCTTGGTCATCAGCCATGCTGAAAGGTCAGAGGGGCCTGAGACTTTTTTGCGTGGTGAAACTGACATGTAAAGCAGAGGAAAGTTGCGGCTGATTTGGGGAAGTTGGTTGAGCACCCTTGAGGACCCCTGCGGTGGGAGAACCTGGGCATGGAAGACTGTGTAAATAGGCTGCACTGGGAAGCACTGTGATAAGAAGAGGTGTCTCTGATCACTGATCTGAGAGGTGACATATCCAGGTAAAGCTAGAGTCTGGGGGCCACCCCTCAAGACCACCGGGTTTAGGAATTTGAGATTCAGAGACAGGCAGAGCTAAGTTCAAGTTCTGGCTCTGTCATTTTCTAGCCTCATGATTTTGTCATTTTAATCAAGCTTTCTGAACCTAGCTCATGTCACTTATAAAATGAATAACTTGTCTATAACTAGCAGGGTTATGGTAGAGGTTAAAGAAGCAAATACATGTAAATCCCCATCGCAGGGTTTCAATTAAAGCTACGAGAAATGTTTTCTCTTTTTGGGACCTCCAGGGTCAAAGTGTTTTAAGCCATCCTTGTTCCTGACACATTATCAGTATTTGACCTTGCAGTAGTTAATGATTAATATTGATTTAGGGCCAGCCCCGTGGCCAGGTGGTTAAGTTTGTGTGCTCCACTTCAGTGACCCAGGATTTCACCAGTTTGGATCCTGGACACGGAGATGGCACTGCTCATCAAGCCATGCTGAGGTGGCGTCCCACATAGCACAAGCAAAGGCACCCACCACTAGAACATACAACTACATACTGGGGGGCTTTGGGGAGAAGAAGAAGATTGGCAACAGATGTTAGCTCCAGTGCCAATCTTTTAAAAAAATATTGATTTAGGTGGTACTTTACAGTTTACAAATATATATGTATATACGTAAATTGTGAGGTGAAGAATGTTTCTGCCAATGCTAATGACTAAGACGGAACTCTAGCTAGCATTTCACTAAGATATCTGCAGGAGTCAACTCAATTCCCCCAAATTAAACTCCTGCACTCTCTGTTTGCTCCGCCTGTCCACCCTGTGGGGACTGTGGGACACGACTAGACTTGTGATGTGTGCACTCCTGCTTCTTCCCTGGGTGAGAGGGGTTAGTGCCTGACTTGTGTAATGAGAGTCACTGACATGAGTCCTTAGATCGTTCCACTCACCACTAAAAAGATACTACAGGGGCCGGCCCGGTGGCGCAGAGGTTAAGTTCGCACATTCTGCTTTGACAGCCCAGGGTTTGCTGGTTTGGATCCCGGGTGCGGACAGGGCACTGCTTGGCAAGCCATGCTGTGGGAGGTGTCCCACATATTAACTAGATGAAGGTGGTCATGGATGTTAGCTCAGGGCCAGTCTTCCTCAGCAAAAAGAGGAGGATTGGCAGCAGATGTTAGCTCAGGGCTAATCTTCCTAAAAAAAAAAAAAAAAAAGAGATACCACAGGAGCCTGGCCACATGTCTGAGGCCATGTTAAGCAGAGCTAGGGCTGAATTTCTGATGTTATCTGAATCCCACATGTGGAGGAGCCAAGGGGACTGAAGGCAGGTGCATCCAGAGAGTGGTGGCAGGGCACAGCAGGGAGGGTGGGGGCTCTAAAGGGCTGGGGTGGTGTTGGAGAAGCAATCGGGTGCACCTAACCAAGAATTATTAACCCATAAATTCCAGAGTGGTGTGCTGCTGTGGAGACAAGAATCCCCATGTGACAATTGTGAGGGTTTCCTAGGATATGGTTTTAATCCTAGGAATTAAAAATTAAATAACAACTATGAACAGGAGGTCTAATTAAAGTCTAAAACTATTATTATTTGGCAAGGGCTGCCTTAACCAAATACTACAAACTGGGCTTAAATAACAGAAATGTATTTTCTCGCAATTCTGGAGGCTGAAAGTTGATCAAGATGTCAGCAGGGTTGGTTTCTCCAGAGACCTCTCTCCTTGGCTTGCAGACAGCTGCCTTCTCACCACGTCCTCACATGGTCTTTCCTCTGTGTGTCTTCCTCTTCTTACAAGGACACCAGTCTTATGGTTAGGGCCCCACCCAGAGGACCTCATTTAATGTTCATTAGCTCTTTAAAGACTCTGTCTCTAAATACAGACACAGTGGGGCTTGGCACTTCAACATGTGAGTTAGGGGGACACAGTCCAGCCCATAACATCCCCGATGCTCATTTTGTTATCTGTAAAATGGGGATATTGCTATCTTCCTATGTGCGAAGTCACCAAAGCCTTCTTACTTTTGACCCTGGGAGGGGAGAGGGTCTCCCTGCTGGTCTTCACTCACAGGGCATTCCTGTGGGTTGGGCTGGGTGGGGGCCACTCCCAGGTGAATGTTCAGGGGTTCGTGCCTGGTGTATCCAGCGATACTCCCTACCTATGTGGTCTCTCTTTTGTTTTAAAGACTGGATTCTCATGACTTCCTTCTTTTTCATCAGCTTTATCTGCTTAGTTTTCAAACTGTTCCTGGATGAGACACAGAGGAGGACGGGTGGCAGCTGAGCTCCTGACAATGACACAACAGGTGAGAAGGGACTTGCTCTCATTCCTGGATTGATCCCTCTTTTGCCAAGTGGTCGGGTTTCTCCTTCGGGCCTGGATCCTCTAAACACCCTGGGAAATATTGGTGTCCATTATGTTCACCACCCTGTTAGGCGTGCAGCAGGTGAGGGATGGGTGTGGAAATAATCTTCCCAGCATTCACACTCACTTGCTCTAGTCTCCATTGAGGCTGTGTCTTCACAGAAGAGATGGGAAAGATTTTCTTCTCATCCAGTGGCTCAGTGGAGAAATAATTCCCTCACTTACCATGTTAGTAGCTGCAGTGGCCTTACATATGTGTGAACACAGGCAATAGAGATGAGTGAGGGCAGAAGCTCCTAGACCAGTGGGGAGGTAGGTGTTTCAGCAGGTGAGTCCAGTGTCACAAGAGCTGGAGTGGAGGCTGTGCAGCCTGGAGGTGGGGGAAGAGGATAGGACGAGAGAGAGCGATGAGGAACCACTTATTTATGTCCCTCAATTTTGAACATATTAAAGTTTTTATAAGCTATAGTGTACAGAGGAAAGACCATGTGAGGATGTGGTGAGAAGACCAACTCTTCATTTCACAGTTTACATATATAACAGCATTTGTAATCTGTAAAGTACCAACTAAATCAATATTTTTTTTTAAGATTGGCACCTGAGCTAACATCTGTTGCCAATCTTCTTTTTTTTCTTTTTCTTTTCTCCCCAAAGCCCCCCAGTAAATAGTTGCAGCCTGGAGGTGGGGGGAGAGGATAGGACCAGAGACAGCAATGAGGAACCACTTATGTATGTTTCTCAATTTTGAACATATTAAGGTTTTTATAGACTATACTTGAACATTTTGATAGTACCAAAAAAAGATAAAGTTCTCTTAACAAAGACAACTCAATTTCCCTCTCTTACTAACCTTGGTTCAAGTTTGAAAGCCAAATGCAATATATGCATAATATTGTTTTCTTAATTATGATTGTGTGCTCTGGAGAAGGAGTGGAGTAGAAAGAATAAAATGCAATGGCAGATTAGGAAGCTCCAAGCTCTCAATTTGTGGTAACATCAAACAAACAAACAAACAAACTTGAATCAGCTGGGGGTGACAGCTTAGGGGACCAAGAAGTGGCAGCGATGGTCTCCTGAAATTTTTTTTACTACCACCACTGCTGGGCCCCAGCAGGAGGACCAACTGGCCCTTGGGGAGTGTGTGAGTGTATGTGTTGTGTGTGTCTTTCCCCTGCCTGCTGGGTAACCCTGGACCTAATGAGAGCTCATGCCTCCCATGAGAGCAGTGGATATCAGTAGGCCAGTGGGGCCTGAAGCATCAGTCATCTTGTTTCTCCAGAGTGGAGGGCACTCAAAGTTTGTAAGATGGGGTCCAGGTGCAAAGGGATGCTGCCCCCTTGGCTCATCCCTGCCATGTGACAGGAATATCCTTCCCTTGGGAAAGCAGCCTGAGTCTCATGCAGAGCAGGACTGCACTGGCCCAGAGATCAGGACTGCCAGCCCCAGGTCTTGGAGGGTTGGGACAGCCCACTGAATCTCCAGGGGCTCTGGTATATGGAAGAGGCCAATGACCTAGAGGCTTGGGGTCCCACCCACCCTGGTTGGCCCCAGGTCAGTGTGGAGCAGCGAGACTGAGGGGCTGGGATACCAGCACCTGCCTGGCTCTGGGGTGGACAGGGGCAAAGAAGTGGGGATGGGCTCCTCCTTGTTTCTGAGGACACTCTGGTTTCTGCTCCTGATGCCAGAATCTTCTCCTTCTCTTTCTACCTCTCTGGATGCTCCTCCGCAGGAATGTTTGCCAGCAGAGCCTCATCTGCCTGGGTTTTAATAATTGAAGTGCTCCCATGCTCAACTCAGGGCCGTAATCTTTTATCTCTATGCTTTCATTGTTTTAAATAACCTCTGGGTGATCCAATCCATTCTGAAGGCATTCATTACCACCTTAGTGCTTATGCACCCCAGATTTATCTCCACCCAGAATCAGACATACAACTGCCTGGTTGATCTTCTGGCTTGGATGTTGCCTGAACATTACATTCCAAGAATGATCTGACACTAAAAGTTTGTTCAGAGTCATCTGGGCCGTGCCCCAGGCTTCCCCACTGAGTGGACTGTATCCCTGTTCACCTGGTGACCTCACTCTTTCCAAACTCCAGAAGTGTGTCCTCATCCTGTATCTCCCCAAATCACACACAATCCATTGCCCGGTCCTGCCCAGTCCTCCTCTGGTATGTGTCTCCCAACACCTCTCTCCACTTCCACCCACTGTTCAACTAACCCCCAACCCTATGTTTAGCCATTTGCTCTTTGAAGGACATTGTGTGGTTTCCAGCTTGGAGCAGTGATGAACAGAGCTGCTGGCATCATTCATGTCTAGGATTTGGCATGAACATCAGTGTTGTGGGCCCAAGGGTGGGGTCCTCCAGATCACAGTCAGGTTTGATACTTCACCTCCTAGAAGGACTCGTGGGACTGCTCAAAGCTGGCTGACTTCCTGGAGGTTTCTTTGGTTTTCAGGTTCCTTTTGGAATCAGGGTTGGGAATACAGCAACTCTTTTGTCTTTAGATTCCTTCAGGGCTCAGGGCTAGGACTCCAGAGACTTTCTTGGGTTTTCAGAGGACATTTCGGAAATGGGATCCCAGTCATCTAAATGTTCTGAGGGAAATCCTCCTTCAGGGATGCCAGCCGGGTTATGTTTAAGAACTGTGGGCCTCTATATGTGCACTTTTAACTAAGTGGGATGAACTGACCAAAAGCAGTTCAGAATTGCAATGGCCATCATGGAGAACTTTCAATCTCCCCAAACTAGCTTTTCTTAAAATCATATTGGAAGACCATGGCTCTAAAATGAAGCAAAACAAATGGTAAGTGTATTTTCACTGGATACCCACAAAGCTCTAAAATTGCCTCACTACTAGACATCTTGTCTAAATTCACCAAAACAACTAAAAAGCTGAGGGAAAACAAAAAGGTTTCTTAAGCCTCCTGCTCCCTTCCCCCTTTCTCTGTCTCAGGCACCATCTTGTCTTCCCAGACTCCTTTGTCTCAGGCTCCACCCCAGATGCCACCTTCCACTCTTCCTCTCTGCAAAAACCTGCCCCTTTAAAATCAGACCTCTGAGGATTCAAAAGCTTAACTCCTTATTGCTATTTCTAAGTTAACTGGAACAAATAAAAACTAGAAGGAAAAGTTTAAATATCAACTACCCTAGACTTTTGATGATAGACAAAATGACTCCAAAAGTAGCTCTAAAATGATGCAAATAAAAACCTTCAGTAAGAGACTTCAGCCGTCTCTGAACAGCTAAACTTCACCTTAGTCCATCTGCCAGAAATACAGCTTGGATCCGATTATTCTTTTGAGACATGTCTAAAGTTCTTTAAATGAAAGCTATGAGATCTTTCTTTGTGTCTGTCTATGTGTCTATGTATGCATGTTATAGAGATGTGATATTTTTCTACCTCCAAATGATGTTACTAGAATTGACTTGTAAAAAGCTCAATTTAATTGGCTTGAAATTAACTACTTATAAATTAAGTATTCCTAAATCTCAGAAATATAAAAGAAACTAACTCAAATGCTTTTCAAGTTTATGTGATCTAGAATTAATCTTTAGTAAATAAAAGCTGGCTGAAGGTTGTTGGTGTAAATAAAAAGTAGGCATATCTTCAGAGTCATTAGTTGGGTGTAATGCAAACGTGCAACTTTTCTCTCTGCCTGGGTTCACGAGTCATGTAGGCTCATGCTGTCTCTGTCTGCTACAAAATTTGTCAGCAAGAAAGTAACAAGATGACGGTTGGCTGTTTAATGTCTACTCCAAGCATGATTGCTAAAGCAAGTAATTAAAATAAATGTAAATGAGATCAAAGTTTATACTAAGTTAAACTAAATAATGGCTACTCATCGAATCCCTAAATCATTTTCCAAACTAAACAAAATACCAAAACATTAATTACCGAAGATAAGTTTATCTCATTTTGGCTTCCTGTGGCAGAAAACTAAAGATATTTGAGTCTATTAGTGAACAAGTTCTATGCCATGCTGAGAAATTTTCCACAGAAAAAAGGGCAATGTTTCTAGAAATTTATAAAAGGTATTTTAGGTTTGCTAAGCCACAAAATGCTAATATAGTTCACAATTTCTTATTTCTTAATTTTTACCAGGAATTGGGGACTCTAAGGGTTAAGAATTCTAATATATGTAACTAAAGCTACAAGAAATAAAAAGGGAAACACCCCTGTATGCAAGGGAAGTAGCATGTGTTTTCGGTAAAAGAAGGTATAAGGATTGGAAATGCATTTTATTGAGCAAAAAGAAAGTAATTTTGTCTTAAAAAGAAGCTGGTTATTTTGGAATGGGAAAGAGGGAATCATAGGACAAAATCTAAATGTAAAAAGAAAGCTGTAGAAGGTTTATGGAAAAGAATCTTGTGAAAAGAATTTTAATGTGTGGTCAGGCTGGGTAAGATTAAAATGAATTTATTAAAATGAGCTTTAATACTAAAATAAGGTGATGCAAAATTAAAACTTGGCCTTCTGTTCTATGGAAAGGACAAGGTTTTCTTGGGCTATTGGTCTGCTCGTGATAACAGATTTGGAAAGCTTCTTTGCCTTTAAGTAATATGCCTACAAAACAGAGATTTTATGTTTTATCAAAATGATTTCTTGTGCTTTTTAAAATTAGGTCTCTACTTTCTTAGGAAAACTCAATCTTCTTAGGGTTGAAGTTGAGTTTTGCTTATCACCACGTGACTTTTTTATTTGCCTTTGAAACCTGTTCTGTTACTTTGGTCAAATAGATACTTAAATATTATTTTATACTGATGTGTGATCCTATTTGGTCAAGCGTCCAAACCTTTTGCTATTTTGACAAGCTTCCCAAAATATTCAAATTCTAAATGAAGTTTTTTTCAACCTGGATATAATTTTGGGATTTTCTGAGTGGCACCTCGGACATCTCAAAAGATTTATTCCCTCTCCTTATAAAAAGAGACATATTACACTAATTAGGCTTATTTGATATATCAAATTACATGAGAAACATGGCCAAATAAGCAATAATAAATCTTTTTAGGTTTATTGTATGGGTGAACGTTACTAATGTGTTGTAGAAATTGTATATAATTCCTAAAAATCTGATATGTCCTATTATAACGTTATTAACTGCAGTTCTAGTTACTATCTAAAATGTACATCAAAAAATACCCAAATTTCCTTGTCAATTGTATTTACCCATTGCCTTTTTGTAAGTCTTTTGTCAGTCACAGTCAGTTATTGTTTTACGCTGATGCTTCTACAAATATGTTCCATTTTCAAAGAGATTCTTGAAAAAAGACTGACAAGTACCCTGGAACACAGATTTTGACAACTTTAAAATCATAACTCTGAACTGGGTGGAAATTTCTGGAACTCGAGTGGAAGACTGATTGCTTTGACGTTTTGTTTTCCAGATGTAAACGACCCCTTTTTCTCCTCTACTTTAAGCAATCTATAACTTACAACATTTTGGTAAAGTGTATCTTTGCAACAAGGTTGAAACATTTTTTTTCTCTACCTGATCCCTCCAGAATTTAGGGACTTTTAAGTATTCTTTTTGTGATGATATATGTATTTGCACAGGCTCAGTGAAGATCTGTTCTCCTTGTAACAAAACACAATTAGAAACATTGGTTGCATTGCGCAAGCCAAAGCTTTGACTAGAAGGTTATATTTAAGAAAAATGTACATAGACTCAGACCTGACTGATGGCTTTAAGAAACTGCTTGAAAAATCAGCATAGTACCTTGCTTACAAGGTTCCAGAAAAGCAATCTTTAAAAAGAGCTTATATGGTCAATCACTATCCTTGTTTCATTTATATAAATAATCAGGCGGAGTTTAATACAAACAAATTAGTTTTACTTTGATTACCTTTAATAAAAGCCAAGCTAATTGTGGAGGAAAAAATTCTGTTTTCACCTGTATAGATATTAAATTCTAGCCCTATTAATTGCCTTTAAGGTTTTGTTATACCTGTAAGCTAAATTGGATCCTAAATTCTTCCTGTTTCCTTAAATGTCTGGATACAACACTCCAAAGCGATGTTCCCAATTTTACTGCCCTTGAGACTCTTAGAAGGGACTATACCAGGCCATCCTGACCACCAGAAGGCAGCCAAACTTCAGGGACTTGAGACTTGGGTGCACATCTCACAGCCGAAGAAGGCTCCACCTGACATCTGGTCCTGTACAAACCCTGGGGATCTCCGAATCAAATTGGCTAGGAAGAGAAGCAGCTGACATCTGAGGCGGACAGGTTTCCCAAGATGACCGGACCACTCGTATATACCCGCATCCCACTGCTGTTTCTTATTTATTTTCTCCTTCCCTTTCCTGGAAGGACAATGCCCTTGTTCACGTTTCCCAATCCCTTTCAGAAGAGGGAAACTTCTCTGATTTTTGGGTTTACCATCAAAAACCTCTGTCTGTTCAAGACAGTAATGACCCCTTAGTTCACCCTATAAGTATTTTCACTGAGATTCCAGATGCTGCTGTTTGTCTAAATTGCTCTGCTGGTCCATTTTGCCAAGTCAGGATGCTATGCTCGCCTAAACTTGTCCTTGCTTTACTTTAATCCATCCTTGGGAGGAGAAAACAAGATGTTTTGAATATTTGTATGAAAAATTTTGTGGGACCATCAATGTAAGTTGAATCATTTGCATATTTCTTAACATGCCCATGTATTTAGGCAACCTTTCAGTATCTAACAACATACTATCTGAGCCTTGGTTATACAATGCTAATTCCTCTATGTTGGTGAATGAGTCTGTAGATGATATCATTTGTGCTGGGACCTTATTTACACTCCCTGATTTATGTTATCTGTGGAGGTTTCAGTAAAGGCCTTTATGCTTGGACAACTCGTTGCTTTGACAGCAGCTGGAGAATACAAGGACAGTGTGCCCTGGCCATATTCACTGTCCTGTTCTCTCTGCATAATGAATCAGAGGGCTCTCATTGGTCTCTCCCATTGAATCTCCATAGTTCCTTTAAATGAGAACTTCCAGGAGGTCTACATGACTCTGGGTTTGCCTCCGTGGGCAGAGCTTTCTTCCCATGGATCAGAGTGAGTGCCAGAGAAAAAATGACCAGAAATCTCTCCTTGACACTAGCAGAACTGGCTGATTCCACAGCCAAAGCAATTTCAGCTCAGCGAAGGTTGCTTAACTCATTGGCTGAGGTAGTTTTGGATAATCATATAGCCCTTGATTATCTACTTGCTAAGCAAGAAGATGTCTGTGCTGTGGTGAACACCTCCTGTTCACTTGGATAAATGCCTCTGGGGACGTAGAAACCCAATTACATAAGATTAGAGAGAAAGCACATTGGCTACCATTAATTTCACTTAGCCCATTGTCCCTTGATCTGTTCAGCTGACTGCCTTCCTGTTTGGGCTCTGGTTTAGAACTATCCTGAGAACTAGGCTTATAGTGTTGCTCTTCATCTTGCTCTGTAAACCTGTTGTGAAGTTCTGTACCCTTTGCCTGTCAAACCTCTGTAAAAATTACGTGCCCAATAAGGTGATGTTATCTCAGCACTTTGAGATGAACTCCAATACCTATGACCTTGGAGAAACATAGACTTCAGATGAGAAATGCCTCAGAGTTCCCCCTCCTAACCTTCCTTGGTACTCAAATGTGGCCTAAATAGTTTCCAACCACTAGGTACTTTACCTCCAACATGGGACACAACAACCAGCAATGGTTCTTCCTGGCACAGAGGGACATTCAGCTTGAAATAGTCCACATACCGGTGTGGCACATCTTGGAGCAGCCTGCCCTGAACCCTATCAATAGGAACCAATCATATAAAAGATCCAAGAAGAAGCTGAATGAGAAACATGTCAGATTTGTGGGAGAAAAAACTACGAAACAACAAAAAAGTGTATAAAATAGTACAAAATAAAATGAGTACTATTCCTAGGTAACTAGGAAGAGAATGTTATTGTGAGTGTGAATTGTTTCTAAATTAATGTTAGTTGAATGCAATTCCCAAAAAAAGCACTTTTCCTGACTCTTCGCCAGCTAATACTAAACTACATATGGAAGAGTGAAAGAGCAAGGAGAACAAAGAATTCTTGGAGTGAACAAAAATAAGAGGGTCCTGCAATACAAGTTATGAAAAAATATTCTAAGATTATTATTGTATTGGTACAAGAATATGTGTGTTAAGATCTACAAGACATACTATTGAGTCAAAAAAAATAAGCTGCAGAGTAAGTTCTGTACACAAATGTTAATCATGCAATCAAAAGTCAAAAAAATTTTAAGGATATACATGTGCTTATAAAACTGATCTGAAGGATCAGTGTTTGTGCTTGGGAGTGCATCTGGGAAAGAAACTAGTGGCACTTTCTGGCTCCTCTAAGCTTTGGAGTTACTCAGGGCTCTGACCTAGACCCCTTCTTTCTCTGTCTCCATACTTGGTCTAGCTCACCTCACCCAGTCAGACGGTTGGCTGTGTGCATTAGCTATGTGCTAATGATGTCCAAATCCACATCTCCAGCTTTGGAGCTGCAGACCCATCCAACTAACCATTTCATCGTCTCCAAGGAGGTCAAATATGTGTTTCCAATGTAATCTGAGAAAAACAACTCAAGATTCCTCCCATGCCCAACTTACTTCTCTCCGGTAATTTTCATCTCAGTAGATGGTACCACAATCCATGAAAATACAGATAGTATCCATGGTTCTTCTATCTCCCTCGTCCACCACATCTACTCAATATATCTCACCTACTAAATCTGCAAAATGACCACGTCCCTCTAATGCCAACACTGCCAGGCTAGTCCCAGGGACTGTCATATCTCCCTAAAAAACTGCAAAGACATCTTCTGACCTCTCTGCTTCCACTCTTGTACATCTACTGTCCTCAACGGGTGGCACAATTGTTTAAAAACATCAGTATAACTATTTCACCTACCCTTTTAAACTCATGCAAATGGACTTTTGTTTCTGGCAATAAGAGGGACTAGATTTCTTCTGAGATATTTCCTATTGTATTTTCCTAAGTGATGATACAGAAAAAAAATTAATTTACTACTCTGATGATACAAGCAAAGAAAATCCAGAGAAGCCAGAAATTAGGAGACAGTGTGAATCCAGAAATATATTTCAGAATTGACTCTGGGTCTTGGGAGCAATTCTGGTCTATGGAAGCTGAGAGGCAGGCATTTTGTGTGTGTGGTAAAATACACATAACATAAAATTCACCATATTTAAGTATACAGTTCAGTGGCATTATATACATTCACCTTGTTGTGCAATCATCACCACCATCCATCTCTAGAACTTTCACCCCTCAAACTGAAACTCTGTATCAATTAAACACTGACTCTCCATTCCCTCCTCCCCCAGCCTCTGGTAACTACTGTTCTACTTTCTGTCTCTGTGAATTTGACTATTCTAGGTACCTCATATTAATGGAATCAAGCAGTATTTGTCCTTTTGTGTCTGGCTTCTTTCACTTAACATAATGTCTTCAAGGTTCATCCATGTTTTAGCATGTATCAGAATTTCCTTTCTTTTTAAGACTGGATAATATTCCATTTTATGTACTGTTGATTTAAGAAAATAAAAAAGGCGGTTATTCAGGAATAGCAGAGGAATTACAATTCAGGACAAGCAAAAGCCATAGGCAAGTCCAGCACACAAAGGAGAGGAATGCTATTTTATAGAGAAAGAGGAGTGATTTGGGAGGGTTTGATTTGAACAAAAGTCCATTGGTGGAAAGCAAGAGTTCACAGTGATGATTTCTCAACTCATTGGCTGAGTTGCTGGGGTAGTCAATTTCTTGTTGGGAATGCAATGGACATCTTTTCCTGTTGGGGTCTGTAACTGATGATTCTTCTTGTAATTGATATCAAGCGGTAGCACATGAAGGCTGCCCCTTCTGGCCTCCCAATATCATTTCAAATGAGGTTTCCTTTATTCTGTTTCACAGTATATACAGTATTTTATTTATCCATTCATCCATCAATGAACACGGGTTGTTTCAATGTTTTGGCTATTGTGAATAATGGGGCTGTGAACATTGGTGTACAAAACTCTATTCGAGTCCCTGCTTTCAATTCTTTATATGTAGATAGATAGATAGAGAGAGAGATGGGATGGATCTCCAGAAGTGGGGTTGCCGGATCATATGAGAGTTCTATGTTTAACTTTTTGAGGAACCACTACATTGTTTTCCACAGTAGCTGCACCTTTTCGTATACCCACCAGCAGTGCGCAAGGGTTCCAATTTCTCCACAACCTTGCCAACACTTGTTTTCTGTTTTTTGCACAGTAGTCATCCTAAGGAAGTAGTAACTCATTGTGATTTTGATTTATATTCCCTTAAGGATTAGTAACTGTTGAACATCTTTTCATGTGCTTATTGGCCATTTGTATATCTTCTTTGGAGAAAAGCCTATTTAAGTTTTCTGCCAATTTTTAACCTTTTGTTGTTGCTGTTGGGTTTTAGTAGTTCTCTATATATTCTGGATATTAATTCCTTATCATATATGTGATTTACAAATATTTTCTCCTATTCTGTGGGTGAGAGGCAGGCATTTTACAGGCTGTGTCCACAAGGCAGGAAATAGACCAATGTGGAGAAAGGATCAGACCTTTCTTGCATGAAGTCAGGAACCCAGTGGATGAGCCAGAAAAATCTCGATCCAGAGAAGGAGGATAAGGAATTCTTCCTTTACCATTTTTATTCACCAAAAGGAACAAAATAAAACCCAACTGTCTCCCACTTCCCATATAACAAACTCACTCTAGTTTTAGGTTAGAATTAACACTACCTTTGTGGACTAAAAATGTTAGTTTACGTGTACCAAATTTGAAGATGTCTAACAGAAAACATATAAAATTTATTCTACAGGAATGTACTTTAAAACAAGTTTTTTCTATTGAAAAAACATTTAAGGAAACAATCCAAAGCCGGTCAATATGTTAATAAAAGATGAGAACAACAAAAGGAAAAACAAAGCAGATCCTCAAGATTGAAAATTGAAAATGACAAAATCTATATATTTACTGTCTCATTTTCAAAAGACTGTATTGACATCAAGATGAAAGATTACCAAAAAGGTACAATTGAAAAGAACCAAATGAAACTTGTAGAATTGACACATCACTGAAATTATAAACTCAGCTAGTGGGCTAAGCACATACAAAAGAATTAGTGAACTGGAAGCCAGATTTGAAGATATTATCAACTGTGCCGCAGGGATAAAAAGATGGAAAATGTTAGTGTAAAACTCTCCGTGGAATTTCAAAGCACTTATAAACTTGTGCTCACTTCCAAGGCCTATTGGGGTGGGAATCTTTCTTTTCTTCCTCACTGACCTCATTTGGTAGCATCTTACCCATTCCTTATAAGCTTCATTCACTCTTGTGGAACATGTTGCAACAGTTAACTTTATGCGTCAACTTGATTGGGCCACAGGGTGCCCCATTTGGGTGAACATTATTCTGGGTGTGACTATGAGGATACTTTGGGATGAGATTAACATCTGAACTGGTATTGAGAAGAGTAGATTGCCCTCCCTAATGTGAGTGGGCCTCATCCAATCAATTGAAGATCAGAACAGAACAACAAGGCTGAGCAAGCGGGAAGTGCTTCTCTCTGTCCGGCTGTCTTCTCCTGTCTTGGTCACACATATGTGAGCCAATTTCTTATAGTCTCTATCTCTGACATCCTCTTCCTATGTATATTTCCTACTGGTTCTGTTTCTCAAGAGAACTCTGATTAATACACACGCAATGTCCCTATCCTGACTTAGTGCCATTGATTCAGTTCTTTCTCTACCTTGGGACATTTTTCCTGATCTTGGCCTGACTGATTATTCTTGCTATGAAGATTTCAGTTAGGGCACCTCAGAGAGGTCTAAAGTTACCATGTCACCAATTGCTGTCCCTTCACAGCTCAGCACAGCGGCTATCTGATCCATCCTTATTTGTGTATTGATCCCTTGCTTTGTCATGGTCTCCCTCCCTCAACTAGAATGTAAGCTCACATAGCAGGCCCTGGAGCTCTTATTCATTTCTCTCCATCATGGAACTGAACTGTTCCACATTGGAGTGAATGACATTTGTCCTTTTGGTTGTGTGTGCCCAAAATAAAGGAGGGTCCTTGACAACCCTGCTCTCTCACCCACACCTCTGCTCCCTCTCCATCACATCCCCTGTGATCTCCTCTGGAGAGCTGTGTTGTCTGGTCATGTCTTCAGGGAAGATTTTACCTGACCTCCAGAATAATTCTAATCCCTTTAGTTCATGCTTTCAGGACAGCAGTTTCTGTTCTGTATAAAAGGAGATGGGAGAAGCAAGTTTTAAAATGAGAGAATTCAATACTATATTAGAGCTACAAGTCACAAAGGGGTATTAGGCATTACATAGCCAGGATGAAAAGAGCAAATTAACAATCAAATGGTGAGTGGGAGGGGGCAGAAAATACATCATGCCGTTCCTTTCTATCTTGTAAGCTTTCTGCTGAAAAGTCAGCTGATAACCTTATGGAGTTTCCTTTGTATGTCATTTGTTGCCTTTCTCTTGTGGCTTTTAGGATTCTCTCTGTCTCTTTAACTTTGGACATTTTAATTATGTGTCTTCGTGTGGGCCTGTTTGGGTTTATCTTGTTTGGTGATCTCTGTGCTTCCCATACATGGATGTCTGTTTCCTTCCTTAGGTTAGGAAAGTATTCAGCTATCGTTTCTTCAAATAGATTCTCTGTCCCTTTGTCTCTCTCTTCTCCTTCTGGGACACCTATAATATGGATGTTAGTGCACTTGATGTTGTCCCAGAGGTCCCTTAGACCGTTCTTGTTCTTTTTAATTCTTTTTTTCTGTCATCTGTTCAGCTTGGGTGATTTCCTCTATTCTTTTTTCTGTCATCTGTTCAGCTTGGGTGATTTCCTCTGTTCTTTTTTCTGTCATCTGTTCAGCTTGGGTGATTTCCTCTATTCTTTTTTCTGTCATCTGTTCAGCTTGGGTGATTTCCTCTATTCTTTTTTCTATCATCTGTTCAGCTTGGGTGATTTCCTCTATTCTTTGGTCCAGCTCGCTGATCCGTTCTTCTGTATCACCTACTCTACTATTGAGTTCCTCTACTGAATTTTTTGCTTCCAGTATTGTATTCTTCATTTCTGATTCATTCTTTTTATATATTTTCCAATTCTTTGTTGATATTCTCACTGTATTCATCCATTCTTCTCCCAAGATCAGTGAGCATCCTTATGACTTTTTGCTTAAAGTCTTTGTCAGGTAGATTGTTTATTTCTGTTTCATTTAGTACTTTTTCTAGGGTTTTGCCTTGTTCCCTTGATCAGAATGTACTCCTTTGCTTCCTCATTTTGCCTCTTTCTTAGCATATATAGCTAAGTATCAGGTGGGTCAGCTATGTCTCAAGATCTTGGAGAAGTGGCTTTATGTAGGAGACACATTTTCAGGCCCAGCAGTGTGCTTCCCTCTTGTCACCAGTTCCAAATGTTCCAGGTGTGAACCTTGTAGGCTACATGTGTATTTCTGTTGTGGTGGTAGAGTTGCTTTTGCTGCAGGTGCCCAGGGAGCCTAGCCTGTCCCCCTGGCCAGCTGGTTGTAATGCTTAGCTGCATGTGGCTGGTATGGACCCTTCAATCTGTTTACCAGGGTTGAGGAGCCCCCAGCACAGTTGGATGCAAGATGTAATAGCGCACTCCTGTTGCAGTTTTCTGTTAAGTGGGTAGATGCCCAGTGTGGCCAGTTGTGAGGCTCAGGTGTTTAAAACTGCTGCAGTCCTCTTGCTTGCAACGCTGATGTCAGCTCTGTCAGGATTGCAGCTGAGTGGGCCTGGCCCCAGGCACAGGACTACCCAATTGTTTCAGGCCTTGGAAGGCGGTGCCAATCCACTATGTGGCTGTTTGAGAAGTACAGGTCTTCTATCTTGATAAGCCCCACAGCCCACATGTCCACACCCACTTTCAAGACAGTGCTGGCACATATACACATCCAGATCACCTGGAGCAGATCCAGTTTCCCCACTGCAGAGGCCCACACACACTCAACCAATGCCGCACACACTTCACCCACTCCTCATGCCCACCCTACCCTGCAGAGGTGGACCAACTCACATGACTGCAGAAGATCCAGGCACACAGTCTATGCAGGCCAAAATGTTCCTTTAGGGCTTGCGGTTGGGTGGGGCCAGTCTCTAGGGTGGGCTGTCTGCCCTGGCTGAGCTGGATTTATTCTACACTCTAGTGGGTGGGGCAGACTCTGGGCTAACAGGCCAGGGGAAGAACTCCACTGGCATCTGGAACATCTGTGTCAGCACACCTGTACTAGGTCATAATAATGGCTACTGTCAACGTCCCCGTCACTGGAGAGGTCTTACGTCTCACAGAGATGCACCCAGAGCCTATCAGGTGAATCTCTTTTCACCAAAGGACTTTATACCTTTCTTTCTGAATTTAGGTTGCTTCCCAAAACAGGGAAGTTTGTGTGTGGGCCCTTTAAAAGCAGGCTTTTTTTGCATCTTCTGTCCAGTAACTTTTCTAGTGGTATTCCCCGTTGTAGTTAATTGCCAGCAACATCAGATATTATGACACTATTTTCAGTTATGCTAAATGTAAAGGATGCTTTAGGGGTAACAATCCCCGTCAGGTCCCCCACTCCTCCAGGGAAGGCTGTACACCTTAGGACTGCTCCTAGCTAGCTGTGAAGCTCTGCAGCTCAGGAAGTTGGCTTTTTTTCTCTCAGACAGGAAATTCTGGCTCTTCTGGCTCAGTCAGGAAAGTCTCATGAAGCAGGGGTTCTTTTTATCCACTTTTCAGTTCAAGTTGTATCTTGGTTCTGTTCGTGGGAGGAGGAGAGTTCAAAGTCCCCCTACACCTCCAACATGACCTCTCAAGTTGTGGCTCTTCCAGATCATCTTTGTAAGTGACTTTTAATAGACAGCCATTCAGTCTACACACAGGCTCGGATCGCATGTGATGAAGGAAAACTATTGCTGAGCTCAGCTTGCAAGGAGCTGGAAGTGACATTTTCCCGGGAGAGCACTTAAGCATTTCACTACAGCTGGGAGAAAATAAGTATAACACGTTCAAGCAAAGTACATTGTGCAGCAAAGCTCTGGCTTCTGGCTGTTTCAGATCATCTAGGTAAGTGCCTCACGTATTGCAGTTCGTGGCCTTCACTCAGGATCTCTATGACATCATGAAAGCCTGTTCCTGCTGTACTCAGCTCCCCATAGCTGTGAAGGGACATCTTCCAAGGAGAGACTGAAAACCTTTCACTTTCTCTGGGACAGATCATCTGTAACATTCACCCAGTGCTAGCACACACATTGGAAAACGTTCTACTTTTGGCTCTTTCATTTTGTCTTCATAAGTGACTTTTAACTCAGTGCCAAGCAGTCTAGTCACAGGCTCTCATACCCATGTGAGGAAGGAAAACTATTGCTGAAACCACCTTGTCAGAAGCAGGATGTGACATTTCCCAGGAGAGCTTTAAGATTTTATTACAGCTGGGAGAGATTATCTATAACACACATTCAAGCAAAGTACACTGTGCAGAAAATCTCTGGCCTGTAGCTCTTTAGGATCATCCTGGAAAGTGCCTCTTCACAGCTTGCAGTTCACCGCCTTCACTCGGGCTCTCTCCTGTGTCATGAAAGCACCTTATTACTGAACTCAGTTGCCCATAGCTGTGAAGGGACTTCTTCCAGGAAGAGATTTATAAGTTTTCACTATACCTGGGACAGATTATCTGTAAGAAATATTCAATGAGGGTTCACAGAAAACCTCCTGCTTCTACCTCTTTAGTATCTTCTTGATAAGTGACTTTTAATACGCTCCAGTTCAGTCTACACACAGGCTCTGATCGCATGTGATGAAGGGAAACTATTGCTAAGCTCTGCTTGCCAGGTGCTTGTAGTCACATTTTCCTGGAAGAGCTCCTAAATTTTCACTACAGCTGGGAGAGAATATCTATAAAATCCATTCAAGGAAAGTACACTGTGCGGAAAATCTCTGGCCTGTAGCTGTTTAGCATGGTCCTAGTAAGGGCTCTTGCACACATTGCAGTTCACCGCCTTCCCTCAGGCTCTCTCCCAGGTCATGAAAGCATCTTCCTGCTGAACTCAGATGCCCATAGCTGTGAAGGGGCTGCTTCGAAGGAGAGATTTAAAAGCTTTCACTTCAGCTGGGACAGATTATCTGTAACTTTCATTCAATGAGGTTACACTGTGTAGAAAAATCTCTGGCTTGTGGCTCTTTAGTATCGTCTTCATAATTGACTTTTCATACATGCCATTCAGTCTACACAGATTCTCTCACTCTCATGTGATGAAGGAAAACTATTGCTGAGCTCACCTTGACAGGAGCTGGAGGTGACCCTCTCCTAGGAGAGCTTTTTAACATTTTATTACAGCTGTGAGAGAGTATCTATAGCATCCATTCAAGGAAAGTACACTGTGCAGAAAATCTCTGGCTTGTAGCTGGTTAGGATCGTCCTTCTAAGTGCCTTCTCACACACTGCAGTCCTGAGCCTTCGCTCGGATTCTCTCTTCCATTGCATGAAACATGTTCCTGCTGAACTCAGCTGCCCATATTGTGAAGGGGTTTCTTCCATGGGGAGATTGAAAAGTCTTCACTACAGCCAGGACAGGTTATCTGTAACGTCATTCAAAGAGGGTATACAGTGAGGAAAAGGTCCTGCTTGTAGATCTTTTGGATCTTCTTGATAAGTGACTTTTAATACATTGCCATTCAGGCTACACACAGGCTCTCACGTGTGATGAAGGAAAATTCTTGCTGAGCTCTTCTTGCTCAGAGTCATATTGATATTTTCCTAAAAGGGCTTTTAAACATTTCTCTACAATTTGAAGAGAATATCTATAATATCAATTGAAAGAAAGTGCACTGTGCAGAAAAGCTCTCAACTCTAGCTCTTTAGGATCATCAGCAAGTGTCTTTTCCCACATTGCAGTTCAGGCCCTTCACTCAGGCTCTGTCTCACATGTATTGGAAGAATGCTCCTCCTGAACTCTGCTTCCTGGTAAGTGTGAAAGGTTTTGTGTCTAGAAGAGATTTAAGACTTCTTACTCTAGCTGTGCAATATCTATAACATCCATCGAGTAGAGTACGGTGGTGGGGAAAACTCTTGCTTCTCCCTCTTGAGAATCATCTTGACAGTTGCCTCTTCAATCTTTGCAGTTTTAGTCCTTCATTCAGGCTCTCTCTCACATTTATTGAAAGAGTGTTCCTGAGGAGAGTGGTGTCGAGATGGTGTTGTAGGTGGACTCTGAACTCACCTCTTCCCATGAGCACAACGAAGTTACAACTGTGTTTGAAGCAATTACCCCTAAGAAAGAACTGAAAACTGGGTAAAAGGAAGCCCCGCATCATGAGACATTCCTGACTGAGGCAGAAATTCCTGTCTGGAGAGAAAACAGCCAACTTTGTGAGCTGCAAAGCTTCACACTGGGTGGGAGGAGCCCTAAGGTGTGCAGTCTTCCCCAGAGGAGTGGGGTACCTGACCAGGGGAACACTGCCCCTATAAGCATCCTTCAGACTCAGTACAACTGAAATGAGTGTTATAATACCTGGCTTTGCTGACTATTAACTACAATGAGGAATATCCCTAGAAAGCTATTGGACAAAAGCAGAAAAAAGCCAGCTCTCAAAAGGCCCACACACAAACTTCCCTGTTTTGGAAAGCAACCTAAAATTACCAGAAAGAAAGGTGCAAGGTCCTTTGGTAAAAAGAGACTCACCTGATAGGCTCTGGGTGCATCTCAGTGAGATGTAAGACCTCTTCAGGGACTGAGACATTGGCAGCAGCCTTTATCGTGACCTAGTACAGGTGTGCTGACACAGATGCTGGCAGATGCCCTTGGAGTTCTTCCCCTGGCCTGTTAGCTCAGAGTCTGCCCCACCCAATAGAGTGTAGAATAAATCCAGCTCAGCCAGGGCAGACAGCCCACCCTAGAGACTGGCCTCACCCACAGCAAGCCCTCAAGCAACTTTTAAGCCTGCATAGACTCTGTAAATGCATCCTCTGCAGGCAGGCAAGTGGCCCTGCCTCTGTGGGGAAGGGCATGCATGAGAAGTGGGTGGAGAGTGTGGGGCACTGGTGGAGTGTGTGGGTGGCTCTAAAGTGGAATGACTGGGTCTGTTCCAGGGAGTTGGGAAGTGTCCACAGGGCCAGGACTGTGTTGAGGGTGGATGTGGACCTGTGGGCCATGGGGCTTATCAGAGGCAGAAGGCCTGTGCTTCTCAAACAGCCACATAGGGGATTGGCCCATCCTTCCAAAGCCTGGAACAACTGGATACCCCCATGCCTGGTGCCAGCCCCACACAGCTGCAATCCTGAGAGAGCTGACAACATTTTTGCAAGCCAAAGTCCTGCAGCAATTGTAAGCCCCTGGGCCTCATGATCAGCTCTGTTCTGGACCCACCCGCTTAACGGAAAACCTGCAACAGAAATGTGCTATTAGACCTTTTGTTCAACTCTACTGAGGCTCCCCAAAGCCAATAAACAGACTTAAGTGTCCATATCCGCCACACGCAGCAGAGCACTACAACCAGTCAGCCAGGGGCACAACCTAGACTCCCTGGGCACCTACGGCAAGAGCAATCCTGACACAACAGGAGGACACACATAGCCCACACAGCGGTCACTCCTGGAACATTCGGAACTGGTGACAAGAGGGAAGCACACTGCTGGGTCTCCAAAGATGCCTCCTACATAAGGCCACCTCTACAAGATCAAGACACATAGTGGACCCACCTAATACACAGAGAAAGAGACAAAGTGAGGAGGCAAAGGAGTATATTCCAAGCAAGGAAACAGGACAAAACCCCAGAAAAAGAACTAAATGGAAAAGAAATAAACAATCTATCTAACAAAGAGTTCAAGTAAAAAGTCATAAGGATGCTCACTAATCTTGGGAGAAGAATAGATGAATACAGTGAGAATATCAACAAAGAATTGTAAAATATAAAAAATAACAAATCAGAAAAGAAGAATACAATACTGGAAATGAAAAATCACTAGAGGATTTAATAGCAGAGTAGATGATACAGAAAAACAGATCAGTAAGCTGGATGAAAGACTAGAGGAAATCACCCATGCTAATCAGATAAAAGAAAAAAGATTATAAAGAATGATAACAGTTTAAGGGAACTCTGGGACAACATGAAGTGCACTAACACTGATGACATTCATATTATAGGTGTCCCAGAAGGAGAAGAGAGAGACAAAGGGGCAGAGAATCTATTTGAAGAAATAATAGCTGAAAACTTTCCTAACTTAAGGAAGGAAACAGACACCCAAGTACAAGAGCACAGAGAGCCACAAACAATATACACCCAAAGAGGCCCACACCAAGACATATTAGAATTAAAATGTCCAAAGCTGAAGAGAAAGAGAGAATCCTAAAAGCCACAAGAAGGCAACAAGTGGCATACAAAGGAAACCCCATAAGGTTATCAGCTGACTTTTCAGCAGAAACCTTACAGGATGGAAGGGAGTGGCATGATATATCTATTTAAAGTGCTGAAAGGAAAAACTCTACAGCCAAGAATACTCTACCTGTCAAGGTTATCATTCAGAATGGAAGGAGAGATAGTTTCCCAGACAAGCAATATTAAAGGAGTTTATCATCAAGAAACCAGCTTCAGGAGAAATGATAAAGAGACTTATTTAAGTGGGAAAGAGAAGACCACCAATAGGAATTAGAAAATTATCAAAAGAAAAAAAGAGGCAATAAAATAACTGATAATGGCAAAAATAAAGTTAGAAGATACCACCTATGAAGAGAATATGAAGGTCTAAAGAAAAGGTGCTGGGGCTGCCCCGCGGCCGAGTGGTTAAGTTCTTGTGCTCCACTTCAGTGGCCCAGGGTTTCGCTGGTTCAAATCCTGGGTGCAGACATGGCAGCATGCATCAGGCCACGCTGAGGCAGTGGCCTACATAGCACAACCAGAGGCACTCACAACTAGAATATACAGCTGTGTACTGGCGGGCTTTGGGAAGAAAAGAAAAAGAAGATTGGCAACAGTTGTTAGCTCAGATGCCAATCTAAGAAAAAAAGTGCTAAAATTCCCTGTTTCAATGATAGGAGGATAATGGATACATGCACACAAAATGAGAGGTTAGATATGATCAAAAACATAAAACGTGGGCAGAGAGGAATAAAAGAGAAGAGCTTTTATAAAGACGTCAAACTAAACAGACCATCAACTCAATATAGATTTCTATATACATAGATTATTATGTATGAACCTCATGGTAATCATAAACCAGAAAACTATAGTAAATACACACATAATTAAAACAAGGGAAACGAACATAATACTAAAGAAAGTCATCGAACCACAAGGGAAGGGAGTAAGAGAAGAAGAAAGGAACAGAGAAGAACCACTAAAACATCCATAAAAAAGTAACAAAATGGCAGTAAGTACATATCTATCAATAGCTATTTTAAGTGTCAGTGGACTAATGCTCCAATTAAAAGGCATAGGGTGGACAATTGGATAAAAAAGTAAGACCCACATATACGCCGCATACCAGAGACACACTTCAGACCTAAAGACATTCACAAACTGAAACTGAAGGGATAGAAAAAGATATTCCATGAAAATGGCAAAGAAAAGAAAACAGGGGTAGCAATACTTATATCAGACAAAATAGACTTTAAAACAAAAACTGTAACAAGAGACAAGGAAGGACACTACATAATGATAAAGGGAACAATCCAACAAGAAAATATAACACTTGTAAATATCTATGCACCCAACATAGGAGCACCTAAATATATAAAGCAATTATTAACAGACATAAAAGGAGAAATAGGCAGTAACACAATAAAGTAGGAGATTTTAACACTCCACTTACACCAATGGACAGATCAGCCAAACAGAAGATCAATAAGGAAACACTGGCTTTAAACCACACATTAAACCAGATGGACTTAGTAGATATAAACAGAACATTCCATCCAAAAACTGAAGACTACACATTCTTTTCACATCCACATGGAGCATTCTCCAGGATTGATTACATACTGGGCCACAGAACAAATATCAGTAAATTTAAGAAGCTTGAAATAATACCAAGCATCTTTTCTAACCACAACAGTATGAAACTAGAAATCAACTACAGGAAGAAAACCAGAAAAGTCACAAATAGGTGAGATTAAACAAAATCCTACTGATGAATGATTGAGTCAATGAAGAAATCAAAGGAGAAATCAAAAAATACGTGGAGACAAATGAAAATGAAAATAAAACATGCAAAAACCTGTGGGATACAGCAAAATTCGTTCCAAAAGGGAAGTTTATAGCAATACAGGTGAAACTCAACAAACAAGAAAAATATAAAATAAGCAATCTAACAGTGCACCTAAAGGATCTGGAAAAGAAGAACAAAAATATCCTAAATCAGTAGAAGGAAGGAAATAATAAAAATCAGAGCAGAAATAAACGAAATGGAGACTAAAAAATATCAATGAAACCAGGAGCCGGTTCTTTGAAAAGATAAACAAAATTGACAAACCTTAGCTAGACTCACCAAGAAAAATACAGAGAAGGCTCAAATAAATAAAATCAGAAATCTAGAGGAGAAATTTCAATGGACACCTGAGAAATACAAAAGATTATAAGAGAATACTATGAAAACCTATATGTCAATAAATCGGATAAAGTAGAAGAAATGGACAAATTCTTAGAATCATATAACCCTCCAAAACTGAATCGATAAGAAACAGAGAATTTAAGTAGACAAATCACTAGTAAGGAGATTGAAAGATTAATCAAAAACCTGCCATGGGGCCGGCCCGGTGGTGCAGTGGTTAAGTGTGCACGTTCCGCTTCTCAGCGGCCCAGGGCTCACCAGTTCAGATCCCAGGTGCGGACATGGCACCACTTAGCTAAAAGCCATGCTGTGGTAGGCGTCCCATGTATAAAGTAGAGGAAGATGGGCATGGATGTTAGCTCAGAGCCAGTCTTCCTCAGCGACAAGAGGAGAATTGGCAGTAGTTAGCTCAGGGCTGATCTGCCTCAAAAAAAAAAAAAAGAAAAGAAAAACCTCCCAGGAAATAAAGGTCAAGGACTCCATGGCTTTCCTGGTGAATTCTACCAAACATTTAAAGAAGAACTAATACCTATCCTTCTCAAACTCTTCCAAAAATTGAAGAGGAGGGGAACCTTCTCAACTCATTCTAAGAAGCCAACATCACCCTGATACCAAAACCAGACAAGGACAACACAAAAAAAGAAAATTACAGGACACTATCACTGATGAGCATCGATGCAAAAATCCTCAACAAAATACTAGCAAATCAAATACAGCAATACATTAAAAAGATCATACACCATGATCAAGTGGGATTTAGTCCAGGGATGCAGGGATGGTTCAACATGTGCAAGTCAATGTGATACACCACGCTTAACAAAATGAATAAAAATCATGTGATCATCTCAATAGACGCAGAGAATGCATTTGACAAGTTACAACATCCATTTATGATAAAAACTTTGAATAAAATGGGTATAAAAGGAAACTACTTCAATATAATAAAGGCCATGTATGACCAGCCCACAGCTAATATCATTCTCAATAGAGAAAAGCTGAAATCTATCCCTCTAAGAACAGGAACCAGACAAGGATGTCCACTTTCACCCTCTTACTTAACATCATATTGGAAGACTTACCTAAGGCAATCAGGCAAGAAAAAGAAATCAAAGGGATCCACATTGGAAAGGAAGAAGTAAAACTGTCACTATTTGTTGGTGACATGATTTTATATATAGAAAACCCTAAAGCACTCACTAAAAAACTTTCAGAAATAATAAATGAATATAATTTACAGGATATAAAATCAACAAAGAAAAATCGGTTGCAATTCTATACACTAACCATAAAGTAGCAGAAAGAGAAATTAAGAATATAATCCCATTTACAATTATGACAAGAAGAATTAAATATCTAGGAACAAATTTAAGAAAAAGGGGAATGATCTGTACACTGAAAACTAGAAAACATTGTTGAAAGAAGTTGAAGAAGACACAAAGAAACGGAAAGATATTCCATGCTCTTGAATTGGAAGAATTAATATAGTTAAAATGTCCATACTTCCTAAAGCAATCTACTGATTCAATACAATCCCTATCAAAGTTCCAGCAACATTTTTCATAGAAATAGATCAAAGAATCCTAAAAGTTATATGGAACAACAAAAGACCCCAAAGCAATTGGAATCCTGAGAAAAAAAAGAACGAAGCTGGAAATATCACACTCCCTGATTTCAAAGTATACTCCAAAGCTCTAGTAACCAAAACAGCGTGGTACTGGCACAAACAGACACACAGATCAATGGAACAGAATCAGGAGATCATAAATATACCCAGACATCTATGGATTATATCAGCTAATTTTCAACAAGGGAGACAAGAACCTACAATGGAGAAAGGAAAGTCTAATAAACGATGTTGGGAAAACATGCAAAAGAATGAAACTAGACCACTATCTTAAACCATACACAGAAATCAACTCAAAATGGACTAAAGACTTGAACATAAGACCTGGAAATATTAAAATTCTGGAAAAAAACAGTCAGTATGCTCTTCAACATGGGTCTTAGAAGCATATTTTCAAGTATCATGCATGATCAGGCAAGGGAAACAATAGAAAAAATGAACAAATGGGACTACATCAAACTAAAAAGCTTCTGCAAAGCAAAGAAGACCATCACCAAACAAAAAGACAACCTAACAACTGGGAGAAGATATTTGCAAACCATATATCTGATAAGGGGTTAATATCCAAAAAATATAAAGAATTCGTACATCTGAACAACAAAAAAACTATCAACCCAATTAAAAACTGGGCAAAAGATCTGAACAGACATTTCTCCAAAGAAAATATACAGATGGGCAGCAGGCACATGAAAAGATGTTCAATATCATTAGCTATCAGGGAAATGCAAATCAAAACTACAAGATATCACCTTACTCCTGTCAGAATGGCTATAATTAACAAGACAAGAAACAAGTGTTGAAGAAGATATGGAGAGAAGGGGACCCTCATACACTGCTGGTGGGAGTGCAAACTGGTGCAGCCACTATGGAAAACAGTATGGAGATGCCTCAAAAAATTAAAACTATATCTACTATATGATCCAGCTATTCCACTGCTGGATATTTATCCAAAAACTTGAAAATACAAAGGCATAAAGATACACACACCCCTACGTTCATCACAGAATTATACACAACAGACAAGATCTGGAAGAAACCTAGTTGCCCATCAAGGGACGAATGGATAAAGAAGAGGTGGTATATATACAGAATGGAATACTACTCAGCCATAAGAAATGATGAAGTCCGGCCATTTGTGACAACATGGATGGACCTTGAGGGCATTATGCTGAGTGAAATATCAGAGGGAGAAATTCAAATACCATGTGATCTCACTTATAAGTACAAGATTTTAAAAAACGACAGACAAAAGCATAGAGACAGAGATTGGATTGGTGGTTACCAGAGGGAAAGTGGGGAAGGAGAAAGGCAAGTGGGGTCATTAGACACATGTGTGTGGTGATGAATTGTAATTACTCTTTGGGTGGTGAACATGATGTAATCTACACAGAAATAAAAATATATAACAACGTACACCTGAAATATGTATGATGCTATAAACCACTGTTACCACAATAAAATAAATAAATAAATAAAAAATAAAAAAAAGAGAAGAATGTTCCTGCTGAACTCTGATTCCTGGTAGGTGTTAAAGGTTTTGTTTCTAGAAGAGATTTAAAATTTTCTTTTAAAATTGCCACTACAGCTGGGACACATTATCTGTAACATCCAGTACAGTGCTGAGAAAAAACTCCTGCTTATAGTTCTTTAGGATGATCTCATAGTGACTTTTGATAAGTTCCTGTTCAAGTTTACACACAGGCTCTCATTTCTATGTGAGGAAGAAAGACTATTGCTGAACTCAGCCTGCCAGGAGCAGGAAGTGAAATTTCCCAGGAGAGTTTTTTCTTTTTAAAGATTGGCACCTGAGCTAACAGCTGTTGTGTTGACAAAAATAATCCATAACCAATCTATAAGTAAAAATTTGACACAGTGTATTCTGAGCTGAAATCTGAGGACCATGGCCCGGGGCCTTTCTTCCCGAAGGAAGAAAGGGCACCAAAGAAGTGGGGTGCCCAGAGTGGTTATATACCCCCAGAGAGGATGTTTCACATAGGATTGAAATGTCCCTTTTACAGTAGTCGCGAGACTGCTCTGTCCGCACAGCGATTGATGGAAACAGCAGGTAGGTCTGCTGTCTCAGTGAACGCAGCAGGGTGGCAGTCTGTTGTCTGCAGCTGGGTTGTCACAGGTGAGCTGGGTGGTCCAAGGTGAGTGCAGCAATCAGTTCCTAGCCTAAGGAAAGATGCTTATCCCTAAGGAAATGCCAATGTGGGGGGAAGTTGCACCTTTATCTCAAGGGCCTTTGTTCTTGCCACAGGAAATGTCTAAGCAGATATGCAATGCGTGCTCAACAGCCACAGTCAGGCCCTTTTGGAAAAAACAAGGTCAGGCCGAATTAGGTTTATACCAAATGGCTTGCTCATATACTCCAATATATCCTAATGCTTGCCATTTTTATTTGTCAGTTGCCAATCTTTTCTTTTTCTTCTGCTTTTTCTCCCCAAATCCTCCCAGTAAATAGCTGTATGTTTTAGTTGTGGGTCCTTCTAGTTGTGGCACATGGGACGCTGCCTCAATGTGGCCTGATTAGCAGTGCCATGTCTGCGTCCAGGATCCGAACCAACAAAACCCTGGGCCACCGTAGCAGAGCACGTGAACTTAACCACTCGGCCGCGGGGTTGGCGCTCCCAGGAGAGTTTTTAACCATTTCTCTACAGCTGGGAGAGAATATCTATAAGCTCCATTAGAGGAAAGTGCACTCTGCAGAATCGCCATGGCTTCTAGCTGCTTCAGATCGCCTAGGTAAGGCTCACACAGTGCAGTTCACCGCTTTCACTCAGGCTCTCCCATGTCATGGAAGCATCTCCCTGCTGATCTCAGTTGCCTGTAGCTGTGAGGGGACTTCTTCCAAGGAGAGATTTAAAAGCACTCACTGCCCCTGGGACAGATGAACTGTCTGTTCATTCAATGAGGGTACATGGTGGAGAAAATCTCCTGCTTGTGGCTCCTTAACATCTATTGAAAAGTGACTTCTAACACATTGCAGTTCAGTCTACGCACAGGCTGTCACTTGTATGTAGTGAAGGAAAACTGTTGAGAAGCTCAGCTTGCCAGGAGCTGGGATTGACATGTTCCTAGGAGAGCTACCAAAAGTTTCACTACAGCTGGGAGAGAATAGCTATCATATCCATTCAAGGAAAGGACACCGTGCAGAAAATCTCTGGCCTGTAGCTTTTTTGGATCACCTGGTTAAGTGCCTTCTCACACATGGAAGGACAGGGGCTTCACTCAGGCTCCCTATCCTCTGTCATGAAAGCACGCTCCTGGTGAACTCAGCTTTCTGTAGCTGTGAAAAGTCTACTCCCAAGGAGAGGTTTAAAACCATTCACTACAGCTGAGACAGATTATCTGTATATTCATTCTATGAGGTCACATGGTCAAGGAACTCTCCTGCTTGTGGCTCTTTAGGATTTTCTTGATAAGTGACTTTTAATTCAGTGCCAAGCAGTTTACACCCAGGCTCAAGGACATGTGATGAATGAAAACTATTGCTGAGCTCAGCTTGCCAGGAGCTGGAAGGGACACTTTACTAGGAGAGCTTTTAAACATTTCACCAGAGGTGGGAGTGAATACCTATAACATCCATTCAAGGAAAGCACAGTGTGCAGAAACGCTCTGACCCGTAGCTGTTTAGGATCATCCTGGTACGCTCCTTTACACACATTGCACTTCACGGCCTTCACCCAGCCTGCCTCTCCCCTGTCACGAAATCATATACTGGCTGAACTCAGCAGCCATGTAGCTGTGAAGGGACTTCCAAGCAGATATACAATGCGTGCTCAACAGCCACAGTCAGGCCCTTTTGGAAAAAACAAAGTCAGGCCGAATTAGGTTTATACCAAACGGCTTCCTCGTTTACTCCAATATACCCTATTGCTTGCCATTTTTATTTGTCAACATTTTATCAATACAATGAAACACTACGTAGCCAGTAAAAAGAGTGATATAGCTCCTATGTGTACTTTAGAAAAGCATCCCAGATGTTTTATTAGCTGAAAGAAACCCAAGGTGCAGAATTGTATGCACGGTAGGGTCGTATTTGATATTTTCAAAGGACATTTATATGTCTTGATAAGCATACATGATTTCTGGAAAGATACACATAATATGCCTAGTTACTTTGGAGAGTTCGATAATGGATCAATCTTTTATTGTATAGCAGTCTCCCCTTATCCGTGGTTTTGCTGTCTGTGATTTCAGTTACTTAAGGTCTCTCACGATCTGAAAATATTAAATGGAAAATTCCAGAAATAAACAATTAATGAGTCTTAAATTGTATGCCATGCTGAGTGTTGTGATGAAATCTCACGCCATCCTGCTCTGTCCCTCCCCCCGAAAATGAGCCATCCCTTTGTCTAGCGGGTCCACACTGTACCCACCACCTGCCCACTAGTCACATTAGCAATCTTGGTTATCAGATCAGCTGTCAGTATTGCAGTGCTTGTGTTCAAGTAACCCTTATTTTGCTTAATAATAGCAAAAAAGTGCAAGAGTAATGATGCTGGCAATTTGGAAATGCCAAAGAGAAGCCATAAATTGTTTCCTTTAAGTGGAAAGGTGAAAGTTCTTTACTTAATAAGAAAAAAAGTCATATGCTGAGGTTGCTAAGGTCAATAGTAACTTTCATTACAATATGTTGTTATCATTATTCTATTTTATTATTAATTATTGTTGTTAATTTCTTACTGTGCCTAACTTGTAAATTAAACTTTATCATAGGTATGTATGTATGGGAAAAATCATAGTATATTTAGGGTTTGGTACCATCCGTGATTTCAGGCATCCACTGGAGGTATTGGAATGTGTCCCCTGCAGATAAGGAGGGACTACAGTATACTATTTTATAATGATTAATATTTTAACTATGCAAATATTAAGTAGTTTCATTCAACTTAAAGAAACTAGTTAATAGAAAAAAACAGTAAATATAAACGAGTTTGCTTGTTCAAGAAGTGTTTTGGTTAACAAACTGTGAGCTAGTATGGACTACAATTTTAGTTGCTAAACTGTGAAAATATTTGGCTATGTCTAATAGAATATAAGGTTAAAAAAAGTGTGTTTTAACTGGTTTTTTAAAAATAGTGGGAAAACTTTGCACATACTTAGCTGAAAGGAAGCAGCCTGAGAAGAGGAGGAAGGGATGTGCAGTTAATGAAAGAAAGTCTCTGATGACCCGAAAGGAATCTGTTCAAGAGCACAGAGGAGGATCAGCCTTCCACAACTGTGCTCATGGTTGTTGACATGGTTGTCTATGTTGTCATTGTAGCCACTCACGTTTACTGAAGATTTACTATGTGCCAGGCACTCTGTTATATGCTCTACATATGTTTTTTCACTTAATTTTCCAATTATGTTCATCAAGAAATATTTAATGAGCACGTACTATGTGCCAGATGTGATTTTAGGCTCAGGAGGCACCTGGTCAATAGAATAGAAAAGCACCTGCTCTCATAGAACTATGATTCTCTGAGGGCGATGGATAGTGCACAAATCTCTCTCTCTAGTCCTATCTCTATCTCTGTCTCTATCAGGTGGTGGTGAGAAGAGGAAAAGCCAGATCAGAGGAGAGAGAGAGTGATAAGGTGGAGGTGGGGTGAGGGTGATAGTTTCTTATGAAACACATTCTTGTGGGAAGAAGCAGACAATACAGAATAAACATGTAAGTAAAATAACATGATGAGAAGAGAGGCCACTTTAGATGGGGTATTCAAGAAAGGCTGAGGGAGGGGACCTTTGAGGTGAGACCTATATGATAAGAATTAGCCAAACTTAGCAGGTGGGAGAGAGGGCTTACCAGACAGAGGGACAAGTAAGTCAAAGAACCCAAGCTTGTAAGTTTGCCATGTGTCTGAGGCACTGAAGGAAGAAGGCCCCCATAGCTGGAACATTTTGGGCAGTGGAGAGAGGTAGATGGCGCCAGGTCCTGTGGGGCCTTGTGGGCCATGATGAAATGTTTGTATGTTATTCTATTGGTGAAGGGAAGCCTATGGAAGATTTTAAGCAAGGGAGTGAAAATGGATTCACTAATTCCTTCCAACAAGATTTTCCTTTCTATTTCACTATGAAAGTAGAAGCAGCCAGAAGAAACTTTGCACTGACTCCTGTCAGCCTGTCTACCCACCCACTTGTCTGTGCCCATTTCCCTCATCTTCTAGCTTGCAATAAGTTGAACAGCCGTCTTCCACTCTAACAGTCTCCCCACCGGTGCACTGGATCCTACCCCTTCCTGCATACTCTTCTCTCTCTTGCATCATCATTTCCCCTGTTCAAATAAACCAGTCACATCAGCAAATAGGTCTTAATTTCTCCCTTCTTGGATACCTAATAGATACTGCGAACTAAAAATGTCTGATACTAAATTCATGATCTTCCCCTCAAATCCACAGTTTTCCCCTGCTCAATCCACAGTTCTCTACATCTTAATTGATGGCAAGTCCAACCTTCTGGTTACCCAGGCCACAAACGATGGAGTCCTGTTGCTTAACTTCTTTCTCTCCAAGTTCACCTTCAAAGCACCTGAGAATTCTGTTGTGGCTACCTTGAGAATATTCCAGAATATGACCAGTTATCACAACTTCTGCTATCCATCTGATCTCAAACAGCATCATCTCTCTCTGAACTCACCTCCATGTTTCCATCTTTGCCCACCCCCACTGCCAGTCTATTCTCACCACACCAGTTTGAATGATCCTTTAACAATGAAAGTTAGGTCATGTTAATCCTCTCTCAAGATGCCCAGGACCACCCATCCCAATTTTTCTCAGAATAAACCCACAGTCTCACTGTCGCCCGAGCCTCACCATAACCCTGCCCCTTGTTACCCCCTGGCCTTACCTCCACTCTCCCTTTTTTTCTCTCCACTCCAGCCACATCAGGTCTCTTGGCACTTTCTTGAATACTAGTCAGTCTCCTTCTCTTTTTGCTGAGGAAGATTAACCCTGAACTAACATCTGTTGCCAATCTTCCTCTTTTTTTATATGAGCCACCACCAAGCATGGCCACTGACAGATGACTGGTGTGGTTCCACACGTAGGAACCGAACCCAGGCTGCTGAAGTGGAGCATGCTGAACTTTAACCACTAGGCCATCAGGGCTGGCCCGACAGGCTCCCTCTTAATTAAAGGATTTGCACTGGCTATTCTCTGCCTGTTAGGCCCTTACCTGAGATAGCCATAATTTTTTTCTTCCACTTAATTCTGGTATCTACTCAGATGTCACCTTCTCAGAACTCAGTACAAAATAGCAACTCTCTTGTCTGCCACTTCTGTTTTTTTACTCTTCTTTTTCTTTTAAAAAATTATAACTTTCAGACATAATATCTATGTATTTATTTGTGTATATATTATCTGTCTCCTCCCACTAGAGTGTCACCTGTATGAGGTTTAAGACATAGTTTTTGTTTACTCCTTATTCCATGCACTTAGAAAGACTCTTGGGGTATGGTAAACATTCAATTAAAAATTTTGCTTATTCAATCACTCAATAAATTTGTATTGATGTAATTTCTGGAAAGATACATAGAATACACCTAGTTTCCTTTGGAGAGGAGGACTGAGTTAGAAAATAGACCTACCCTTGGTGGTGGCACCTGTGACCCCAGCCCACTTGAAGTGGCGATGATGCCTGCAAAGCCAGAACCCCCAGTAGTGGTGGTGCCAGCACCCCTAGAAAACCCAGGAACAGCAGTAGAGGCAGCACGAGTGACTCCAGCCCCCCTAGTCACAGTGGCACATGAATCTGCAAAGAGCCAGGTAGAAATGGCAGTGGAGCCTGTGACTCCAGTCCCCTCCAGCTAGAGCAGTGCCTGAACCCTGGCCCCTCACCTGTGGCAGTAGCACCTCTGGACCCAACAACTTCAGATGTGGCAGAAGTGGTCCCCAGCTCCTGCCTCATTCTCTCCCTGCCCCCATTGCAGGGGAGAACCCACAAACCAGGTAACACTGGAAGCAGCAGAGGGACACGCCAGCCTGGACCTTGGTGGTGATGCCTGCTACTGCTAAGACACCAGCAGCAGCAAGCCACCAGCAACATCGGAGGCACAAGCAGCACAACAAGGGCACCAAGGACACTGCTAACAGAGGCAGTGGAGGGTGAAAGTACCGGTTCTCAAATACAACCAGAAGCAGCTCAGAATCAAAGTGAACAAAGCATTACCTGAATAAGCAAGATACTCACTATTACAAATGCACCAGCAGAGGAAAAACTCCTCAAGCACCATGAAAAATTATGGTGACATGTTATTACAAAAAGAAAATGACAATTCTTCAGAAAGCAAACTTGAAGTTATGGAAGATTGTAATTTAACCAACAGAGAATTCTGAATAGCTGTCATAAAGAAACTCAATGAACTAGAAGAAAACTCAGAAAGACAGTTCAATGAACTCAGAAATAAAATTAATAAACAGAAGGAGTACTTCATCAAAGAGATTGAAATTCTAAAAAAGAACCAAGCAGAAATTCTGGAGTGGAAGAACTCAAAAAATGAGATGAAAAAGACAGTAGACAACACTGGAAATAGAGCAGACCATGTGGAAGGGAAAATTAGAGACGTTGAAAATAGAACTTAGAAATGATGCAGGTAGAAGAGGAGAGAGAACTAAGATTTTTTAAAAGTGAAGAAATTCTATGAGAAATATCCAACTCTATTAGAAAAAGCAACATAAGGATAAGGGGTATCCCAGAAGGAGAAGAGAGGGAGAAGGGAGCAGAAAGCCTACTTAAAGAAATAATAGCTGAAGGGCCAGCCCCATGGCTGAGTGGTTGTGTTCACGCACTCTGCTTCAGCAACCTGGGGTTTCGCTGGTTCGGATCCTGGGCACGGACATTGTGCCACTCATTGGGCCACGCTGGGGCGACATCCCACATGCCACAGCTGGAAGGACCTACAACTAGAAATACACAACTATGTACCACGTGGCTTTGGAGAGAAAAAGGAAAAAAGTAAAACCTTTGGAAAAAAAAAAAGAAGTAATAGCTGAGAACTTCCCAAACCTAGGGAAAGAACTGGATATATAAGTATGTGAAGCTAATAGAACACTTAAATATCTCAACACAAAAGGACTGTCTCCAAGACATGTTATATTAAAACTATCAAAAGACAGGGACAAAGAAAGAATTTTAAAGACAGCCAAGGAAAAGACAGTAACCTACAGAGGAACCCCCATTAGGCTATCAGATTTCTCAGCAGAAACTCTACAGGCCAAGAAAGAGTGGAACAATATATTCAAAATATTGAAAGATAAAAACTGTCAGCTAAGAATACTCTATCCAGAAAAATTATCCTTCAGGTATAAAGAAGAAATAAAGACTTTCCCAGACAAATGAAAGCTGAAAGAGTTCACCACCACTAGACCTGCCTTACAAGAACTGTTGAAAGGAGCTTTACTACCAGAAATGAAAAGGCAAAGGTAAAACTTTGAGTAAGGTGATAAATAGAGAGAACCAGGTAATTTCAAAGCTATTACAGAATAGGGTGTTAAACACTTAATTGTAGCATAAAAGTTAAAGGAGAAAAAACCATTAAAAATAACTAAAGCTACTTCAATATGGTAATGAACTCACAACATAAAAAGAGATAATTTGAGACAACAAAAACATAAAAGGGGAGGAGGAAAACCTGTATAGGCAAATCAAGATATGATGTTATCAACAGATAAAAGACTATTTTATCTCTGAGACATTGTATACAACCTCATGGTAACCACAAAACAAAAATCTAGAGCAGACACACAAATACAAACAAAAGGAGAAACTGAGAAACACATCACAAAAAAACCACCAAACTAAAATGGCAAGCAGAAACATAAGGGAAAAGAAACAATGGAAATATAGAACAACCAGAACACAAAAGATAAAATAGCAGTAGTAAGTCCTCATATAACAATAATCACCCTAAATGTAAATAGATTGAATTCACAATCAAAAGGCAAAGAGTGGCTAGATGGATTAAAAAACAAGACCCAACAATATGCTGCCTCCAGGAGACCCATCTCAGCTCTAAAGACAAGCATAAACTCAAAATGAAGGAATGGAAGAAGATACTCCAAGCAAATTGCAACCAAAAGAAAGCAGGTGTAGCCATACTTATTTCAGACAAAATAGACTTGAAGCTAAAAAAGGTAACAAGAGACAAAGATGGACATTACATAGTGATAAAGGAGACTCCTTCAAGAAGATATAACGTTAATTAATATTTATGCACTCAATGGGAGAGCACCAAAATATATAAAACAACTATTGACAGAACTAAAGGGAGAAATTGAAAGCAATATAATAGTAGGGTTCTTTAATACCCCACTAGCATCAATGGATAGGTCATCCAGGTAGCGAGTCAACAAGGAAACATTGGCCTTAAATGACACATTGGACCAGATAGACTTAATAAATATATACAGAACATTGCATCCAAAAGGAACAGAATATGCATCCTTCTCAAGTGCACATGGAAAATTCTCAAGGATAAAACATATGTTGGGAGACAAAACAAGTCTCAATAAATTTTAAAAGATTGAAATAATACCAAGCCACAGTTTTTCTGACCACAACAGTATGAAACTAGAAATCAACTACAAGAAGAAAACTGAAAAAAATCACAAAAATGAGGAGACCAAACATCCTACTGAACAACTATTGGGTCAATGATGAAATCAAAGGAGAAATAAAAAAATACAGAGAGACAAGTGAAAATGAAAATAAGACATACCAAATTTATGGGATGCAGCAAAAGCAGTACTAAGAGGGTAGGTTACAGCAAAAAGGGACCTACCTCAAGAAACAAGAAAAATCTCAAATAAACAGTCTAACCTTACACCTAAAGGAAGTAGAAAAAGAAGAACAAGTCAAGTCCAAAATCAGCAGAAGGAAGGAAATAATAACAATCACAGGGGAAATAAATGAAATAGAGACTAAAAAAATCAGTGAAATTAAGAGTTGGTTCTCTGAAAATATAAACTAAACTGACAAACTTTTAGCTAGACTCACTAAGAAGAAAAGAAGACTCAAATACATAAAAACAGAAATAAGAGAAGCCGTAACTGATACCACAGAAATAGAAGTGATCATAAGAGACTACTACAAATGGCTATACACCAACAAATTAGAAAATCTAGAAGAAATGGATAAATTCTTGGACCATACAACCTTCTGTGACTGAACTATGAAAAAAATAGAAAATCTGAATAAACAGAACACCAGTAAGGAAACTGAAACGGTAATGAAAAACTTCACAAAAAATAAAAGTCCAGGACCAGATGGCTTCACTGGTAAATTCTACCAAACATTCATGGAAGATTTAATGCTTATCCTTCTCAAACTCTTCCAAAAAATTGAGGAGGAGGGAATGCTTCCTAACTCATTTTAAAGGCCAACATTACCCTGAAACCAAAACCAGACAGGGACACCACCAAAAAAGAATATTACAGGCCAGTATCTCTGATGAACATACATGCAAAAATTCTTACCAAAATATTAGCAAACTGAATACAACAATACATTAAAAGGATCATACAGCTCAATCAAGTGGGATTTATTCCAGGAATGCAGGGATGGTTCAAAATCTGCAGATCAATCAACATGAAAGACCACATTAATAAATTAAGGGATAAAAGTCCTTGATCATCTCAACAGATGCAGAGAAAACATTTGACAAGATTCAGCATCCATTTATGATAAAAAAAATTCTGAATAAAATGGGTACAGAAGGAAGTACCTCAACATAATAAAGACCATATATGACAAACCCACAGCTAACATCATACCCAATGGTGAAAACTGAAAGATATCCTTTTAAGAAAAGGAACAAGACAAGGATGCCCACTCTCACCACTTTTATTCTTTTTTATTGCGATAACATTGGTTTATAACATTGTATAGGTTTCAGGTGTACAACATAATAATTTCACATCTGTATATACTACAGCGTGCTCACCACCAAAAGTGTAGTTTACATTCATCACCATATAATTGACCCCCTTTGCCCATTTTGCCCCCACATCCTTCCCCTCTGATAATCACTAATCTGTTGTCTGCTTCTAAGAGTTTGTTTCTGTGTCGTTTGTTTTGTTTTGGTTAATCAGCTGTGGGCTAATATAGACAAATTTTTCATAGCTAAATTGCGAAGATACTATGCTGTATCTAATGAGATAATACAGAGTTCAGGAAGCTATACTTTAATTTAAATTGAGTGGTCAGGGAAGGCAAAGATATTTGTTAAAAGATAAACTGAGGCACATTAACATTTTTTAGTTTATTTGAGCAAAAATTGATTTGAATCAAGCATCATCTAATTTAGACTGGATTGCAATATCTTCAAGAGTTAAGGAGAGCTTCCTGAACATAGCCTCATTTGCACTTACTCCTAGCCAGGGGAGTAGAGATCTGCTGAAGGAAGTGAACTTTTTAAATCATGGATGCCTCCTGGCAATTCCAATTTTTGTCTGTGGCTCAGGACTAGAAAGTTGACAGCCATGGAGGTGAGTAAAACTTAAGGGACTGTAGACTGCATGGGTGGTTTTATTCTGGTTGCCTTTATCTTGTGTCCCTTTCTTTGTACAGAGCCTAGAAGCAAGGTCCCCTGGGTTTGGAGCTGTTAACCAGAAGCGGGCAAATGGACCCCCAGGTTTGGAGAGTCTGGCATGATAGAGAAAGGAGTCAGATTGTCCCGAGAAATGGAGGCATTGGAAATCAGGGAGAAGTTTGTGAGGGCAGGGTCAACACCACTGTGGCAAATCCAACAGCCATGTTGAGGTGGGAGTACCCTCCTCTGCAGTGGCCTGAGATGTGTGAACAATGATATTATCTTTCCAGGCCAGAGCAAGACAAAACGTGAACAACCGCAACAACAAAAATAAAGACATTCATGGTGTAAAAATTAGGAAAAGGAAGGTCAGAGAGGGGAGGAGGACTGGAAAGAGACGTTCTCGATCTGACATCTTGGGAGGAAGCATCTACCTCGATGTTGGCCACTGCTCTTCCTACTTAATTTGATTTCGATGTCTCCAGCATTTGCACAGGACCAGATGTCAGGTGGAGCTTTCTTCGGTTGTGAAATGTGCACCCAAGTTTTGACACTTTGTAATTTGGCAGCAGAGTCATGGTCCAAGAGTACTTGGTAGGGTCCTTTCCATGAATCTTCCTTTTGCAAAAGCATTAGAGTAAAATAATATCTGTTTGGAAATGACAAAAGACTTAAAAATCCCCATGGTTAAAGATCTGATCAGAGTTCATTATAATGGAATTGACAAGGAAATTTTGTTATGTCTGTGACCTACGACATTTTAAGACAATTAGTGGAATTACAACTAATAACATTATACCAGGACATATCAGATTTTTAGGAATTTCATATGGCTTCTAGAACACATATTAATAACATGTGTCATACGAATATAATCTAAGAGTGTTTATCATCAGTTATTTGACAATGCTTCTGCTGTAATTTTTTTTTTTTAAAGATTTTATTATTTCCTTTTTCTCCCCAAAGCCCCCCGGTACATAGTTGTATATTCTTTGTTGTGGGTTCTTCTAGTTGTGGCATGTGGGACGCTGCCTCAGCATGGTCTGATGAGCAGTGCCATGTCCGTGCCCAGGATTCGAACCAACGAAACACTGGGCTGCCTGCAGCAGAGCGCGCGAACTTAACCACTCGGCCACGGGGCCAGCCCCTCTTCTGCTGTAATTTAACATACCAAATAAGCCTATTAGTTTAATATCTCTCTTTTACAAAGTGAAAGACAAATCTTTTGAGATTTTTCCAGGGGCCATCTGAGAAATTTTAAAGTTATGTTGCATTCAAAAAGATTCCACTTAGAGTCTGATTTGGGGAAGTTGTCAAAACATCTAAAAGTTTGAACCATTGACTTGGGATCACAAACCATTATGAAATAACACTTCATTATCCATTTAACCAAAGTGACAATAGAAAAATTTAAAGTCTAATACAGAAGGTTACATAGTTGTAAACAAAACTTAGCTTTTTTAATATTGAGAAGATTGGGTTTTCTTAAGTAATCAAAAACCTAATAAAGACAATGTGAAGCACAGTAAATCATTTTGGTAAGACACAAAATCTTTGCTTTCAAGCTTTCCAGTTAGATTTAACCAAAAGGTAAAACAAACAAACAAACAAAAAAACCCCAAAAAACAAAAACTTTCACAACCTCTTATCAAGGGCAGACCATAGTCTAAGAAAACTTTGTTCTCTTAACAGAGTGAAACCAAATTCTAGTTTTGCACCAGTGCACTTTTGATATTAAAATTCATTGTTAAAAAACTTAAATAAATCCATGCCGAACACATAAAATTTCTTTCCCAAGATTCCTTTTTCTACAAACCTATAGCTTTTGATATCCATTCAGATTTTATCCTATGCTGTTTCCTCTTTCTCGTTCTGGAACAATCAGTCATTTTGCTTTCCTTACCTACTTTTCATATGCATTGTTTTCTTCCACTCTTGTTATTTCTAAATAGTTTTAATTAAATGTATTTATTAGAATTCTTGGCCCTTAGAATCCTTTATTCCTAGTGATAACTAAGAAGTAAGCAATTGTGGACTATTACACAAGCATTCTGTGAGTCGGCAAATTTGTAAACACATTTCATAATTTCTGGAAGTTTATCTTCCTCACAATGAATTTTTCAATGTGGCACAAAACATTGTGACACATTCCTTGCTAATAGACCACAATATCTTTAGTTACTTTGTAAAAGGAAGCCAAAAGTGGATAAACCTATGTTCAGTAATTAATGTTTCAGTATTTTATTTCATTTGGAAATGATCTAGACGTTCAATTAATACCCATTATTTAACATATTTCAGTATAACTTTAAGGTTTCAAGTTACCAAAAAAGATTTTGGAAACTATTTTTAAATAGATATACTATAAAGAATAATTATTGTTGAAAAGTTCACTTATAAACTTTTATCTATTACATTTATTTAATTCATTTGCTCCCTAAAAATTATGCTTAGATTAGTCATTAAAACATCACAAGATATTACACAGCTAATCATCATCTTAAGTTATCTTTCCTGCTGACAAATTCTGTAACAGAGAGAACATGAGCTTATTTGACTTTTGCTAAACCTAGGTAGAATAAAAGTTTTATATTTAATGCTGATAACTCTCAAGACATGCCTGTTTTAATTAAACCAAAAAACTTAAACTAGCTTTTATTTACTGAAGATTATTCTAGATCACATGAAATTGAAAAACATTTGGGTTAGTTTCTATATTTTTGAGAGTACACTTGATTTATATAAACTCTTGTTTGCCTTTAAGCCAACTAAATAGAGCTCTTTACAAATTAATTTTGGCAATACCGATGCGGGGTTGGTGAGCCGAGGAGTCGAAAGAAAGATTTCTTGGATTCTCAAGGTCTGGCAGTAGTGTTCTTTTATTTAGAGAATAGTGTGGAATAGCATGGGGACAGGATCCATGGGCAGTCAGAGCTGCTGTGTGGGGACAGGACCCATGGGCAAGAGGAGCTGCTGCTGCCACTTCTGCTACAAACATGGGTGGAGAGTAAGGCTAAATTTAAGGCATAGGTATGTGAGCCATCTCTTTACAAGACAAAGGAAAGAACATGTAAAAAAGTTAAAATGTTATCAGTGCAGGTGGGGTCTGGCCATTGGGTGGTCCCACAACTTTTAGATAAGAATCAAATCGGATTCAGTAAAGGCCAGAAGCCACCACCCTAAATCAGTTACATGAGGTTGCCAAACAGTAACCAACTTAAGTCCTTGCCTTCCCCATTAAGAGTTCCCAGAGATAAGGCCATCCTGCCTTCTTCCTGACACAGAGAGGAGGCATCTTTACAGATGGAGGTTTCCCTTACAAATGTAAATGTTTCCCAACAAAGAGCAAGCAAACTCCTCTCCTGCTCCTCGGAGCCTGCTTCTCATCTTCAGTTTTAAAATTAACCAGCCTAAAACCCTCATTAATACCATCTGGAGGTAGAAAAAATACAGATTTATAACATACATACATAGACAAACATAAACACGCAAACAGATCAAACAAAGATCTCCTAGCTTTTATTTTAAAATTTTAGCTGAGAGACAGGTATGGTAATGCAAGACTCACTAGTTTATAAAAAATCAGTTTCATCCAAGTTGTGTTTCTGGCAGAGGGAGTAAATTAACTGCTCAGATGGCTAAAGCTTTTTACTATTATTTGTGGAAGAGATTTTCAATAAGCCTAGTTTTCAAAATTGCCTTTTCTTTTTCTTTCTTCTGATATGAATGACCTTGGTTCCTAGAGAAGACCAGGTAGAATATTTACATTTCAAAAGGCACAGAGAAAGAATACAAGTTCCACTTAGAAGGACTTTTGTTTCTGAAGCACAGATCCTTTAGAATATCTGCAAGTCTTCTGAGATGAATATCGGAGGTTTTGGATTGGTAAAAAAGAGAGATGGGCTTTGAATTGTTTCTAGATCCACATTTCTGTTCTTGTAAAGACTCAATTTGTAAGACAAGTATGGTTGTTTTTAATTTCTCAGAGAATGGGATTGCAACCAGATTAATATCAAGGAGGGACCCCATCTACCAAGCACATTATCCTAAGTTTGCTTCTTTATATCAGGGAGAAGATCATCAACTAAGATGGAAAACAAAAGATCCCTATGTTCTAGAGTTAGAGCTGTGTGCCTTTGGAATATTTTAGTAAATTCTTCCACAAAGATTTCAGAATGTTCTTCTTTCCCTCTGGGTATATAGTTTCATTCTAGCTTAGGGGAGAAGGCCTAAAAAATTGTTTTCTATCAGGCTCTAAATATCAGCTTCTTATTGGGCCAACTTTTGACCATAGAGATACTTAAAAAAATCCTTTTGAATATCTTGTCAGATTTCAGCCAGGGCAAATAGTGAATATTCCTGGCAGTACTGAACAACTCCATGGACACAAGAGGTGTCCTCAAAGAGGAAAAAAAGATACTACCTTCTCAGGATCCAGAGCCACTCTCCAAGATAATCAAAGCAAGAAAGAAATAATTCCCCTGAGAGCTGGCAACAGTGGGTAGAATCCCAGCTGCAAGTGGAGTGCAACCCACATTTCTGTCCAGCCATGTCCAGCTGCAGATGGGGTGCAACCCACATTTCTGTCCAGCCATATCTAGCTGCAGATGGGGTGCAACCCATATTTCTATCCAGCCATATCTAGCTGCAGATGGAGTGCAACCTACATTTCTGTCTTGCCTTATTGTAGGGGTCCACAACCCGATGATTGCCAGGCCAATTTCTCTGGCCACTAAAGGAGACAAACAATAAGGCAATAGTTATTCCTAGGAGGGAAAGGATCAACAACCAATGGGTACCTGAAAGCAGATTCATACTTTCAGTCAAGATCTAATTCTTACAAATGTTTTGTCCTGCCAATCTGAGTTTGGAATAGAAGGAATAATGTGAAATTTTACCTTCCTCTCTCAACCAGGCACCACAGATAGAGATCTGGAGGGTGACTTTGGTAAGAATTCTCACCCTTTGGCAGCTTCTACCAGTTTTCCTGGATCCTGTCTGCAGGCTCTGGAGCGAGTGGGGTGTCCCAGCAGGCTTCATCCTGGTACCAGACACAGTAGAGGAGGAAAAATAATTTTCCCTCTTCGTGTTTTGTGTTTGGCTGAGACCCCTTTTTCACCAGGGCATCTTCTAAATGGATAATCTTAGCTAGGTTAAAAGTTCTCCACCATGGCCACTATAATTCAAGACTGTCTTTGGTAAGGTTAACTTACTTGCCCATCCTTGAAAGAAAATTTTATCCACTCAAGGTCTCACACTGGACCCAGTCCAGCTTAAGTCACGTCCAGTCCAGACCCAGACCCAGCCCATGTTTTTTTTTTTTTTAGATTTTATTTTCCCTTTTTCTTCCCAAAGCCCCCCGGTACATACTTGTATACCTTCAGCTGCAGGTCCCCCCAGCTGTGGCATGTGGGACGCCGCCTCAGCATGGCCCTACCAGCAGTGCCACCACCGTGCCCAGGATCAGAACCGAGAAACCCTGGGCTGCCAAAGCGGAGGCGTGAACCCAACCACTGGACAACAGGGCCAGCCACCCCCTCCCCCGCCCCTGTACCGCCCAGCTTGTAAGTCGGACCCAATCTGACTCCCGTCAGTTTCCAGACCCAGTCTGGAAAAAGAAATGTTCAAATAAAGTTTGAAAACTCATAAAGCAAGAGCTGCAGAGCTAGGATCCCAGAAGGACTTAACAACCACCTCCAGAGGCAGCGAGAAAGCAGTGAGCTCAAGGGGCTCCACACACACCCACCTGGTTGCTCATTTCTCGGGGGCAGGCACCTTCAGGGTCTCCCTCAGTTCCCTCATTTAACACCAGGACTGTCAACAGGTACAGAACTGTTAAAAGACAAACTTAGGGATACTTAAAAATTTTAAGAGTTTATTTGAGCAAAAATCAATTTGAATTGGGCAGCATCCAATGTAGCACGTAGAAAGGAGCCCCGAGGGGCTGTACAAGATGAAAAACCTTTATAGGCTGAAGGGAGTGGGGACAAGGAAGTTATACTAGGCAAGCAAATTAGTTATTGAAAAGTCACTTTCCTTTAGAGGATGGAAGGGGCCTATCAGGCAGATTACCTAACTAGTGCTGGTGGGGTGATTCCTGGTTGACTGGTGTAAAGTTCCTTCTCTGGGAAAGCTGAACCTGTAATTAAGTTAAGTCTTGGTTTGATGACGTGGGGCTTAGTATAAGTGACTCCATTTTGGGCCTGTTGTCTTGTTTTGAACAGATTAAAGAACTTCAGTTATGGAACTTCTGGAGAGGGAGGCTTGAAATTTGGATGCAAGCTATTGCTCTAAGTGGTAATTAAAATTTTTGTTGATTAACTTTTTTCTTGCCTGAAAGATTAATACATGCATATGATAAAAAATTTAAGTAGTACAAGAAGAAGCACAGTGAAAAGTAAATATTCCCACATCTGATCCCTGAGTGCCAGTTTGTCTCGCCAAAGGCAACTGTGCCATTTCCTAGAGTGTTACCCTCAAATTAATCTGTAGATATGGACCTATATGTATCTTTTTCTGTATTGCATATCTTTTTATATAAATAGGTACCTGCTATACAGGCTGTAGTATACTTTGCTTAAAATATGATCTTTACATAAATATCTTCATTCAATTCAAGAAGGTAAAGTGAATTTCTGAGGCATGTTAATTGCACATACTTGCATGTTGGTGTTCTCATTATTTTTTCCCCCAAACTGTATTCATTTCTGCTAAAGCTGCAGAGGGCACCGTGGTCCTTCCAGAGGGAGGCATGGCCTCACATAGTGTTTGGCAGTTCTTGATTATGGTGCAAATTTTAGGGGTCAGAGAGCTCCTGGTATTACAAATATACATGAATTTGAAATACTTACCTGTGCTCACTTACTTTATGAATTTCATATAAAATTAATTGCAATGTATATTTATATCATTCCATCCCCTTCAACAGGAGTAATTTTTGTTTAATAGATAAACAGTGTTTAATTTCAAAAGCACAAGTCTTTAATCTTGCAACAATTATCTGCAATGATTACAGACATAGTGTCCCTTTCCTTTTAGTCATGGTTACACAGGAGTTCAGTGGCAGATGGAAACTGTACTGGCTTGGGTCAGTCCAACTCCACCATTTATAAGCTATGCCACACTAGAAAATCATTTATCTTGTAATTCACCATTGTCCCATCCACAAAATGAGAAAATTGTATGAGAATATTTCTAAGGTTCCTTTCAGCTTCAATAAGTCTATGACATCTTCATAAAAAAAGAAACTTGCTAAAATTGAGTATGGATGAGTGTCAAATAGAATACAGATGTATGAGAGGAAGGGAAAAGCAACCTAGGTTACAGAGAAAATCTAAGGTAGTCAGAGTGTTGCAGAGGCTGATGGCAGTCCACCAAAATCCACTCTCCTCTTTCCAACCAGAAAGCGAGACTACATTCCCAGCTTGTGTTTGACAAATAAAAATGGCAAGCAATAGGATATATTGGAGTATATGAGCAAGCCATTTGGTATAAACCTAATTCGGCCTGACCTTGTTTTTTCCAAAAGGGCCTGACTGTGGCTGTTGAGCACGCATTGCATATCTGCTTAGACATTTCCTGTGGCAAGAACAAAGGCCCTCGAGATAAAGGTGCAACTTCCCCCCACATTGGCATTTCCTTAGGGATAAGCATCTTTCCTTAGGCTAGGAACTGATTGCTGCACTCACCTTTGACCACCCAGCTCACCTGTGACCACTCAGCTGGAGACAACAGACTGCCACCCTGCTGCGTTCACTGAGACAGAAGACCTACCTGCTGTTTCCATCAATCGCTGTGCGGACAGAGCAGTCTCGCGACTACTGTAAAAGGGACATTTCAATCCTATGTGAAACATCCTCTCTGGGGGTATATAACCACTCTGTGCACCCCACTTCTTTGGTGCCCTTTCTTCCTTTGGGAAGAAAGGCCCTGGGTTATAATCCTCAGATTTAAGCTCAGAATAAACTCACCCAAATTTTCATTTATAGATTGATTATGGATTATTTTCCTTGACAATGTCAACCACTTAACATATTTATTGGCATTTAATGTGTTTTCAGTCATTTGCTACTGTCAACAATGCCGCAACTGATAGCCTGATATACATGTCCTTGCACAGTCATTCAAATATATGTATACATTCTTAAAAGCAGAATTGCTCGCATAAAGGGTACATGCGCCTTCCATTTTTTGATATTGCCGAATTACCTTCCAAAATAGTTTTATTAAATCAATAGTGTTTTCTACTCCTAAACAACGAACAATTATTAGCAACTGCAGGTCATGTTTTTGGTGAGAGAAAGGAGATAATTCTTGATGCTTCTTAAATCAACTAAGAAAAGGACTGAAAGGAAATGAAATTGCCTAAAGAAAATGTTAATACTTTACTGGGATACATATTTAAAACAAAGGAAAACCAAGCACTATTTCTGGGAAAGAATTCAGAATCACTTTTCCACTTTCGCTAATAAAAGTTTGAGCTCATTACTAAGTGAGTTTTTCCACTCTTCAATAATTCTTTTCCTAAGTCAACCTTTTAGGAACTTACAGCCAATGGGAACAGGAGTTCAAACAAAAAGAAAGAGGAAAAACCTAAAACTCACAGTTTCTAAGGAGCACAAGATTCTTTTGTTTCTGGGCTGGGTAGTAACTTTCAACTCTTGTCGTTTTAAAGGCTTTTAGATTAAAACAGGAAAAAGTATGACTGTTTAAAGGTGGTAATTCTCTTTTGATTGTGGAAAAAATTTCTCTGCCGTGTTTTCCCACCGATTGCGAAGTCTTCAAGGGTGGGCGAAGGACGGCGTTCGTACCGGCTGCCCGCCCTCCAGAGGCTTCCAGCAGACGGCCGTCGTCCCCGCTGCCGCCAGGACAGCCGCCCTCCGCGCCCCGTGGCCGCCTCTGCTCCAGACGCTGGAAACGCGCCTCCCCCGCGGCGAGCGTCCGGGGACGCAGGGGACGACGCGTGACGCCACGGGGCCGCCGCCCAATCAGACGCGGCGTCGCGGAAATTTTGACCTTTAAGGCGGCGCGGGCGTCTAGCCGGCCGGCGCTCGGCGGGATGGCGGAGGAGGCGGCGGTGGCCGTGTGCGTGCGCCTGCGGCCGCTCAACAGCAGGTAGGCCGTCGGCAGCTCGGCCGCTCGCCCTTGGTGCGCGGTCCCGGCCCGGGCGAGAGACGGGCCGGCCGGGGCTTCTCTCGACGCTGCGCAGCCGGCTCCCTGCGTGCTGGCCGCTGGCCCTGCCGCCCGGTGTCCCGGGGCGCGAGGCCCAGGCTGCTCGCTGCGCCCAGGCTTCGCTTCGGCGGCGGCTGGCTCAGCGTTCAGGACGCTGCGAGCCTGATATTCGCCCATTTGGAATTCTTTCCTTTTGGTACAGTGTAGACACTACCGTCGTTGCTCCGTGGATCTTACATTCTAGAGGAGGAGACACAGAGGTCATGAACCCTATAGAGAGAGCAGGAAGGGCAAGAAATGATGTCTGTTTGCTTCTCTAGTCTCTGCTCCTCCCTCAGAATACTAACACATTTTTGCATTTGAGAAATATGTGTTAAATGTTACTGTGTTAAATAAAGGGGAATATCAAGACGAGGACTTCCCTCTTGTCTAGGAGCTCATTATCTAATGCGTTAGAAGACAGCTCCGGAACAAAACCATCACGACACTGTGACAGGTGCTGTGACGGGCAGGTGGGGAGTGTGCCGGAGGGGTCATTAGCCCCACAGCGAGATGACGGCGTGGGAGACGGGCAGGGCTGGTGTCAGGAAAGTCCTGACACTTTTCAGGGAGAAAGAATAGTTACGTTACTTGATGGAAACGGAAGTCGGGGTATTCCAGGCACAGAGGGATTAAATCTCTTCTCTTGGGGGAACCTTCAGATAGTTGATTTGTCTTGAGTTAGGGTGTATATAGGAAGTCAGAGGAAGCAAAGGTTGAAGAGAGAAATAAACATGATCGAAGTCTCACGTGCCGTGTGTTGAGGATTTCGGATGGTTTTGAAAGATGTTAAGCAAGAAGGATAATCGGAGTTGCGTTTGAATGTATCTTTTCAGCATACAGTGCTGGGTGGGGGAAGGGCGTGAAGACCTTCCCAGGGACGCTCCGGTGAGAGGGCAGGAGGTCAGGGAAGCCCCATTGAAAAGTGGTGACCCCTTAAAGGTGGACTTTCCACATTTCTCCCAATTATAGTATAGGTCATTACCATCCTTTAAAATATTCTTCAGAAGACGAAATCTTTTAAATTATCTTTCATATAACAGACTTCAAAACTAGTTATAAAATGCACTGTTTTTATTCTTTTAGAGAAGAAGCTCTTGGAGAAGATACGCAAGTTTACTGGAAAACTGACAATAATGCTATTTATCAAGTTGATGGAAGTAAATCCTTCAATTTTGGTAAGCTTATAATAGCATCAAAAGTAAACATATTATCCTTTTCCTTTTAAGAGTACAAAAGGCTTATCCAGAATACTGGATTTGACATTAAAGATAAGACTAAGCCGTCTGTAAACTGCTTCAGTGGAAGATTTGAAAAATTGCTCATCCATCCTTTATGATAAGTAAGATAATGAATTGATGTTTAAAACACAGTTATAGTCATAATGCCTTATGACTGAAACTAACATTTTTCCTCTTATTCATTAGTGTATTTGTGGCCTAAGACTCCGTAAGCCCAAAATATGTTGCTTAATGTCAAGTCATCTTTAAGATCTTTCAGTTAGGTATATTCTTTCCACAATTATTTTCAAGAAAACTCTTTAAAGAATAAATAGTGAAGATATTCCTTCTTGGCTAGAATACAGCGGGTACCTACTGCCCCTTTTGTGGAGCTTGTCATATGGTGGGAAGAAAGACTTTAGACTACTAATTACACTTATGATGACATGGCTTTGTGGGAGTTTCTAGCAGGGGATCTAACTAGCTTAGGTACCCGGCACCTGTAGGATGAGCGAGAGCTAGCTAGGGCAAAAGGACTTGGAGGCCCTCAAGGTTGGCCAGGCTGATTTGTGTATTGATTTAGCACATTCTGTATAGTGCTGACCATGTGCCGGACACTGTTCTAAGCACCTCATATATATTAACTCATTTAATCCTCCTAACAAGCCCATGTGATAGGTACCTTCCCATTTTAATGAGGAACTGAAATGCAAATCACACAGCCAGCAAATGGAGGAGTCAGATCTGTGTTCCAGCCACACTGCCATGCTGCCACGTAGGCACCACAAAGCACAGTAAGGTCCCCTCAACAACCTTAGGAGTGAGAGTGATTAGGTTGTTGACTTAGTGTTATGCTAGAAAGCCAATATCTAAGCCTTTAGAGTAAAGATGTATAGAATAGAAAATGATTCCTGGTAAAGGACTATTTGATAGTATCAACATAAATTTTTAAAAGGTAGAACAGTATGTTCCAGAGATGATAAAACCAAGAACAAGGGATACACAGGCATTCTGACTCAAGTGCTGCAGGTTCTCAGTAGCTGTGTATGCTCACAAGGGGTTTGGACTCACCTACCTGTCTAAAGCAGCTGGTATTAAGATTTGAATCATCCTGCCATCTCTCCTTGCCCTGAACTCCTGACCCCTGGCAGCATTCAGATGGCACTTTGGTTTTCCATAGGGTTCTACCTGCAAGTGCAGATGTTGGTCATGGTGCAAGCCGTGTGAGCACTGAATTTCTCAAGACAGTTGATACATTTCCCTCCTGACTGACAAATCCATTTCTTGGGGGCTTTCTAATGTGAGCCCACCACTGAGAGAGTGGTCCATTTTTGATGCACCAACAAAGGAGAGACCACATCCTGGACTGGTGGATTCATCATGGCAAATGCTACCTACCCCCAGCCCTCAGCAGCCAGCCAACCAGCTGTTCTCTGTAACACTTCAGCTTGGCTCGGTGCTTTTCTTCCAATTGTCTGTGTTTCTTGGTTTAGTTTGAGCCAGGCCTTCTTGCTAGATATGTTATAAACACTAAAATTTCTCAAAGAATAGTAATAGTTTGCATTTCCTAAGTATTAACCATATGTTCACAGTAATTCTCTTAAGGAAGATAATATATATTCACTTTACAGGTTAGGGAAGTGAGGCACAGAGACATCATCCACGTTGCCCGAGGTCACATACCTTGTAAGTGACAGAACCAGGATTTGCAGGCAGTCTGATTCCAGATCCCCAGGTTCAGCCACTATGCCTCACTGCCTCTTGAAAGCACATAAGATAGCTGACTTGTGTTTTTTTGTGTGAGAACCAGCACATTTTACTTTATAGAGAAGTGTATTTTCAGAGGACCAATAAGTTGAAGAAAATATTGTGAGTTAAATATTTTATCATACCATATCCTGACAATTTTATTTCTTTGGGCAGCTACTAATTCAAAGTGAAAACACAGTTGATTTGTTTAGTTTAACTTGTGTGGTTTTTTTTTTAGATCGTGTCTTTGACAGTGATGAATCTACTAAAAATGTGTATGAGGAAATCACAGTACCAATCATAGATTCTGCCATACAAGGCTACAATGGTTTGTATCCACTGCAGAAACGTTTTATTTAGTCTTGGGTGTGTGTTCAACGGTATTGATAGTTTTACATACTCTCGATGCTTTTTCAATCTTTGTGTGTGTGTGTTTTTGTGTCCCCAGGTACTGTATTTGCCTATGGGCAGACTGCTTCAGGAAAAACATATACCATGATGGGTTCAAAAGATTATTTGGGAGTAATACCCAGGGCAATTCATGACATTTTCCAAAAAATTAAGAAGGTAAATAGCCAAATTTCCGGTACATACGGGTAAAAGCAGTCACCTCTTGTCATGGTGGAAGGAAGCAGGTTTACAGTTCTCTTTCGATTATCCACGGGGAAGGAAGAAAGGCATAGCGTACATTTGCTTTCCCCACAGCCTTGCTTTAGAGCTTAGAGTCCTTTCATTCTTTCCCTTGAATCCTGAAGCAGTGCTGCTCCTGTCACAAAGCAGGCATTGAGGAACAAGAAATCTTAACCCTGCCTTTGAGGAGCTGTCCGTGATCGTTCAGGAGCAGGAGAGGGTAGATGTGGTGAGAAGACCAGGATAGGCAACCTAATCAGTTAAGGCGGGTTTTCAATTTGTTTTTTCCTTACTGTTTTAATGATTTTTAATGTTCTTATTTGAACATCTGTTTGTAGGGTTTTATTTTAAGCTTAGAGAGTTGGACTGGGCACCCTCTTCTTCGAATTTTATGATGCCATACTTTTCATTATTTCTGAAACAATGCTTTTATATTTCTTTTTTTTTTTTTAAAGATTTTATTTTTTCCTTTTTCTCCCCAAAGCCCCCCAGTACATAGTTGTGTATTCTTCGTTGTGGGTTCTTCTAGTTGTGGCATGTGGGATGCTGCCTCAGCGTGGTCTGATGAGCAGTGCCATGTCTGCGCCCAGGATTCGAACTAACGAAACACTGGGCCGCCTGCAGCGGAGCACGCGAACTTAACCACTCGGCCACGGGGCCAGCCCCAATGCTTTTATATTTTTGTGTTTACTTTTGTCAATATAGAACCATAGGATTTTTTTTGTTTGTTTTACAAAGATAACTTCTCAAAGAATATTTTAATGTTTATTATGAGCACATCAACATTCAGTATTAGGTTTTCATAACTGGGTGATCTCTGATGTTTTTACATATGTTTTCCCCTAGTTTCCTGATAGGGAATTTCTCTTACGTGTGTCTTACATGGAGATATACAATGAAACCATTACAGACTTACTCTGTGACACTCAAAAAATGAAGCCTTTGATAATTCGGGAAGACTTCAATGTGAGTAACAGTGGCTCAAACAATACAGTTACTTATTGGGATTATAGTTCATGAACATTAACCTTTACTTTCCATTATTTTTTAAAATGTCTCCTGTTTCTGTGATTTGTTTTTTGTTTTCTTTCTTAAATGTTTATGAGATCATCTTTTAAGTGATGTGTATCATTTTGAAATATTGACAGTTGTAATATTTTTGTGTAAGGGCCTCAAAAGAACAAGATGGAAGTATCAGGTTAGAATTTGGTGTGCTTTGGTATAGGATATAAATTGTAAATATCATAGATTTACTTCTTATTTTTATACAGAGTAATATTCTCCATTTTCTACTTTTAACTTCTACAAATTAATTCTGTAATAGTTTGCACCTTCTCTTGAGATGCACACTTTTAAGTGACTTCTATTTCTCTACTCTTCCCATCATTAACCTTGTTTCAGAGGAATGTATATGTGGCTGATCTCACAGAAGAAGTTGTTTATACACCAGAAATGGCTTTGAAGTGGATCACAAAGGGAGAAAGTAAGACTTTATGCTGTATTTCCTCAAAACACTTGTAGAATAGTAAAAACTATTCACTTGAATGTATTTAGGCTTCAAATCACACTTTTCACTTTTAAGCTACAGTAAAAGTTAATGTTTTTCTTTGGATTTTAATATATGCCGCTGAAATATGACTCATTTTTACAGAGAACAGACACTATGGAATCACAAAGATGAATCAAAGGAGCAGTCGTTCTCATACCATTTTTAGGATGGTGGGTAATTCTCTCTCTACTTGGTCTTTCCAATTAAGAAGACACTAATTTTTCTACAAGTTGCCTTTTCTGTCTAGATTTTGGAAAGTAGAGAGAAAGGTGAACCCTCTAATTGTGAAGGATCTGTCAAGGTGTCCCATTTGGTGAGTATTGGTAAACCCTGCTAATGTACTCTATGGGCCAAAGCAAAATTTAATTCAGCTGCTGGATGTTTGGTTTCATAAGAACTGTTAACTAAATAGGGAAAAACATCTATAAATTGGTAGTTTATTCTTATCGGTAGCATGAGATAACTAGTTAAAATATAGGAAAAATTCGGGGGTCTTTCTTCCTGTTATGTTATGGCTGCCATCTCCTAAAATTTAGATGTAATGGTTGTAGGAGTTGATGCCTTTCCTAACCAGTAACGAAAGAGGATTTGGGTTTTTTTTTCCAATCTACATTTAAAACTTAAAGTAATCTTGGAATTTGGTGATTTTTTTTTAACTTAGTCTCAGCCAGTAGAATTGAGACTTGTGAGATCAACAGAAACCTAGATGGGATGGTTAAAAAATAAATCACATATTCAAGTTCGTTCTTAAGTACAATAAAAAAATACGTTTTATATTATGAGCACAATGTTTTATGGTTTTTATTTTTTTTAATGAAAAAAAATTACATTTATTTAACCGATGGAAATGTTGCCACTGTTGACGATGTATTCAAAGTATGCATTCTGTAGATGGCACTCTCTTTGGTTTACAGCACAGGCCTTCCCATGCATCCTCCAAGTTGTGTTGGATCATATGCTGATTCACCCAGAGTTTCTTTTTGTTTTCAAATGGAGTGTTTCTTCCAATAAACTTTATTTTTCCCCCAAGGTAGTTTCTTTCTTTCTTTTTCTTTTTTCTTACTGTTCTGTTGGACATGCGTGTCAGTGAAAGCAAATTAAAATGAATTGAGGGGGTTTGCGGCATTCTACAGATCTGAAGAATTTATTGCAACAGGAGAAACCATTGTGGTCTTTCTTATCATTTAATTTTAACAGTCCGTAGATACTGGGACTTTTTGTTCCCCCTTAATTGCAATTTTTCTCCCAAATGGTGGGTTGAATTTATTTATTTATTTTTTATTGAGTTAATGATAGGTTACAATCTTGTGAAATTTCAGTTGTACATTACTGTTTGTCATTCGTGTTGTAGGTGCACCACTTCACCCTTTGTGCCCACCCCCCACCCCCCCTTTCCCCTGGTGGCCACTAATCTGGTCTCTTTGTCTACATTTTTAAATTCCTCATGTGAGTGGAGTGAATCAGAGATTATCCTTCTCTAACTGGCTTATTTCACTTAACATAATTCCCTCAAGGTCCATCCATGTTGTTGCAAATGGAATGATTTTGTTCTGTTTTGCATCTGAGTAGTATTCCATTGTATATATATATACCACATCTTCTTTATCCATTCATCTGTTGATGGGCACTTAGGTTGCTTCCATATCTTGGCTATTGTAAATAATGCTGCAGTGAACATTGGGGTGCATAGGACTTTTGGAATTGCTGACTTCAAGCTCTTTGGATAGATATCCAGTAGTGGAATGGCTGGATCGTATGGTAGTTCCATTTTTAATTTTTTGAGGAATCTCCATACTGTTTTCCATAGTGGCTGCCCTAGTTTGCATTCCCACCAGCAGTGTATGAGGGTTCCATTCTCTCCACAACCTCTCCAACATTTGTTAATATTAGATTTAGATATTTTTGTCATTCTAATGGGTGTAAGGTGATATCTTAGTGTAGTTTTGATTTGCATTTCCCTGATGATCAGTGATGATGAGCATCTTTTCATGTGCCTATTGGCCATCCGTATATCTTCTTTGGAGAAATGTCTGTTCATGTCTCCAGCCCATTTTTTGATCGGGTTGTTTGATTTTTTGTTGTTGAGTTGTGAGAGTTCTTTATATATTATGGATATTAAGCCTTTGTCAGGTATATGACTTGCAAATATTTTTTCCCAGTTAGTGGGTTGTTTTTTTGTTTCAATCCTGTTTTCATTTGCCTTGAAGAAGCTCTTTAGTCTAATGAAGTCCCATTTGTTTATTCTTTCTATTGTTTCCCTTCTCTGAGTAGACACGGTGTCCGAAAAGATCCTTTTAATACTGATGTCAAAGAGCGTACTGCCTACGTTTTCTTCCAGAAGCCTTCTGGTTTCAGGTGTCACCTTTAGGTCTTTGATCCATTTTGAGTTTATTTTGGTGAATGGTGAAAAAGAATGGTCAATTTTCATTCTTCTACATATGGCTTTCCAGTTTTCCCAGCACCATTTGTTGAAAAGACTTTCTTTTCTCCATTGTATGCACTCTGCTCCTTTGTCGAAGATAAGCTGTCCATAGGTGTATGGTTTTATTTCTGGGCTTTCAATTCTGTTCCATTGATCTGTGCACCTGTTTTTGTACCAGTACCATGCTGTTTTGATTACTGTAGCTTTGTGGTAAGTTTTGAAGTCAGGGATTGTAATGCCTCCCGTTTTGTTCTTTTTTCTCAGGATTGCTTGAGCAATTTGGGGTCTTTTGTTGCCCCATATAAATTTTAGGATTCTTTGTTCTAATTCTGTAAAGAATGTCATTGGGATTCTGATTGGGATGGTGTTGAATCTGTAGATTGCTTTAGGTAGAACGGACATTCTAACGATGTTTATTCTTCCAATCCATGTACATGGAATGTCTTTCCATCTCCTTATGTCGTCATCCAATTCTCTCAAAAAGGCCTTGTAATTTTCATTATATAGGTCCTTCACTTCCTTAGTTAAATTTACCCTAAGGTATTTTATTCTTTTTGTTGCTTTTGTGAATGGTATTGTGTTCTTGAGTTCTTTTTCTGTTAGTTCGTTGTTAGAATATGGAAATGCTACTGATTTATGCAAATTGGTTTTATACCCTGCAACTTTGCTGTAGTTGTTGATTAATTCTAAGAGTTTTCCAATGGATTCTTTGGGGTTTTCTATATATAAGATCATGTCATCTGCAAACAGCGAGAGTTTCACTTCTTCCCTCCCTATTTGGATTCCTTTTATTCCTTTGTCTTGCCTGATTGCTCTGGCCAGGACTTCCAGTACTGTGTTAAATAAGTGTGTACAGTACTGTGTTAAATAAGTGATGATACATGTCTCGTCCTGTTTTCATGGGGATGGTGCTCAGTTTTTGCCCATTGAGTATGATGTTGGCTGTGGGTTTGTCATATATGGCCTTTATTATGTTGAGATAGTTCCCTTCTATGCCCATTTTGTTCAGAGTTTTTATCATAAATGGCTGTTGGATCTTGTCAAATGCCTTCTCTGCATCTATTGAGATGATCATGTGGTTTTTATTCCTCAGTTTGTTGATGTGGTGTATCACGTTGATTGATTTGCGGATGTTGAACCATCCCTGTGTCCCTGGTATGAATCCCACCTGATCATGATGTATGATCCTTTTGATGAATTGCTGAATTCGGGTTGCCAAAATTTTGTTTAGAATTTTTGCATCTATGTTCATCAGTGATATTGGCCTGCAGTTCTCTTTTTTCATGGTGTCCTTGTCAGGCTTTGGTATCAGCGTGATATTGGCCTCATAGAATGTGTTAGGAAGTGTTCCATCCTCCCTAATTTTTTGGAATAGCTTGAAAAGGATAGGTATTAAATCCTCTCTGAAAGTTTGGTAGAATTCCCCAGGAAAGCCATCTGGTCCTGGGGTTTTATTCTTTGGGATGTTTTTGATTGCTGTTTCAATCTCTTGCCTTGTGATTGGTCTGTTCAAATTGCCTGCCTCTTCTTGAGTGAGCTTTGGGAGATTGTAGGAGTCTAAGAATTTATCCATTTCCTCTAGGTTATCCATTCTGTTAGCATAGAGTTTTTCATAGTATTCTCTTATAATCCGTTGTATTTCTGCAGAGTCTGTTGTTATTTCTCCTCTTTCATTTCTGCTTTTGTTTATTTGAGCTTTCTCCCGTTTTTTATTTGTAAGTCTGGCTAGGGGTTTGTCAATTTTATTTATCTTCTCAAAGAACCAACTCTTTGTTTCGTTGATCCTTTCTACTGCTTTTTTTGTTTCAATAGTATTTATTTCTGCTCTGATTTTTATTATTTCTCTCCTTCTGCTGACTTTGGGCTTTGTTCTTCTTTCTCTAGTTCAGTTAGGTGTAGTTTAAGATTGCTTATTTGGGATTTTTCTTGTTTGTTAAGATGTGCCTGTATTGCAGTCAATTTTCCTCTTAACACAGCTTTTGCTGTATCCCATATGAGTTTGTATGGCATGTTATCATTTTCATTTGTTTCTAGGTATTTTTTCTTCTTTAATTTCTTCAACGATCCATTGCTTGTTCAGTAGTGTATTGTTTAGGCTCCACATCTTTGTGCCTTTCTCAGCTTTTTTCTTCTAATTAATTTCTAGCCTTATAGCATTATGATCGGAGAAGATGCTTGTTATTATTTCAATTTTTTTTAAATTTGTAGAGGCTTGCCTTGTTTGGCAACATATGGTCTATCCTTGAGAATATTCCATTTGCACTTGAGAAGAATGTGTATTCTGCTGTTTTAGGATGAAGTGATCTATATATGTCTATTAAGCCCAATTGTTTTTTCATTTAGCTCCACTATTTCCTTGTTGATTTTCTGTCTGGATGATCTGTCCATTGATGTGAGTGGGGTGTTGAGGTCCCCTACTATTATTGTGTTGTTTTTAACATCTTCCTTTAGGTCTGTTAATAGTTGCTTTATGAATCTTGGTGCTCCTGTGTTGGGTGCATAGATATTTATAAGTGTTATTTCTTCTTCATGAAGTGTCCCTTTGATCATTATATATTGTCCCTCTGTGTCTCTCTTTACCTGTCTTATTTTGAAATCTGCTTTGTCTGATATAGGAATTGCAACACCTGGTTTTTTTTTGCTTGCTATTAGCTTGAAGTATTGTCCTCCACCCTTTCACTCTGAACCTGTGTTTGTCCTTGAGGCTGAGGTGTGTTTCCTGGAGGCAACAAATTGTTGGATCTTGTTCTTTAATTCATTTTGCCACTCTGTGTCTTTTTATTGGAGAGTTCAGTCCATTTACATTGAGAGTGATTATTGATTCATGTGGACTTAATGCTGTCAATCTGTTGCTCGTTATCTGGTTTTCCTGTGTTTGTCTTCCTGTGTGCTTTAGCCTACCCATTTAATACTGCACTTTCTTATGCTGGGTTTCTTAGCTTTTTCCTTATTTATGTTTTGTGGCTTTGTTGTGTTTTTTAGTTTAGTGTCTACCCTGAAGTTTGTATTTTGAATCTCGTGTATAATATAGTCTATTCTCTGGTGGTCTCTTACTTACTTGGCCTAGACTAATTTAGTCCCTTTGCTCTTCCCCTCCTAAATTATTATTTTCATTTCTTTTTTTTTTAAGATTTTATTTTTTTCCTTTTTCTCCCCAAAGCCCCCCAGTACATAGTTGTATATTCTTCGTTGTGGGTCCTTCTAGTTGTGGCATGTGGGACGCTGCCTCAGCGTGATTTGATGAGCAGTGCCATGTCTGCGCCCAGAATTTGAACCAACAAAACACTGGGCTGCCTGCAGCAGAGCGCGTGAACTTAACCACTTGGCCATAGGGCCAGCCCCGTTATTTTCATTTCTTATTCCAACTCGTGTTATGAGTTTGTAGTTAGAGTGATAAGATCCACTTTGCTTTGGTAGTTTCCTTACCTTTGTCCTAATGCTATAGGTGAATATTTGCTATCCTATTCTGGTTCTATTTATCTGTCTCCCTACTCTGTGGATTGTGTCCCCTTTCTCCCTTTTTTCTTTTTTCAGGTATGAGAGCCTTCTTGAGGATTTCTTGTAGTGGAGGACTTTTGGTTACAAATTCCCTTAACTTTTGTTTGTCTGGAAAAGATTTAATTTCTCCCTCACATCTGAAGGATATTCTTGCTGGATAGAGTATTCTTGGCTAAAGATTTTTATCTTTTAAAGTTTTGAATATGTCACTCCATTCTCTCCTAGCTTGTAAAGTTTCTGCAGAGAAATCTGCTGAAAGTCTGATAGGAGTTCCTTTGTAGGTTATTTACTTCTGTCTTGCTGCCCTGAGTATTCTTTCTTTGTCTTTCATTTTTGCCATTTGTACTACTATATGCCTTGCAGTAGGTCTTTTCACATTGACAAATCTAGGAGATCTGAAAGCTTCCTCTACACACATTTCTCCCTCAATCCCTAGATTTGGGTAGTTCTCTTCTATAATTTCATTAAGAACACTTTCTGCTCCATTTTCCTTTTCCACGTTCTTGGGAATTCCTATTATCCATAAATTCTTTCTTCTCATTGAATCCGCTATCTCTCAGAGATTTTCCTCATTTTTTTTAACTCTTAGTTCTCTTTCTTCCTCTGTCTGGAGCCATTCGGCCTGTATATCTTCAATTATGCTAATTTGCTCCTCTCTGGTGTCTACACAGGCATTCAGGGAGTCCGTATTCTGTTTTATCTGGTCCATTGTGTTTTTCATCTCTAGTTATTCTGTTTGATTCTTCTTTATAATTTCAATCTCTTTTGTGAAGTAACTCCAGAACTCGTTGGCTTGTTTCTCTATCTTTCTCTCTATCTCATTGGGTTTTTTGATTATAGCTGCTCTGAACTCATTTTCACTTAGTTTACCTATTTCTAAGTTCTCAGGACTTAATTCTGTGTTTTTATTGTTTTCCTTCTGGTCTGGAGCTTTTATAAATTGCTGGATGGTAGAGGAGCGGTTTTTTCACATGGTGGTAGAATTGAGTTGCAGTTACAGCCTGTTGCCACTATATGGGGGTTGAGAGCCGCGTGTTTTGAGCTCTCCGCCTTCGGACAAGATGGCAGCACCCAGCATTGTTTGCCAGGGGGAGGGGCTGTTTTTCTGGCTCGCCGATCTGGATTTGGATCAGTTCTGTTTTCTGGTCTCCTGAGGCCCTGGGTTTATGGGGTCCCCACACACGGAAGCTTTCCCCCATCAGCGGGTTTCCACTATACCGGCGGCAGGAGTCCTGGGCAATCCCCCGGTCACGTGGCCCCTCCCCCACTCCTTCCCTCACCTGCGGCAGTGATCCCAGACTCTAGGGGAGGGAGCGAAGTTCTCTCCTACCCTGTTCCAGCTCCTCTGAGGCCAGCAGCAGGGTCTCTGTCCTCCGTCTTTTTGATACTCTAGGTCTCTGATCTCCTGGCATTAGGTTTATTAGCTGAAATTCAGTTTTTTTTCAGTCCTTTGTTGTAGTTTGGAGGGGAGCGAGTCCCAGGTCACCTCACCCCGCCATTTTGCTCCACCCACCCCGTCCATGAGCACAATGTTTTAGACTGTAAATCGCTTGAAGGGAAGAGTAATGTCTAATTCATCTTTATAGCCCCAACACATCGTATGTAGTTTATATTCAATACCTGTTTGTTGAATGAGTGAACATAAGCATTATGCAAACACTCCTTACCACATAAGTAAACCTCCCATTTCCTTCTTGCTGCGCTGTATCAATTCTCTCTGTTTTTGTGCTTCCTTCCTATTCCTTACCATTATTACTTTATTCTCTGTCTTCAGGACCTAAATTCTTTAGCTTGATGTGGGATACGATTTAAGATTATTCTGTTTGGGAGCTGGCCCCGTGGCCAAGAGGTTGAGTTCACATGCTGCTTTGGAGGCCTGGGGTTTCGCCACTTTGGATCCTGGGTGCGGACCCAGCACCGCTCATCAGGCCACGCTGAGGTGGTGTCCCACATAGCACAGCCAGAAGGACCTACTACAACTAGAATATACAACTGTGTGCTGGGGGGCTTTGGGGAAAAGAAGAAGTGGGGGGGAAGATTGGTAACAGATGTTAGCTCAGATGCCAATCTTTAAAAAATAAAGATTATTTTATTTGAAAACTTCAGGGAAAAAACGAGTAAATCTATAATATGTTTATTCACTTTGAGATTTTGAAAAATCACTCAAGTATCTAATTCTAGTTCACCCCAGTTATTTTACTACACAGTATAATGTCTATTATAATAGCCTATTCTTTCTTCAGTTTAACAATAAAAAACCCCACAAAACCTAACTTCTGTTTTGTTTTCCAAACCTGGCCTGTGATATTTCACTGCAATTTTTAACTTTTCTCTTAATAATGTAGCTTTAATACTCTTGACATATTCAGTGATCCATTTGGTGACTTTTCTTGTGTTCTTTGATGTTCTATTATCTGGCGACCTTAGATATCATCAAGTCCAGCCCTCCAGCCTCCCGCTCACTCTAAGTATCTTCTTGGAAAGAAGTCTTCCCCAGAGTCATTTTCTGGCTCTTTGGAGGGAGTCTCTGAGTGTCTCCTGGCCTTTCTGGGAGAATAATATCCAGGTTCTCTTAGCTCTGCTCCGTCTCTGTTCCCTTCTGTGGCTTCTTTTCCCTACCTTTCTAACAAAAACTCAGGCGTGTTCTGTGGCCTTTCTTACTTCCCCGTTGCCCTCTGACATTTGGTTCACATTTGTCTTTTGATGACAGCCATATATTTATTTTGTCTAGAGCTCTGAGTTCTAATTCATATCTTCCTAAAGATTGTTATAATGGTGTGTCTCACTGATATCTCAAATTTTAGTGTGTCTAAAACCAAGTTATTTCTTCCTACCATGGTGAATATTCCTTTTTTCCAGTATTATCAGTGTTATCCTGGTCACCTAGGCTGGAAACCCAAGTCAGTTTCACCTCATCTTTTTCTGCCTTCTCTTTTGTCCCGTCATCCCCGTTTTTTATTGATGCTACCCTTTAGCATTCCATGGGTGTCATACTCAAGTCCTCATCTCTTGAATTACTGTATCATTCCCCTGGACCTGGCCCCCATGACCTGGTTTTGCTTCTTCAGTCTGTTATGCAGATTTCTGATGTCACTAAGCTTGTGTCGTGTCACTTCCTTGGACAAGATCTGGCCACTCTTAACCAGTCTAACTTGATGTCCTTCTGTTCCATGTGCACTCCTCTCTTAAGGATAGGTTGGGCCACTTGGTATCTTTGAACACTAATGCTTATTCCCATCTTTATACCTAAGTTCATGCTGCCTTCACCACCACTTCACCCCTTTATTATGTATCTAGGCCATCTGTGGTAGATACTACACAGGAAAGGTGAGACTTCTTTGAATGTTTTAAAGAAAGAAGTATCTGAGACAGGACTCCAAAGCAGAAGTGTGTAATCACCTGCTCATCACTGGAGGTCTCCACAGAGACAAATAATTTAAATCTTTGACTTTCTTTTAATGCATTAAGAATATTTGCGGAGGCTTTACAGTGTTCTGAGCCCAGGACTGGGCTCTGAGATTAAAAGAGTAAAGAAGACATCCCTCCATACTTACTGTCTCCATGGCAACCTCCCTAGTCCAGGCCGCCTTGTCTCCATTCACATTCCTGCCCCAGCCTCCTAACTGGACTCCTGGCTACGGTCTTGCCCCTCTCCAATCTGTTTGCCCCCCAGGGGCCCAGGTGACCCTTGAGGAAGTTCAGTCAAGCATGTCACTCTTGTCAAAGCCGTCCAATGGCTTCCCATTGCATCCCAAAAACCCGCTTCTGTACCCTATCTTGTCCCATCTCTCCTTCACCAACTCTGCCACACTGCCCTTTCCATTTCTTGAACACACCAAGCTCATTTCTGCTTTGTGACTGGTGTGCTGGTTGTTCTTTAATCTGGAGTATGGTTCCCTTGGTCTTTGCAGGGCTGGCTCCCTCTTCTCCGTCCTTCCAGATCTTAGCTGAATTGGGGGACTTCCCCTGCCATCCTGCCCAAAGAGCCTGTCCTGTCCTTTCCTCTTCCCACTTCTAACACTCTGTTTAAATTGTCTGTATTACGCTTAACATGCTATGTTTCTTATTTGTTTGTCTTTTTCTCTCCTCTCACTAACTTCCTCCTCCCCGAGTCCCACCCTGTGCAGAACATAAGCTGAGAGCAGGGTCCTCATTTGCCTGTTGCGCTGCCATATCCCTAGCACCTAACGTGCTGCCTGCAGCACGACAGGCAGTCAGTTCTTTCCAACAATATTTGTGAAATGGAAGAAAAGCCCATGGTTTTAAAGATGCTACAGTGTGGTCAGAGACGCAAATAACTAGCTCAACACAGTAAGTGCTATAATAACCAGTCATATCTATAAAGACCTCTGGGTACACCGTTGAAAGGTCAATTCATTCACGGTATAGGGAAGGAAGGATCAAGTTGACAAAGCTACACTGGGAAGGTGGCAGTTGCCTTTGGTCGTGAAGGAAGAGTAGGGGCAGACTAGAACATCAGAATCAGCGAAACACAGGGAATGGCAAAGGGTAGCTGTGCATGGTGTGGAGGGCATAGTCCGTAGTTCAGCCAGAGTTAAGAGTAACTGATGGACAGAAATGAGGCTAGAGCAACACAAGTGCCGGATTATAAAGAATCGTATTCACCATGGTAAGATTTCGAACTTTGTGTAGGAAAGTGAACCTATTCTGGCAGCATTATAGAGGAGGTATTATAAAGAAGGAACAAGATGTTGAGCTCAGTTTGACTCAGACAAGGGAAGGCTTAAATAGTGAGGTGAGAAACAAGGAAACAGATGGGGTGTTCAGATAAACCATGGGTTAAAAATGTTCTTCCAGTACTTTGGATTTTATTATTTCAAGTTACACTTCCTAAAGGTTTATTTTCATCTCCTGCAGAATTTGGTTGATCTTGCAGGCAGTGAAAGAGCTGCTCAAACAGGTGCTGAAGGTAATGAAAACTCATGAAATATTTTGGTCTGAAAGTCCTCCTGTTCTTTAACAGAGTAAAAGTGCCACCATGCATTTTAGAGACTAATAAAGTAATGATAATTTTGTGATAAAAGTCTTTAACAGAAAAAGCAGCTTCCTTATCTGGCTTATTATCTGCTTTGTGCTGCTGTAGCGTTAGTTAAAAAGATGAAACTCTGTCGTTGACAGGATTTATAGTTGGAAAGCTCCTGAGAGTCCCATGAACACCATAATCAGTAAGGAAATTCAGAAAAGTGGCAGGATACAAAATTAATCTATAGACATGAGCACCTCCTAACACAACAGCCGGTTGGAATATTTAATGTACGAAAAGACCCCCTTTGCAGTAATGACTTAAAAGGCATAATACCTAGGAAGAAACTCAACAAAAATTGTATAAGACCAAAATAAGGAAAACCTTAAAACAGACCTGAAAGAAGTAACCAAACACTGAGACAAATGAAAACGCATACTTAGATGGGAAGTTTCAGAACCATAAAGATGTCAGGCCTCTCTCTGTGTTAGTTTCCTGCAGCCTGACATAGAGACACTCAGCTGAGTGTGGCCTGTACCCACCACACCAGTGGATCCTCAGACCTGTGAACAAGAAATAAATGCCTGTTGCTTTAAGCTGGCTTGTTAAACAGCAGTATTCCAGCAATAGCTGAATAACGCACCTGTGCAATAACTGCTGTTCAGAAGGATTTGTTGCAGTATTTTTTGTGTACATGGCAGATTGAACACCTGCATGTCCCTCAGCAGGGTGCTAGGTAAATAAATTCTGATACATCCATACAATGGAATTCTATGCTGTAAAAAAGAGTGAAAAAGACCAATGTTTACCAATAAGATAGATGATATATTGCCAAGTGAAAAAAGCAAAGTGCAAAATAGTGTGTATAGTATGTTACTATTTATGTAAAGAAGAAAGGGGAAAAATTAATACGTATGAACTTGTATTTCTAAAAATCTCTAGAAGAATAAACTAATAATAGTTCTTGGTTAGAGCGATAGGAACTGGTTGAAAGGAGAATAAAGTGAGAGAAACCTTTTTCAGTAGACTTCCGTTTAAGACATGTGAGCATATTAACAGTTTAAAAATAAGGACTTTTGGTTGTGAACCTCTAGGAACTAACTTGGTTGCACGTCATTAGTTGCCTGTATTGGAGGTTTGGAAAAATAGATTTGAATTGAGGAGTTCGAGGAGCTCTTTTAGGACGTGGTGCAGACATGGGCTTTCCTGCATTCTTATTCTTTTCTTAGTCGTCTTTTTCGAGCTGTTTCTCTTGGGTGAGAGCCTTTCTGCTTCACGTGATGGGTGGGAGGAAGGGAAGGGCGCCTGTCAGCAGTGGGAGGAAAGGTGGGCGCAGATCTAATTTGAAGCACAGACTGTAGCATCTGACCCTGCAATTTCTAATTTCTCCCATAAATTACTGATAAATAAGTTCATCATCTAGTACAGGGGCCAATTTGTTTTCTTATTTATTTAATAAATGCAGGTGTGCGACTCAAGGAAGGCTGTAATATAAATCGTAGCTTATTTATTTTGGGACAAGTGATCAAGAAACTTAGTGATGGACAAGTTGGGTAAGTTTGTCCCATTGTACATTTACCTATTAATGCTTACGTTTTTCATTAGGTTGAAAATTATGATATTTCAGTGACACTCAAATAAATGTACTGATACCCCTGTATGTTCAAAAGCTTCTGTGATTCTATGAGCATGCGTTGCTTCTTATATGTATGACCGTGACCTACTAAATTTACTTTATATTTTAAATATTTTCTAGTTAGTAGTTTTGCTCTGCCTCAAGTAACCAGTAAAGAATGAATTTTTTAAACTGTAGCAAATTTAAGGTTCTGCGTTAAAAATAAACCACTTTTGTTATATAAAAAGTTTTACTCTTTTTCTCCCCAAACTCATCTCTCACTAAGTGGTTTCATAAATTATCGAGATAGCAAATTAACACGAATTCTCCAGAATTCCTTGGGAGGAAATGCAAAAACACGCATTATCTGCACAATTACTCCAGTGTCTTTGGATGAAACCCTGACTACTCTCCAGGTGAGTTTGATTTTTATCTCGAATCAATATGGGGGAAATCATCTTTCAGAAGGAAAAATTAGCTACTAAAATTAGGTGTAATTTTTTGTAATTGACATAACATACCTGTTAAAATAAAATTGGTGTGTCTACTAAATAGCATTCCTTAATCTTCCCAAACTTCAATCATTCATATCCTGCCTCCCCAATTTTTGCCACATCCAACAATATTTTATTGAAATTGACTTGATTTTTTCTTAAATAACTCACTTTTTAAATTTAACTTATTATAAAAGGAAACTTTCTATCAGTCCCATAAATGAAAAACTGGTTATCACTTGGAACAAACAGAAGGTGACCCAAAAAATGGGTGTGTGTGTTTATAACAAAATAATTCTTAAGTTCCTGCTAACAAATTGTTGCCTGCCTTTGCTCTGAGCCTAAGGCCTGTATTTTCTGTTTTCAAAAGAAAAGAAGAATGAGAACTGTCAGTAGAATAGCTGTCTCAATGAAGGGTTCAGTGTTATTTAATGGGCACCCTCACGTACCCAGTTAAAGTTACTTTTGACACTCATGCTCTAAGAAACATCACTTTAAGTAGCTATTGAGCGCTGGATCAAGGTTCTGTCAGAGAAACAAAGGTAGGAGATAGCGTTCCTGGCTTCACAGAATTTATAGTCTTATAGTGAAGATAAGACCTGTCTTCCAGCGTGATTTCCTTGGATTAAAAGTTAAGTGGCTAATAAGTAGGACAGAGTTCAAAGGAAGGAGAGGTGCTTTTGACTGGAAGTGAAGCTTCAGCGCAGAGGGAGCATTTGCCCTGGACTTTGAGGAGTAGATGGATTCCAGTGAGCCAGGGTGTGTAGGCTCTCTGTTGGCATCTGTCTTCAAGATATTTCTCTGACCCTCCTGAAGACTAGTGGCAAAGGTAAGTTATGGACATTGTTACAGGGACGTAGAATGCTGTGTGTTCAGAAGCTGTAAGCCACCTGGGAAGCTTTTACTGATGTTTCTTTACAAAAGAAAATTACAAGAAACCTAAATATTAATTAAACTAATCTTTTGGTGTCAACGTTTAACACTCTTGTATTTTTTCCCAGTTTGCCAGCACTGCTAAATATATGAAGAATACTCCTTATGTCAATGAGGTGTCTAGTGATGAAGCTCTCCTGAAAAGATATAGAAAAGAAATAATGGATCTTAAAAAACAATTAGAGGAGGTATGTATGAACTGTGTATTTCAGTAAAGAATAGAGATGGATTTAGAATTGAGATCTGCCTACATGCCCAGAGACTCTTAAATCCTCAATATCTGAGTTCTACAATCTAAATTTAAAACAAATAGTTTTTAACTAAGGAGAAATCAACCCGTAAAAACTTTACTATAAACTGCAAGATTTGGTTTCTTGAAATTATTTTAGATTTTGTTTTTCATTTCCAAAGGGCAAAATTTGAGATTTTCAAATGGGCCAAGTAGAGATACGTTTTTTTTTAGAGATAAAAACTGTCACAAATACAGAGAATTAGGTTAAAAAGAGAGACCATGAATAGTGTTTAAAACTACTTTGTTTCATTTTACATTATCTTGAATTCCTCTTCTAGCCCTAAGATAGCAATCTAATAAGATAGCATAATTGCTTGTCATTACCATTTGTTTGTTTAAACCATCATGGTCCCCAGTCTGTAAAAAACTTACATTTTACTGATCTTTTTAAAAATGACCTAAAATGTCAAATGGCGGTCTTAGAAGGATCTCTCTTCCTTTGCTATAGGTATTCAAGTCTCTGCTTTATGATTTCTCTGCCTATTTATATATTTTTAGTCAATTAATAGAATTGCTTTAACAGCATTGATATAATCTTATACATGGCATATAGAATAGTGACATGAGGAGAAATGTATATTTTACCCTATTATAAGTTTGAGAAATTATTGATTATGGTAACTGCATATTGGTGTTCTGCAGGTAGGGCATATTTTATTTCAATAAAATTCTCAGGCCAGCCCTGTGGCCTAGTGGTTAAGTTTGTTGCACTCCACTTTGGCAGCCCGGGTTCAGTTGCTGTCCGCAGACCTACACCACTTGGCGGCCATGCTGTCCTGTTGTCCCATGTACAAAATGGAGGAAGATAGGCACAGATGTTAGCTCAGGGCAAATCCCTTTCAAGCAGAAAGAGAAAGATAGGTACAGATGTTAGCTCAAGGTGAATCTTCCTCAGCAAAAAAAAAAAGAAAAATTCTCAAAACTCACATACAAATTTATATTTTTTTAAACAATACTTTCAAGGTTTTAAAACCTACCTACATTTATTAACGTAACCCAATATTACATTCTTTAGGTTTCTTTAGAGACTCGGGCCCAGGCAATGGAAAAAGACCAATTGGCCCAACTTTTGGAAGAAAAAGATTTGCTTCAAAAAGTGCAGATTGAGAAAATTCAAAACTTAACACGAATGCTAGTGACCTCTTCTTCCCTCACATCACAACAGGAATTAAAGGTAAAATTTAAAAGACAACAGCTTCTTTTCTTCTTCTATTATTGTTTTTTTTAATTGCAGTAACTTTGGTTTATAACAGTATATAAATTTCAGGTGTATATCGTTATATTTCAATTCCTATGTAGATTATATCATGCTGACCACCAAAAGACTAATTACCATCCATCACCACACATGTGCCTAATCATGCCTTTCAACCTCTTCTCTCCCCCTTTCCCCTCTGGTAACCACCAATCCAATCTCTGTTGCTATGGGATTGTCTTTTGTTGTTTTTATCTTCTATTTGTGAGTGAGATCATACAATGTTTGACTTTCTCCCTCTGACTTTTTACTCTCAGCAGCAATACCCTCAAGGTCCATCCTTGTTGTCACAATTAGCCAGATTTCATCCTTTTTTATGGCTGAGTAGTATTCCCTTGTGTATATATACCACATCTTCTTCATCCATTCATCCCTTGACGGGCACCTAAGTTGCTTCCAAGTCTTGGCTATTGTGAATAAGCCTACAGTGAACATAGGAGTGCATGTATCTTTACGCATTCACGTTTTGACGTTCTTTGGATAAATACCCAAGAGTGGAATAGCTGGATCATATGGTAGGTCTAGTCTTAATTTTTTGAGCCATCTCCATACTGTTTTCCATAGTGACTGCACCAGTTTGCACTCCCACCAGCAGTGTATGAGGGTTCCCTTCTCTCTACATCCTCTCCAACACTTATTGTTTCCAGTCTTGTTAATTATAGCCATTCTGACAAGAGTGAGGTGATATCTCATTATAGCTTTGATTTGCATTTCTCTGATAGTGATGTTGAACATCTTTTCATGTGCCTGTTGGCCATCCGTATATCTTCTTTGGAGAAATCTCCATTCAGATCTTTTGCACATTTTTGAACTGGGTTTTTGGTTTTTTTGTTGTTGAGATGTATGAGTTCTTTGTATATTTTGGATATTCACCCCTTTTTTGATATATGGTTTACAAACATCTTCTCCCAATTGTTAGGCTGTCTTTTCCTTTTCTTGATGGCTTCCTTTGCTGTGCAGAAGCTTTTTAGTTTGATGTAGTCCCATTTGTTTATTTTTTATATTGTTTCTCTTGCCCAGTCAGGCATGGTATTTGAAAATATGCTGCTAAGACCAATGTCAAAGAGTGTACTGCCTATGTTTTCTACTAGAAGTTTCGTGGTTTCAGGTCTTACATTCAAGTCTTAAATCCATTTTGAGTTGATTTTTGTGCATGGTGTAAGGTAATGGTCTACTTTCATTCTTGGGCATGTGGCTGTCCAGGTTTCCCAACACCATTTATTGAAGAGACTCTACTTTCTCCATTGTATGCTCTTGGCTCCCCTGTCAAAAATTAGCTGTCCATAGATGTGTGGGTTGATTTCTGGACTCCTGATTCTGTTCCATTGATCTGTGTGTCTGTTTTTATGCCATACCATGCTGTTTTGGTTACTATAGCTTTGAAGTATATTTTGAAATCAGGGAGTGTGACGCCTCCAGCTTTGTTCTTTTTTCTCAGGGTTCCTTTGGCTATTCTGCGTCTTTTGTTGTTCCATGTAAATTGTAGGATTCTTTGTTCTATTTCTGTGTAAAATGTTGTTGGAAATTTGATTGGGATTGCACTGAATCTGCTTTATTATGTTGAGGTACTTTCCTTCTATACCCAATTTATTTAGAGTTTTTATCATAAATGGATGCTATATCTTGTCAAACGCTGTCTCTGCATCTATTGAGATGATCATGGGATTTGTATTTTTCATTTTTGTTAATGTGGTGTATCACGTTAATAGATTTGCAGATGTTGAACCATCCCTGCATCCCTGGAATAAATCCCACTTGATCATGGTGTATGAAATTGTTAATGTATTGTTGTAGTTGATTTGCTAGTATTTTGTTGAGGATTTTTGCATCGATGTTCATCAGTGATATGAGCCTGTAATTTTCTTCTTTTGTGTTGTCCTTGTCTGCTTTTGGTATCAGGATGATGTTGACTTCGTAAAATGAATTTGGAAGCTTCCTCTCTTCTTCAATTTTTTGGAAGAGTTTGAGAAGGATAGGATTAAGTCTTTGAATGTTTGGTATAATTCACCAGGGAAGCCGTCTGGTCCTGGACTTTTATCTTTTGGGAGGTTTTTGATAACTGTTTCAATCTCCTTACTGGTGATCGGTCTATTCACATTCTCTACTTCTTCTTGATTCAGTTTTGGAAGGTTGTATTAGTCTAAGAATTTATCCATTTCTTCTAGATTATCCAGTTTGTTAGCGTATAGCTTTTCATAGTATTCTTTTATAATCTTTTGTATTTCTGAGGTATCTGTTGTAATTTCTCCTCTTTGATTTCTGATTTTATTTATCTGAGCCTTCTCTTTTTTTCTTGGTGAGTCTAGCTAAAGGTTCGTCGATGTTGTTTATCTTTTCAAAGAATCAGCGCTGAGTTTCATTGATTTTTTTTCCTGGTTTTTTTTAGTCTCTATTTCATTTATTTCTGCTCTGATTTTTATTACTTCCTTCCTTCTACTGATTTTGGGCTTTGTTCTTCTTTTTCCAGTTCCTTTAGGTGCACTGTTAGACTGTTTATTTGGGATTTTTCTTCTTTGTTGAGGTAGGCCTGTATTGATATAAACTTCCCTCTTAAAACCGCTTTTGCTGTATCACATAGACTTTGGCCTGTCGTAGTTTCATTTTCATTTGTCTCCAGATATTCTTGATTTCTCATTTGATTTCTTCTTTGACTCAATTGTTGTTCAATAGCATTTTGTTTAAGCTCCATCCATTTGTGGCTTTTCTGATTTTCTTCCTGTAGTTGATTTCTAGTTTCATACCACTGTGGTCAGAAAAGATGCTGGGTATTATTTCAGTCTTCTTAAATTTATTGAGACTTGTTTTGTGGTCTAATATGTGATCTGTCCTGGAGAATGTTCCATGTCCGTTTGAAAAGAATGTGTATTCTGCAGGTTTGGGATGGAATGTTCTATACATGTGTACTAAGTCCATCTGGTCTAATATGTCATTTAAGGCCATTTCCTTATTGATCTTTTGTTTTGATGATCTCTCCTTTGGTGTAAGTGGATTGTTAAAGTCCTCTACTATTATTGTGTTGCTATTTCTCCTTTTATGTCTGTTAATAATTGCTTTATATGTCGAGGTGCTGTTATGTTGGGTGCATAGATATTTGTAAATGTTAAGTATTCTTGTTGGATCATTCCCTTTATCATTATGTAGTGCCCTTTGTCTGTTGTTACAGTTTTTATTTTAAAGTCTATGTTTTCTGATATGAATATTGCTACCTCAGCTTTCTTTTCATTGCCATTTTCATGGAGTATCTTTTTCCATTCCTTCTCTTTCAGTTTGTGAGTGTCTTGAAGTCTGAAATGCATCTCTTGTATGCAGCACATATATGGGTCTTATTTTTTTTATGAAAGATGACAGCTTAAACTTGATATATAGGGAATAGAATTGGTATTCTTATATGCTTATTATATAGCTATGTGTTTCTTATCCTTTGATACAGTATATTTTAGGAAAGAACCTTTTGTGTATTTGCCTATACCTCAACAACACCTAGAACGTTCATTAAAAATACTTAACCCTGATTCCCATATGAAGAGATCCTAATTCAGAAAGTCTGGGATGTAGTCAAGGAATCTATTTGCACTATACTTCTTATGAAATTCTAATGAAATTGATTAGGTGATTGGAAACCACAGGTGTCTAGAGTATGTGGTAATATTTTCTATTTAATGAAACAGAAATAGTAATCTCAGGAAAATTTATCTAGACTATAAATCAACATAGTAATCAAAATTCTGGCTTCCAGTCTGTGTGCTTTTGTTTTTACCAGAGTAGGGGTTTATTTATCCAGCAGATGTTTTGGGGAGTGATAGTGTCATGGTTAAGAGAATGGCCTCTGGTGCTGGACTTTCTGGATTTGAATCCCAGTTCTGTCAATTCCTAACTCTCGACCTTGGGCCCTTTCTTAAATACTTTTTGCTGCAGTTTCCTTATCTGTGAGAAAGCTTGATCCCCACCTCATAGGACTGATGTGACAATTAAGTGAAGTGATATATAGAATGTGCTTAACACTATACTCTCCATACAGCAAATCCTCAATAAGTGTATGCTGTTAAGATTATTATTAATAGACGCTACCTTTAAGTCCACCATACCAGGTAAATGGAAGGCATCAAAACCATCTGTTGGCTCAGCCATGAGTAGGAAACAGCCCAAGGAAAGGGGTAGGGAAAAGTATGCCGGTTAGACATCTACATGTACAAAAGCTTGGAGTCGTGAGAAAACATATTTCTTGGACTTAAAATATTCTGGTGGCAGGGGCATTTAAACCACATTGTAGGATTCGAACATTGCATTATGCTAAGGATATGGGAAAGCCTTGTAGGTAACATGATTGGAATTGCTGTTTAGAAAGATGTGGCTACTGTGTACCTACAATTGATTGGGCCTCCACAAGGCTTGTGGCTCTGGAGATGGAAAAAACATGGGTAAATTGGAGAGCTATTTGGGAGACAGACTCGACAGAACTTTGTGATTGTTTCAACATGGGGACATGGAAAGGGAGAAGGAAGCATCTAGAATGACATACACACATTACTGGGCTTGCTGGATAGCTGGTAGCAGTATTTGTTGAGTTAAGGAACATTGAGTGAAGAGCAGTGGAGCTGTCCAGTGTTTTATTTGGGTCAGCTCTAGTTTAAGGTGTCAGGCAGTTGAAAATGCAAATATATGAAAATCAAGTGAAAGATCTGGGATGGAGATATCAATTTGGGCATTAACTACTGCAAATCCAAATTAAAGTCGTGAGAATGGATGAGCTTGCTCTGGGAGCATGTTGAGAATGAAAAGAACAGAGGGCCAAAGATAAGATCCTCCCAAACAACTTTTTAGGTAAAAGCAAAAAAGAGGAATGCCTAAAGGAGCCCAGGTTTAGCTCTAGAGTTAAGAAAGAAACCAGGTGAACGTGGTAAACTAAAAGAAGAGAATGTTGCATAGAGAGGTCACATTCTATGTCAGTGATGTCACGTTCTGCTGAGAAGTTAAATAAGACAAATATAGACTAAAACTTTTTGGATTTAGAAACAAGAAGCTCCTTCGCAAAAACAATTTGAGTTATGTATTGGGAATGAAAGCCACCTTGCAGTAGGCTGAGATGGCCAGTAGAAGGGTCTGGCCTTAGATAGAAGGAGAAACACTCCTTCATTATAACAAGGACAGAGGAAAAGGGTAGGAATCAATGCAAGTAATGCTTTTGTAAGTTTAGGCTTGTATTTTCTTTGTGAAATAGGAGGTTTAATTTTTCTTCTGTGGTGGCTGGAGATGGTAGAGACACAGTTTGTAGACCTGCTAAGGGTTTGAAATAGTCTCGCCTTTGTAGGGAATGGAAAAGAAAGCCAACGAGGGGGCAAGGAGTCTTGCCAGGCAGCCTTAAGGGCCCAGGTGATGTTGGTAGCCAGTCTTCTGGCTGTCCACACAGTGTTCAGGAGGCTAATAAAAGCTCAGATGGCAGTGTAATTCATCTGAGTGTACATTGTGATAGGATAGGTGTGGGGAACACAGAATGGGTCTAATAGTTTGAGACCATTGACCCAAAAATGTGATTGAACTGGTGATCTATAGAATCTAAGATGATGGGATGAGAGCCCAAAGGTAGCTGGCAGAAAGAAAACAGTGGATCAAGAGACTAGATGTCCCTCTTAAGCTAACTAGCTATAATGGGATTAACTGAATCACTGGGGTGGAAGGAGTTCTAGGTTTATGAGTTTCAGATGACAGGGTCCAGTGGCTTTGGGAGCGAATGGAGTTGAGCTGAAGGTCATGGGAATCAAGGATTTATATATGAATGTGCTTTTGCAGAGCAGGCTGTGGAAAGGGCTGGCCATTTCAAGCAGAAGCCATATATTCTGGGGACAACAGATAATCTTGACAGGCAACGCAGTGGAATGGGTGGTGGATAAGGTCTGAAGTTACAAGCATGGGCTCAGCCACCAATTGGCTGTATGACTGTACACAACTCATGTAAACTTTTTGGACACTCAGGCATCTATAAAGTGGATGTAGTAAGAGAGGATTGTTGAGAGGATCAAAAAAGATGAGATAATGCTTGTTCTAGTAAAGGGACAAGAGAGGAATATACCTGTAAAATATGGAAAAACACTTAGGCGGTGGTCAGAGAAAGAGAAAGCAGTAAAGCCAAGTGAGTGATGAGGACAGCTAGCTGGGTGGGACAAGAACCAGGAGACAGAGGTATCCCAGGAGGGATGAGGAAGAAGTAGAGAGACGAGGAAGAAGAGAACATAGAAACTAAAAGAAAATGTTGGCTAGAGAGAAGGAAGGAGTGAAGGGTTTGTTTTTGAAAAAATCAAAAGCAGAAAACAGAGGCTTGAGCATTCTTAAAGCCCAGTGGAAGAAGGTAGTGAAGACGACAGATGAACAGATACCTGAGGGAACAGAGTCCCAAGGGAGAACGGAAGGAACAAGATTAGGAGCGCTGGTTGGATCGTGAGCTTTATAAACTGGAAAAGAATTGGCATGGGAATGGCCCTGTGGAAGATTTACTTGCTGAGGGAAGTTCAAATGGGCTGCCTGTCTGTTCCTTCCCAGTTAAGGCTGGGTTCCCAGAAGTGCTTTTGGTCACTATGTTGGTGGCTGTGCTGTCTTCTGTAACACCAGATTACTTGAAGGATTGATACTTAACTAATTCCTTTCAGTAAATTTGCAGAAATTCTTGTAAGTAAGCCTTCAAATACAAAATGAAATTTAAATAATAGTTTCATCAAATTTATTATGAAGTTAACACTAATTTGAAAAGTTTGAATATGTTTTCTTATCTCAGGATGTCCTTAGACTGATAAGATATTAAACTAGGCTGAATAAGAATTCTACCAAGTCAATGGTTGTTAAAAATGGAAACTAGTTCCCTTGTTTTATGATGTTTGAGCCAGATGTGTGTGAGGTAATTTTGATTTCTTCTTCTTTAGGCTAAAAAAAAACGAAGAGTCACTTGGTGTGTTGGCAAAATTAACAAAATGAAGCATTCAAACTATGTAAATGAGTTTAATGTACCAGAGAATGTAACAACAAAGACACATAAGTCTGCTCTAACTTTAGGAGGAGAAATTGATGAATGTGAGTTCTTCTTCAACTACTTTTAATTATAAAAGTATCCCTATAAAGAGAGACTTTATTTATAACTCAGTTAATGTGATAAACACAGTTAAATAAAATGTATGTATTTTAGATGTGATTACGATGATAAAAATAAGTAATTTTAAGAAAGTGAACATTGATGAAGTTCTCTATTTTTTCCAGATCTCTTAAGAATGATGTGCTGTAGTTGAAACATTTGAGACAGATATTTTTATTTTTTGTTTTTGTTTTAATCACTGCTCATTAAGTTAGTACCCATATAATGTCTGGCTTAAACTTTGCTAATCTTGAAAGGGTAGCATTTACACAGGAATCTGTTGCAAAGTTTGTCTCTAACATTATAAGTATTTTTTAGGGGCATTTAAAAATATGCTTACAATGATTAAATCTCAAATTTAGAATTTGTCCTTTTAACCTATACAGTCGCACGTTGATTAATGATGGGACGTGTTCTGAGAAGTGCATCTTTAGGCAATTTTGTTGTTGTGTGAACATCACAGAGTGCGCTTACACAAACCTAGGTGGTACAGCCTGCTACACACCTGGGCTCTGTGGTACTAATCTTGTGGGACGCCTGTTGTATATGCAGTCCGTCCTTGACTGAAACGTCCTTATGCCGTGCATGAATGTGTTGTACTAAGGATCCTACATTTTATCACTAATTCTAACCAGTGATCTTAATTCACACGAGTATATAAATGATCACATCTGTTTATATATTCTTGGCATTCATACTGTGAGCACATATTAACTAATTTGAGCTTATTACCTCAGATCAGAATTTTTTTAATCTTTAATTTGAGTTTTAGGAAACTTAATAACATGTTTATGGATAAATTTCTTTTCCCCCTAATTATAGCTCTCTATTCAGAGTCTGATATTTTCAGTAACACTCTTGATACATTAACTGAGACAGAGTGGAATCCAGCAACAAAACTACTAAGTCAGGTAACTTAAATGTATTTTACAGAACATTATCCTTTTACTCTTCTTTAAATTCATTTGTTATTGATGTTTGCTGTTGTGGCACATTTCTAGCTCTGACTGTTTCAGTAGTAGTTGAGGTTCTTATTAAGGCTTCCCCAACTTGTTACACTCCTCGTTGGTAACTGTGGCATACAGAGAGAGGCTAAACATTTCCTAAAGTATGGTAATAGGTAAACCTTTGCTTCTAGTTTTTACCAGCAGATCTTGGTATCTATGATTTTTTGGTAAGTTTCTGTTTTGCCTTGGGCCATCCCTTGAAGGTAAAAAGGGCTGATTTTAAAAGTATCAAAATTCTCAGGCATAAAGTAGAATGGTGTATCAGGGAAGGGTAATATTGCCAAATAATGCTGAAAAATGAAAGTAAATAAAATTATATAGTCTTATGAAAACTTTAAGAAATAAGGAATACTGTAGTGAATACTTTAGTAAGTTTAGATTCCATGTTTGCTTTCTAGGCTGCTAATATTCAAAGAAATATAACATAGTCATATAAATGTATTTGTTAAAGAAAATTTCATTTTAATTTTGAAATAAAATTGCAGTGATTCTTGGGAATTGTTATTATCATTAGCTAACCATTATAATTAGTTGTAATGGTTCTTATAATTAATTATTATGGGGAATTATATGCTTTTGTGTCCCTAAAACACTCTGGAAGGTTTGTTGTTTTTTTCAAATCCCTAGTGTTGGTTTAGTTTCTTTTAACTCATGGCTTACTCTTCCTCATGATGGAACAGAAAGCAGAAACAGGCCTCTGCTCAGCACGGTGAGGCCTGGCAGCCGTTGGAGTTTTAGAAGTCAATAAATAATGGCTCCGTGTCACTTCCTAAATTCAGAGCTGTCTGAGAAATTAAACAGGAGTCAAGCAGGTAGAGAATTACATTATTAGCTTTATTACCAAGGAGCTTAAGGATCTGTGGTCAGATGACTTCCCATTATGTGCCCTACTCCTACTCCCGACTGAATTTTAAGTCAGGCACAGGCAGAGCATTTGTTTATATGATCTTTCTTTCTTTCTTTCTTTCTTTCTTTTTTAATTCTATCTCTTTGAAAATAGTCTTCCTCTATTCTATGTTAGCTAGTTTACCAAAAGGCAGACCTTCTGTTATGCTGTGGATCAAGCTAGACCATTGGGAAGATATTGGAGAATGGCCCAAACTACCAAATGATTCAAGGTTAAATGAATTATTTGACTAATCCAGATTTTAGTTAACAAAACAAAGAACTTGAATCCTCTCTGACTTGAAAATCTGGTTTTGTTTATAATAGGAAAACTTAGAAAGTGAGTTGAATTCACTTCGTGCTAACTATGATAGTCTGGTACTAGACTATGAACAACTAAGAAGAGAAAATGAAGAAATGGAATCGAAATTAAAAGAAAAGAATGGTTTGCATGAATTTGAGGCTCTAGAAAGAAAAGCGGAAAAAGATCAAGAGGTAAAAGATGAAAAGATGTGGAAACACAAAACTAAACTAAAACTACACTTTGTGTGTGCGTGAGGAAGATTGGCCCTGAGCTAACATCTGCTGCTAATCTTCCTCTTTTTTTTGCTTGAGGAAGATTGTCCCTGAGCTAACATCTGTGCTGGTCTCCCTCTATTTTGTATGTGGGACACCATCACAGCATGGCTTGACGAGTGCTATGTAGGTCTGCACCTGGCATCCAAACCCATGGAGTGCACAAACTTAACCACTACACCACCAGGCTGGACCCTAAAACCACACTTTTAAAAGTATCATTTTCTTAAAGATGTTTATTTCTAAGGTTGATATATTGAAAACCCAACCATTTTCCATTTGTACACACAATTTAGAGAATTTAAGAAATAATCAGTTCATTTATATTGCTTTAAAAATAGTTAAATCATAATTGTTTCACTTGTGCTTGTGTGCAAGAAGAGGAAGGAATCAAAAACATCTTTGAGCAGGTTTGGTGAATCTGCCTATTGATGAATTAATCTTGAAGAAATTATTTCCTGATAATTTGTATGTTATCAATAATTTATTGAGTATACCAGAATTGCTGCCTAGAGCATAGCTGTTTCCTTCTGAGACCAATATGAATTTTAATATCTAGTGAATGTTTTATGTATGGATACTACATATTAATGGACTTCATTTTCTTTAGAAAGTATGTACCTAAGTAGTTAGAACATTATTAGAATAGCTGGGAAAGCTGATTTTGCATGTTTCTTTTTCCATAAGAGAGTTATTGTAAAAATTAGTATAACTAATATGAAGTAGTTTTAATGGAATTTTTAGAAATGAAACAGATTAGTTAAATTTTCTCAGTGTATAATGTTAGGCTACATGTTAAGAGAACCTAATCCCCAAATCATCAGACTTTGGAGACAGAAATTGTCCAAAAGATTCAAGAGATTTCTTAGTGCAGAGAGTCGTTTACTTAGAGTTTATAGACACGATGAAATTATTTTGCAGAAGTTTTGAACTCACTCATTTTTGGGGAACGAGAATCCATAGCTGTTATCATACTTGTGAAGTGATCTGTGATTCCCTCCAAAATTAAGAGCCAGTGTTTGGTGTGGTTAAAGTATGAGTTAATTTGCAGCTGCTTCTCAGATTTCTGTATGAATAGCCCAAAGGGACACAATCATTTTTCCTCTGTGTCATTGTTTAGTTTCTCACCCTCTTTTCCTTTTTAAAAGGAAAAAAAGAATCCTGTGCCAAATATGTTATTTCCATTCTACCTACAAATTAGTTAATCCTACATTTCATAGGTATTATATCCTAAGACGCAAAAGTTTGTAAGTTCTCCAGAGTTTCATTTACCTTTTTTAATATTCTCATATTGACAAAATGCAAAATGTCATGAAAAAAACAGTGGACTTCAGTCAGTAAAACTGGATTTTATTGAGAGGAGGTGGTCTGGCGTCGTGGTTAAGAACAGGTTCTCTGGGGCCAGACTCCATGGATTTAAGCCCCAGTTTTGCTGCTCCCGACCTCACTGCGGATTCAAGCCTGGCACGCATTATTGACAAGGCCTTGAGCAAGCACCGAATTTCATAGGGCTTCCTTCCTGCGCGTCTCCACCCCTGAGGTTAGATCAGGTGCTTGCCAAGGCCCCTTCGAACTCCAAAATTTCATCTAAGTTTTTGTGTATTTCTTATTATAAATAATATGATGTAAAATTAACTTCGGGCATAAGTGTAGCAGTAATTTCTCTAATTTTTTATTACGTCATTTATATGTTCAATTAGTAAAAACTGAAGCTCACTGAATTGTCACACTCAAAAAGATTACAAAATAACAGAATGTATGACTTGAATCTCACATCTGGATTGTTTTTTCTTTTTTAACCACAGTCAAAGGGGAAAATAATCCTATTCTCTTCAGTTTTTCTTGGACATAAATTGAAATTCTAGGTTCTGTAAGGTAACATAAAAGATTAAGTAATAAAAACTTATTCTTTTCAAAGACAGTTTTACAATATCCATTCCATTTTAAACTGAAAATATTGTAAGTTTATGTGTATGCAGTAAAATATGTTCCAAAACATATATTTTGGGGAAAAGTTTAACCAAAAAAGAGTAAAAGTCAAATTATGGCTTTAGGACCTATGTCATTGCTCTGGTTTGCCAAAGGGTTTCACCAAAAATCACCAAAGCTGTGGATAATTCTCAAGTGGGAATATCATAATATAGGATGTTTAAATAGTGATTTTAGAGGGAGAAATAAGGTCAGTATCATCAAGCTCAGGGAACAAGAGAAATTTCAGTCCTGCTGCTTAAGAAAACAATGCAGATTTCAGCTCTAAGTTTCAGCAGGTGAAATGAAATACTTAAGTTCTTAAGACAAAAACTTGATTTATTTAATTTTATAATTTTCACAACTTGGAGATTTTTGTCTTAAGAACTTAAGTATTTCATTTCACCTGCGGAAAATTACAGCTGAAATCTACATTGTTTTCTTAAGCAGCAACAGATTAACTTTTGATCGTATTGTACACTTTATGCTCAGCATCTTAAACAATATGTTATTGGAAGGTTACACTCAGATCTTTACAAAAGTTGCTTCATCTTTTTCTGTTTATGAGAACCAATACTTCAAATGAAGTGCTATTTCAAATGAGAAGTGGGAGAATTTTTCCTTCTAAATCTTTATTTTCTAAATATTTTCCAAAATTAAGAATGATCATTTAGTTCTTTCTTTTTGGTAAATGTGCTTTTCTTGCACAAAAATTAGAAATAGGCAGCTTTCTTGCACGAAAGTTAGAAACAGAGAAGAAGAGGTAAAAGATGAAGCCAGTTTAAATTACAACCTATACAAATGTCTAAAACTTTGCCAAACAATTGGGCAGCCACTCACCACATGTGGCAGCTGGGCACTTGAATTGGGGCCAGTCTGAATTGACTTCAGTATGAAAAAAGAATGTAAAATATTTCATTTTTTTTATATTGATTACATGAAGAAATGACAATATTTTGGATATATTAGGTTAAATAAAATGTATTATTAAAATTAATTCTACCTGTTTTATTTTTTAATGTGGCTACTAGTAAATTTTAAATTACAAATTTGGCTCACATTATATTTCTGTTGGATGATACTGCCCTAAAATAAGAACGTCAACACTAGTCTGAAATCTGAAACTAGTTTAGGATGGAAACAGCCAGTCGCTTGCATTCTACTAGAATTTGCTTTTACTCTTTAAGGACTCATCTGATTATTAAGATTAAATAATTCTAAGGAAAAATATGTTTATCTTAGGAAATTGTAGTTTACTTGTTTTGAACACAAAAGTTTATGGTACTGAGATAGTTAATGCTATAGCTATTTTGATAGAAAGGAAACTTTAATAGAAATACTTATATCTTTAAGTATTCTTTATACTTTTAGACAGTTGGACAATGTAAAGCGATAACATCATCTTTCCAATATTCCCTGTGGAATAAACCAACAGGGTAGATAGTTGGTAATGCTGTGCATACCTCTGTAGCTTTGGTGAGCACCACATGGAACCAGCCTAATCCAAACCTGCATTCCAGATCACAACGCATTAACAAGCACGCCAGTGTAAAGCTAAATGGCTAATTCATGGGAAGAAAAAATCTTACGGGGTAAATACATTTATGCATTTAACTTACCCAAAACAAAAATCTATTCAGAGAATGTTTTTTAAAAGTTTGATTACAGTTCATCTCCTCCAAGTGATGCCTACTAATGTACTTTTGATGTTATTGTAACTTTATTAACAGATGATGTAACTGTTATTTGGGTTATGCTGAGGTTTTCTTCTTTGTTTTGTGGGGTTTTGGGATTTTTCGTTTGGTTAGTTGGGTTTGGTCTTTTGGGAGAGTTTTTGTATTTTTAAATAATGAGGTGCTCTGCTGCAGTAGCTTGAACAGTTATCTCTCAGCCCTTCTTACTGTGTTAGGTGATTCTGAAGCAGTGAATGAATGCTGTCTTTTTTTTTTTTTTGCTCTGTTTAACTATTGGTTTGCTCTGTTGCCTGTTCACATGCTCTTACAGATGCAACTAATTCATGAAATTTCCAACTTAAATAAAGAATTTAGTTAAGCATGCAGAAGTGTATAATCAAGATCTTGAGGTGAGCTTTTATGTTGATATTTCTGTTGATAAGGGACTAGAGCTATAAAATATACATCATATGTAATTGAACATGATTTCAGAAAAGAGAAGGAATTATATTTTTTAAGTATCAACTTTTAAATTTTACTGTCTAAACTATTAAATGTAAATTCTTTTTAATCCCTTAGAATTTAGATCCAATTAAATTGTGTTTCACTCTCCTTTGATTCTTTTAGAATGAACTAAGTTCAAAAGTAGAGCTGCTTAGAGAAAAGGAAGACCAGATTAAAAAGCTACAGAAATACATAGACACTCAAAAATCAGAAAATGTGAACATGGACTTGTCATACTCATCGGTAAAAATCAGGTTTATTTTGTTGTGTAATCATGTTGGCATTTATAGTGTACCATCACCATCATCATAGCAAATGCTTACGTTGAGCCTACTGTGTGCCGAGCATTGTTGTAGTTGTTTTACATTTAGTATTTTATTTAATCCTATCAGTAACCCTATGGGAAAGGGACTGTTGGTATCATTGCCATTCTACAGATAAAGAATCGCTCAGAGAGTTGAGGACATCATTCTTTGAGTGCATGTAAGTAAGTTAGGAGTGAGCTTCCATTAAAAACCAGTAATTCAAAAAACATTTTAATTTTTTCAATTGTTTTATACAAATGCATGAAGAAGTATGTAGTTGATCTCAGCCAAGATATCAGATCTTGGCATTAAGTAACATTTGAATCTCATGGTGAAATTGTTAAATTTTTTTATTTGCTTTCAATCCACCTGATTACTTCAAGAAAGTATCTGTTTGATTCTAGTTTTTAACACCCTTTTTTAAAAGGCAACAGTTTCTAGCTAGAATTTTTTTCTTTTTTTAAAGATTGGCACTTGAGCTCACATCTGTTGCCACTCGTCGTCATCATTTTTTTTTTCTTCTTCTTCTCCCCAAAGCCCCCCAGTACATAGTTGTATGTTCTAGTTGTGGGTCCTTCTGTCTGTGGCATGTGTGATGCTGCCTCAGCATGGCCTGATGAGTGATGCCATGTCCGCACCCAGGGTCCGAACCAGCAAAACCCCGGGCCACTGAAGTGGAGCTCGTGAACTTAACCACTCGGCCACGGGGCTGTCCACTAGCTAGAATTTTTTTAATCTTAGTTTCTGTTGTTCTTTTGTTTTCATTTGAACTTGTCAGAGTACTTTTTGTTACCTTCTATTAATCACAAATGATTCTTTTTAAAAGTGTTGTTACTGTTTGGAGGCCCTGGGAAGAAAGGTACTTTCATATAATCTTCGAGTGTCTACTGACAGAGTGGCAAGCAGAATTGCCCACTTTTTAAAAGTTGTTCTTTATTTCTTTCTCTTTATTCATTCATTCATTCATTCATGCATTAATGTTTTCCCAAGGACATATGGTTGAATTCATGTCAGCTAAAGTCATGTTAAAATGCTGCTTCTCTTTAAAAATGACACAGTGGATCTTTTTATGTATTTATCAGTTATATTTTCTCTTCTGTGAGTTGCCTGTTCGTATCTTTTCTCTCTTTTGCTTTTGGATTGTTTGTCTTTTTTTTTTCAGTTTGTGATTTAATATTCTTAATTTTAACTATTAATTGCTCACCTGTCATGTTTTGGAGAGAATAATTTAAAAATACGTAGGAAACTTTAACAGGCTAGCTGAGCAACAATTGTGTTAATCTTTTTTAAACAATAACAGATTTCTTAAATTACAGTACTTCTATATATATAGTGCTTTTATAATTTGGAAAAAGATAACCAGAATTTTTAAAAATATTTTTATTTTCGAAAATGTCATTTCTTTTCATCTATCCTAAAAAAAATTTGGTGATTAACGTATTTTCACCATTTTTGATTTGTTAGGAATGACATCTGTGTGTGTGTTCTCTAAAGTCTTTTCCAACTCTAAGAAAGTTAGCTTTCAGGAAATCCTTTTTGTTGTGTGTATAGGAAAACATTCAAGACCTCAAACAGATGAAACAGACTCTGTTCGATGCTGAGGCTGTAGCCCTCGATGCCAAGAGAGAAGCAGCCTGTCTCAGGAGTGAAAATCTGGAGCTGAAAGAGAAAATGGTAAGTGATTTTTGTTATATTTATAATAAAGCAGTTGTAATGATCACTACATTTTTGTGAATTTGTATTGTTTCTCTCATAGAAAGAACTTGCAAGTGCATGCAAGCAAATGGAAAATGATATTCAGTTATATCAAAGGCAGTTGGAGGCAAAGAAGAAAATGCAAGTTGATCTGGAGAAAGAATTACAATCTTCTTTTAATGAAATAGCAAAACTCACCTGCCTTATAGATGGAAAAGTTCCAAAAGGTATTTTATAATTTCAGACTTACCTCTTTGCAAATCCAACTGCCTAAAGGATTTTGCACCTCCATTCCAATGATTAAAAGTCCATTGTTCTCTGATGTTTGTAAGTAGCCTAATATTAAATTTCAATATCATTTGGTGTCAGTATTTATAAGTGTTTCCATGGACTTCAAATTATAAAGGTTTAAGAATTATTTTTCAAATGAATTGGACCCGATCTTGAAAAAGGCGATTCAAGAACTTTTAACAATTGGATTACCTGTTGACCAACACTGGTTCTTTCTTTAATAAATTTTATATAATCTGATTAAGTAATCTAAGTTTGTATGTAATTTAAATTGTCCCAATAACTGCAAACTGTTTAATTTACCAAAAATATCCTAGATTTGCTCTGTAATTTGGAATCAGGAAGAAAGATTACTGATCTCCAGAAAGAACTGAATAAAGAAGTTGAAGAAAATGAAGCTTTGCATAAAGAAGTTAATTTGCTCTCAGAGTTGAAATCTTTACCCTCAGAAGTAGAAATGCTAAGGAAAGAGGTAAATATGTTTTTAAGCAAATAACTCTTACTTTGAAATAAAAACCCTTGCAATATTGCCTTAAATATTTTGCCATAGTTTGTTTTAAAGTAACAGTGAAGAGACTGTAAACATTTGACCCTGCTTGTTAGGAACATTTTCAAAGAATATGTAACAGTATACTTAGTAATGAGATCCATGTAGGGGCCATTTCTATAGTCCTCAGATGTAGTGCTTTTCAACAGAGATTGATGGCCCACCCTTAGTCTTTATCTTTTTTGGTGCTGTTGCTGTGGTCATATCACTATGTTGAATAAAGGAGAGTAAGGAGGTAAAGAGGGTGGCATTGATGAAGTTTTAGAGGTTGACGTAAATATTGCAGCCTAGTGAGCAATTCCGGAAACCTTCTGCCAGCCTTTCCTTTTTCTGCCTTTCTGAAAGAAATAAAAAGGACAAGAATTTGAGTACTTACTACATGGTGAGCATCATGCTAAACAACTTTAGCAACGTTATTTAGTCATCCTAAAAACTCTTTAAAGTACATGCTGTTTTTTAGCCCAACACATAGTTATGGATCTAAAAGCTGAGTTACACAGACCTGCCTCCTACCCTGAGCCTGTGGTTACAAGAGCTCTACTGTCTCGCTCCCTCTCCTTTGTCTCAACTTTGGCTCTCCTCTCTTTTTCCCACTTCCTTCTCCTTTATCTTTCACAATGATTAAACTATTTATAAGCTGGATATTGTTGGTTTAAATTAATTACTTAAATAATAGTTTAAATTTAAGTTATTTAAAATTTAAATTATTCATGGATTAAGTTTTTGGAAATCTGAGCTGCATTCAAAGCCTTTAGAAAGAAAATAATAAGTCAAATTCTAAGAAAAACCATAAGATGCCTGAAACACCATAAAGTTAGAAAACACTTTAGAATGATAGATAAGGAAATAAAGACATCCTAATTAAGTGTTTCTTCTCCACTCAATCCTTACTAGAACCCAAACAAAACTTTGATGGTAAAGTTAAGCAGGATAATATATTGTTATAAAGATGTGACAATAAAAATATTACCTTTCCTCAGTCAAATCTGTGCTTAATTTCAATGTCTTTTTTCTTTTTTGCAGATAAAGCTTTTCTTTTCCTGATAACTGCTGTAGTGGATCTTATATTGCTAACATAGCTAAATTTTATTTCTTTTCCGTAGATAAATGACAAATCTGAAGAGCTCTGTAAGATAACATCAGAAAAAGACAAATTGTTTTCTGAAGTAGTTCATAAAGAGAGTAGAATTCAAGATTTACTTGAAGAAGTTGGGAAAACTAAAAGTGACCTAGCAGCTAGCCAGTTGAATTATAAAAGAACTGATCAAGAATTCCAAGATTTTAAAAATCAACATGTTGAAACTGAGCAAAAGTATAAGATGGTCCTTGAGGAGAATGCAAGAATGAGTCAGAACATAGGAAATCTCTCTAAAGAAGCTCAAACACTTGGTTTAAGCTTGGATGCTTTGAACATGGAGGTTGGTACAACACACCCTCTATGGAAATGGTCTTTAGTTTTCTGGGGTTTGGCTTCTATATAGATGCCACAGAATGCTCTGCTTCTCACAGTAACTTTTTCTTATTTTAAAGCTTTCTTACAAAACCCAGGAACTTCAGCAGAAAACAGCTGAGAGTCAAGAAAGGTTAAATGAAGTGAAAGAGCTGAAGCAACAATTAGAAAGTAGAGATTCTAGGCTGCAAACTGTCGAAAGGGAGAAAGCACTGATTACTGAGAAACTTCAACAAACCTTAGCAGAAGTAAGAACCTTAACCCAAGAAAAAGATGGCCTGAAACAGCTCCAAGAGAGCCTGCAGATTGAGAGGGACCAGCTCAGAAGTGACATTCAGGACACCGTGACCATGGTGAGGCTTTGACAGAGTAAACTGAAAACTCAGAGCCTCTTCAAGACGTTCAGGAGCCATCAGTTATTATTTATGATCAAGCAGTAACTATAAAGTTATTTTCATTGTTTCACATTATTCTAATTGAAATTGTGTTCCCTTTCTCTGACAAAGAACATAGATACCCAAGAACAATTACAAAATGCTCTTGAGTCTTTAAAACAACACCAAGAAACAGTTAACACACTGAAAATGAAAATTTCTGAGGAAACTTCCAGGAATTTGCGTATAGAGGAAAACATAGGAGAAAATTCGGATGAATTTCAGGAAAAGGTAAAGGGTATTTCTGTTCGAGTTTTCATATACTATATGTGAGCTTTCTCCTTAACTTCAGACACTTAAGTACATAATGGTGACCTCAATCCTATTGATTATTCACAGTGAATAACTAACAACAGTTTACAAGATTAGCCCTAGTGTCTTTGAAATAACTTCAGATATAACTGCTTACAATCAGTTGGAAAAGGAAAAGGCAAAAATGTTAGTTCAAACTTTGAGCTGATATTTTCCGAGGCCTGGTGTATTTTAAACATCTTTAAAAGCCCCTCTGAATTCTAAGAATGTAAGAAAGATTGAGTGCTTATTATTACTTATGGGTAAAATATTTGTTTTATATCAGATTTTGTGTACTAGTTGAGAGTTCACTATCGATGTGTGTGTCGTGTTCATGTCTGTTTCTAGAGCTGTGCTGTGCTTAAATCTCAGCTTATTCTAGGCAGCATGGTTCGTTTTGTCCTGAAACCTGGGGAGAAGAGCTGCTTTGTTATTTAATTATATACAAGAAAGGCTAGGATGCTAATGATGATTTTTTAAAAGGGAGGTATATTAGTCTGCCATCACAAAATATCATAGACTAAGTAGCTTAAACAACAGAAATTTACTTTTTCCCAGTTGTAGAAGCTAGAGGTCCAAGGTTAAGGAGCTAGAAAATTCAGTTTCTTGTGAGCCCTCTTCCTATCATGCAGATGGCACCTCTCCTCACATGGCCCTTCTGTGTGTGAGCCGAGAGAGCTCTGGTTCTCTTCTGCTTCTGGAGTGGACACCAGTTCTATGGGGTTAGGGCCCCAGCCATATGATCTCATTTAACCCTAATTACTCTCCTTAAAGGCCCTCTCTCCAAATACAGTCATTTTGGGGCTTAGAGCTTCAACATGTGGATTTTGGGAGGACATAATTCAGTCCATAACGGGATTGCCTGTAATTTTATATAACTGATTTATTTACAATGCATTTCTACTTTTCAAAAATGCCTTTTATATGTCAGAATTTTTTATACTATTTTTCATTGTTATTATACTTAATACTATTTAATCCAGAATAATTACTACTGGGAATTTAAAACGTTCACCAATAGGAGAATGGTGAAATAATCTTTCATACATCCATAGCTTGGAGTAGTAGTCATTCATATATATATATATATATATATGTATAAATTTATTTTTGTTTGTTTTGTATCTTTAATTGTGGTAAAATATACATAGCATAAAATTTACCATCTTTATCATTTTTAAGCAAACAGTTCAGTAGTGTTAGGTACGTTCACGTTGTTGTGCCACCAATCTCCAGAATTCTTTTTATCTTGTGAAGCTGAAACTCTATACCCACTAAACAATTCCTCATTCCCTCCCTCCTCTAGCCCCTAGCAACCACTTTTCCACTTTCTATCTCTCTTAATTTGGCTACTCTAGGTACCTCACATAAGCGGAATCATGCAGTATGTTGTCTTTTTTTGACTGGCTTATTTCATTTAGCATAGCGTCCTCAAGGTTCCTCTATGTTGCAGCATACATCAGAAATTCCTTCCTTTTTAGGGCTGAATAATATTCCATTGTATGTATATACTACATTTTGTTTAACCATTCACCCATTAATGGGCACTGAAGATTGCTTTCACCTTTTTGCTGTTGGGAATAATGCTGCTATGAACATGGTGTACAAATATCTCTCTGAGACCCTGCTTTCAATTCTTTTGGATGTCAGATTTACTGGATCATATTTTTTATCTTTTGAGGAACTGTCATACTGTTTTCCATCATGGCTGTACCATTTTACATTCCCACCAGCAGTGCATAAGGGTTCCAATTTCTCCAAGTTCTCACCAACACGTATTATTTTCTCCTTTTTTCACAGTAGCTATCCTAATAAGTGTGAGATGATATCTCATTGTGGTTTTTATTTGCATTTCCCTAATGACTAGTAATGTTGAGCATCTTTTCATGTGCTTGTAGGCTATTTGTATATCTTTACAGAAATGTCTGTTCAAGTCTTTACTCATTTTTAAATTGGATTGTTTGGTTTTTGTTGTTGAATTTTAGACATTCTTTATATAGTCTGGATATTAACCCTTTATCAATTGTGTGACTTGCATATATTTTCTCCCATTCCTAGGTTGCCTTTTCACTCTGTTGATTGTGTCCTTTGGTGCACAGAAATTTGTAGTTTTTATGTAGTCCAGTTTATCTCTTTTTGCTTTTGTTGTCTGTGCTTTTGGTGTCATATCCAAGAAATCATTGGCAAGATCCACTTTATGAAGTTTTTCTCCCATGTTTTCTTCTAAGCATCTTACAGTTTTAGTTCTTATGGTTAGGTCTTTGATCTACTTTGAGTTAACTTTTCTATATGATGTAAAGTAAGGGCCCAACTTCTTTCTTCTGCATGAGATATCCAGTTTTCCCAACACCATTTGTTGAAGATACCATCCTTTATGATTGAATGGTCTTGACATCCTTGTTAAAGATCATTTGACCATATGCAAAGGTTTATTTCTGGGCTCTGTTTTCTATTTCATTGGTCTATATATCTGTCTTTATGCCAGTACTGAGCTGTTTTGATTACTATAACTTTGTAGTAAGTTTTGAAATCAGGGTGTGTGAGACCCTCAGCTCTGTTCTTTTTTCAAGATTGTTTTGCCTGTTTGGAGTCCCTTGAGATTCCATATGAATTTCAGGGTGGATTTTTCTATTTCTGCAAAACACTATTAGGATTTTATAGGGATTGCATTAAATTTGTAGATCGCTTTGGGTAGCATTGACTTCTTAACAATATTAAGTCTTCCAATCTGTGAACATGAGACGTCTTTCCATTTATTTGTGTCTTTAATGTATTTCAGATACATTTTGTAGTTTTCATTGTACAAGCCTTTGCCATCTTGGTTAAGTTTATTCCTTAATATTTTATTCTTTTTGATGCTTTTGTAAATGGATTGTTTTCTCTATTTCCTTTTTTAATTGTTTATTGTTAATGTATAGAAATGTAATAGAGTTTTGTATAGTCATGGAATTTCTTTAAAGTAGACATTATCTACAATTGGAAAATTTCCAGGATACATTATTAAATAAAAACAGATACATACTAAAGAACAATTCAGTAAGATCCAACTTATGTAAAGAAACCTCTATATACCTTTATATACTATTACTCTATATAATGAGCTTCTTTTTTCCCATTTACTCTGGGGTACAATATTCCTGCCTTGGAAAAGGAGCTTTCTCTTCCTCTCTCCCTATGCTTCAGTCATTCTTTCCTAGAAAGCATTTTCACTTGCTCTGTATCTTGTATTCTCAGTTTATCTATATTTTGGGTCAACTATGGGCCAAAGGCACTTGACCTTGATTTAAAATTTATGACTTCCACTTTTATAAGGGGAAAGGTTTTTCAATAGTTTTTTGAAAATAAATGCACAGTCAGTAGCCGCTTTTAAACAAATGCAAAATGCAGTCACAGGGCCCCATGAGAAGGAGCAGTAGAGGCGGAGTGAGGGAAAAGGAGAGTTACACTCACCGGACCAGCCAGTCTGTGGTATTAAGTTCATGCTGGAATCATCTGTGTTGATAAAAGGGTCTAACTGGAAATTCTCCTGGGCCATTCTGTTCATCAGGGTTTCTGAAATCTGGGATGCAATGCTGAGGTGAGCTTGGTCTTGTGAAATCGTGTTCATGCTGGAATCACCCATGAGGATAAAGCAGTGGGTCTAGGGATTTCCAGATAAATCTGTTTATCAGAGCACCAGAGGGCAGCCTATGATAGCCTAGTAGGTCTATCATGAAGCCTCTAGGAGTGCCCGTTTTCAATCCTGCTTGATGTGTCTCTCTCTGGAAATGAGTTTCTCTAGTGTGTCTCAACAGAAATTTTAAACTTTGTGATTAGTAGGCTTATTCTCATATAAAGGACACAATTTTTTTCCTTATTTAATAATTAGACCTATTAGATTTGCTCATAACCATGGTAGCTGGAATACTTTCTAGGCTGAGTTCAGTTTTGCACTTTGTCTCAATCTGCTTTGTTTTGTGTACATTTCCATATTTAGGAGTAAAGATGCAAGATTCTGAATTATAGTAGCTGACTGACTAATCCCAAAGACTCTGTGTTCCTGCCTTAATTTCTCCTGTAGTTGTAGTTAGCTCTCTGCTCATCCTTGTAGAAGCTCATGCAGATTGCCAAAAAGAAGGGGCTAACCAAATGAAATATGGTTTGTCTGTATCCACTCTAGAGAATTGAGCAACTACTAAAAATTATAATTTGGAGATTATGTAACAGCATGGGAAAATGCATATCATCTAATCTAAGTGGGAAAGAAAAACTAAAAAGGATCTTATATGTAAAGTAGTCATAATTGCAATGTTAAAAAAATTCTTTTAATAGAAGAAACTCTGGAAGGAAATATTCCCAAATTCTAATAGTGGTTGTGTGAAGTTGGTGTCATTGGATGATTTTTTTTCTTGTTCTTTTTTTTCTAATTAAATATAGATTATTACAAAAACTTTTTAAACATCTGTGACCAATATTCAGCTGAGTGTTTTTACTGGGCTAGTATAGGATTATATGGTGATACCCTAATTTCATACTGGTAACATCAATCTTTGTCTCCTTTTACCAAGGAGTCCATGTATCAGGTTACCTTTGGTTAAGACTTATTTATGGATAAATGGATTTATATAACATGCTTTTCTCAAGCAGTATATGAAAAATATGAAAAGGTGAATTATGCTACTATAATATGAAATATGTTTCTAACAAAACTCTTTTGCCCTCTTATCTATAATAAAACTCTGAAAATAAAGATTTGTTAGTAGTAGGGCATAAGTTATGGTTTCCAGCTTTTGAAGGAAAGAAATAAAGAGGGAGAGTTTAAGCTGGCTTACTCCTTCATAAAGTCAGGTTAACCCATCATACATGAAGATAGTTGTGAATTATCTATAGCTGTCCACATAGCTCTTACCAGTGAACAGGCACAAGAGCACGAGCTCTGGAACCAGACCACTTGGATTCAAAGCCTGATAACTTCTCTGAGTGACCTTGGGCAAGTGACCTACACTCTCTGGGATTCAGTTTCCTTGCCTGTCAAATGGAGATAGTAATAGTGCCTACCTTGTAAGGTTATGGGGAAGATTAAATGTGTCACTATGTGAAAATAGTGCCTGGTACATAATAAGTAATAGAAGTTTGGCTATTTTTATTATTAAAACTGTTACTAAGAAATTCTTCTCTAATGTATTAATATTTTAGATGGTTGGCATAGATAAAAAGCAGAGTTTGGAAGCCAAAAAAACCCAAGTGCTGATTGCAGATGTTGATAATGAGCTAACTGAACAACAGAGAAAGATATTTTCTTTAATACAGGAGAAAACAGCACTGCGACAAATGTTAGAGAGGGTTACTGCAGAAAAGGAGCAACTGAAGACTGACCTGAGGGACAGTATTGGAATGGTGAGATTCAGCAATGTGTTTTTGTCTTTGTATGTTTTAGATTTTTACAACTTTATTGAGGTATAATTTACATGCAATAAATGTATCTGATGTGAGTGTCCAGTGTGATGACTTTTGACAAATGTCTCTACTTGTGTTCTCTCCACCCCAGCAAGTTCCCTCCCACCTCCACCCAGGCAATCCTGATCTCATCCTCTGCCCCACATAGTCACTGTCCTGATGTTTTCCACCTCAGCTCACTGTCTCTTCTAGAACTTCACACAAATAGAATCACACTGCATGTGCTCTTTTGTCTCACTTCTTTCTACACTCCTTTTTACTGCTTGGTAGTCTTCCAGTGTATGAATAGGCCACAATTTGTTTAGCCTTTCTCCTATATTGATGGAAATTTGAGTTATCTCTACTATTTGGGTATTTTGAATAAAGCTGCTATAAACATTCTCATACAAATGTTTTTATGAACATATATTTTTTATTTCTCTAGAGTATGGATCTAAGTGAAATAGCTGGGTCATAGGGAGATGTATGTTTAGCTTGGTAAGAATTTACTAGGCTGATTTCCAAAGTATAGTTGCACCGTTTTACATTCTCATCAGCACATTAAGAGAATTCTGATGGCTCCACATCCCCACCAACACTTCATATTATTGGTGTTTTTAATTTTAGCCATTTCTATTGGGTGTAACCTTGTTTTGATTTGCCTTTCCCTAATGACTAAAGATGTTGAGCATCTTTTTATGTGCTTATTGTGTATCTTTCTATAAACTGTTCTCTCAGTGATGTGTTGTATAGATTTCAATGTACAGATCTTGGACATATTTTGTTAATTGGTTCCTAAGTGTTTCTATTTTATTTATGCTGTTGTAATTTTTCTTAAATTTCATGTTTAATTGTTGTTAATGTTTGCCAATATTTTCAAACCTACTTTAGTTTTTGTTTCTATATGTGGGGGCAATCTAATGTGTAATAGATTGAAATTAATATTTTCAGAAGTTTGCTATGGATCACAGTAGACCCTGACCTTTTGTGTAATTTTCCATGTTTCTTAGGATTGTCTGTTTGGTCAAAGAGCTGAATGTAAATAAGAGTACAGACAAAAGTTGTATTTTCTTCTCGGTATCTGTCTTGTAATGTTTTTTGGTCTTGATACTTGAGAATGTCACTCTTTAAGCATAATAACTAAGATTAGTCCAATTCATGCTAGCAAAGGACGGCTGCTGTTTTGAGCTTGCTCAAAATCAAAGCCATCCCAGCATATGAAAAGCCTATAACCTGCAGTCTCATCGTCTATCGATGAAAGCTTAGAAACAGTCTCTTTTGGCTTCAGGGTAGAAAACAAGCAAACCTCTTATGATGGAATACTAAATCCAGTTCTAATTCTCGTGGTAGGAATGTAAGTTGAGCAATAAAGAAACAGCATAAGAAAGCAGATTCTTGGCATTTACATGATCAAAATAGACTCACTTTCTTTTTAAGTTAGTCTTTTCCAATATAGTTTGCCATGATTTCTCCATTTTCAGGCTGAGGTAAATGCTGATTTTTACCTGATTTCCTAAATGTAAGCTAGTGTCATTTAATCTCAACTTTATAAAAATTCTAGACCATTGAAAACCAGGAAGAATTAAGAATTCTTAGAGGTGAACTTAAAAAGCAACAAGAGATAGTTGCACAAGAAAAGAACTGTACCATAAAGAAAGAGAAAGAGCTTTCTAGGACCTGTGAGAAACTGGCAGAAGTTGAAGAAAAGCTAAAGGAAAAGGTGAATTTTTAAAGTTATCTTCCTGGCCATATTTCCTGACTAAACTTTTTTTTTTGGTGGTAAATTTTGGTTCTAATAGACCTAAATTCCAGAAATAGAATGTACCTCCCAAATGAACAGCTCTCAATGCTAATATTTTGGACAGTTTGAACTCACACTAGGATCTTAGCTAACCTCTTTTGTGTGTATTATATTATCCTAGAGTCTTTCAATGAGAGGGGGCCTTGGTTCATCTAAACTACTCATGATGTATTCATTCATTCATCAAATATTTATTGAGCATTACCGTGGGCCAGGCACTGTTCTGGGCACTTGATATACATTAGTCAGTAAAACAAAGCTCCTGCCCTTATATAGAGCTATATTAGTCATTCTCTAAACTCTAAGATTTGTCACTATTACCATCTCTTAGATGTTTGCAAGTTCCTGAATTATTTCTTTTTTAGAAGTAAGGTGCTGTTGTAATATAATTGTGTAAGAGCTAAGACTGTTAGAACAATTGTACTGCTCTAGTAATTCTAAAATGGACCCACTGATATCTTTCTGTTTATCCTAAGAACAGTGCTACATGCATTATAAATAGCGTAGTGTTTCCATTGTGCTTCTGTGGAATGTTTTTTTCCTAATATATGTTCTCTTAATTCTCATCCCTTTCACTATAACCTAATTGAATTTACTAAAACCTCCTGTCTATTTCATACTCCTCCCAAAGAGGTGATATCAATAGGCTTATGTAAAAGTTAATGCCTCAGTGTTTGTGTGGGCCATCCCCTAAAGACCTTATTGGAACTAAAAATAAATTATCCAAAAAGGTTTTAAGAGATGAGGAATTACAGTTTATTTGCCAGGTACATCTATATATTTAGTCAGTCTCTTTTCTTTTTAAATTTTTCGCATTTTTACTTTGCCTCCTTGATTAACCAAGTGACACTATGTTAGTTTCTTAGGACTTCTGTGTCAAATTATCATAAACTTGCTGGCATAAAAACAATGGAAATTTATTCTGTCACATTTCTAGATTCTCGAATTCCAAAATCATGGTGTCGGAGGACCATGCTTCTTCTGAAGGCTCTAGAGAAGAGTCCTTCCTTGCCTCGTGCTATCCTTGGCTCCCGCTGTCTTCGATAGTCCTTGTTCTGTAGCTGCATCACTTCAATCTCTGTCTCCATCTTCACAGGATCTTCTCTGTGTCTCTGTGCGTCCTTTCCCGTCTCTTATGAGGACATTCTCATTGGATTTAGGGCCCAACCCTAGTCCAGTAGGGTATCTTCTCAATCCTTAACTAATTACATCTGCAAAAACCCTCTTTCCAAATCGGATCACATTGAGGTTCTGGGTAGACTTGAATTTTGGGTGGGACCCTCTTCAGCCCAGTACAGACACTATGCCTAGAAGCTGCTTTACTTTCAGTGCTGCTTGTCTGTTTCCACTAGGGTAGTGTGCAGAGCTGTGATAATGATTCTCTCAGTTTGGCAAAGTACATTTTACATAAGAATTTTAAGATAATATGGCAAAATGGTAATAATAAAAACTTTATTTCTTAAGAGCCAACAACTCCAAGAAAAACAGCAACAACTTCTTAGTGTACAAGAAGAGATGAGTAAGATGCAGGAAAAGATGAATGACGTGGAGAATATAAAGAATGAATTAAGGAACCGAGAATTAACGTTGGAACGTATGAAAATGGAGAGGCTAGAGTTGGCTCAGAAACTCCGTGAAAATTATGAGGACATAAAATCCATAACCAAAGAAAGAAATGATCTACAGAAATTACAAGAGTCCTTTGAAGTAGAGAGAGAGAAACTTAAAGAATACATAAGAAGAATTGAAGTTAAGGTCAGTTAGACCCTTTTCTTCATCTGTTGTGTTTCCTTAAAACTGAGCCAATTGGGAAGGGGGGCAGTGTTGAGATGATGTTGTTAAAATATTCTTTAAACTTCACATGCTAATAAAGGGTCTGGAAACAAAAGAAGAACTCAAAATTGCTCACATGCATCTAAAAGAACACCAAGAAACTATTGATGAACTAAGAAGAAATGTTTCTGAGAAGACAGCTCAAATAATAAATATTCAGAAGAACCTGGAAAAATCCAGTACTGAATTAGAAGAAGAGGTTTGTCTTTTCTTCCTTTCTTTCTCCTTTGAAGGAAAGATAAGCAGTAAGTAGTGACTGAAGTCTGGTTTATTGATTTACTGGATATTATTTGTTGAGTATCTGCTGTGGCAGACACATCCCTGGGTTATACAAGTAAAATGGCAACAAGGTGGACAAAATCTCTGTGATCATGGAGCTTACTCTGTAGTGGAAAGAGGTAACTGATAAATAAGCAACCAACTGAATGAGATCACTTGAGATGATGACAAATACTATGGAGAAAATGAAACACTGGGATAACTGGACCAACCTGTTAAAAGCCTATGTGCCAGACATTGAGACTATGGCTCTGAATAAGACATTGTTCTTTCTCCCCTAGTAAAAAAAATCCTTCAATTCCAGTATGTTAAATGCAGAAATATGACATGCAAACTTATGTGGTATCACTAATGATCATGGGAAAGGGGAACCAATCTATGCATAAAAAAATTGAGAAGTAGCATTGGAGCTCATTTGAGAATGAGAACCAGTCATTTATTGGTATATAATCTGTTCAACTATGACTTTTTTTCTCCTGTAGCATTTGGAAACTAGTATAGAAAAATGGAGAAGCATGCAACTGACCGAATTAACAATTTGTTGGGAAAGTGCAAGGATTAGTTCACTTTGGATGTAAGCTGGAGAAAAAGAAAACTATGACAATATGACTGGCAGAACAGTCATGAGTAGCTTTAGTAGGAATCAAAGGAAAATGAATAAATAGGAGTTTGTAATTGTAATAGGCCATGAGGGTTCAAGATCACTTTCATTGCTCTGGAAAGAAAAGTTATGATAATACTCTCCAGATAATAACTTTGGTATTTTATGAATCTCAAAAGATCCCAGTGCTTCATGAGGAACAGGAGCTACTTCTTAATGTGGAAGAAGTCAGTGATACTCAGGAAACGATGGATGAACTGAAGCTAGTGAAAGATGAGTCCAAAACCAAGGATTCAACAACACTGGCAAGCACGGAAACGGAAAGGCTCAGGCTGACTGAGAAACTCGTCAAAAGTCCTGAAGAAATAAAATCTCTAACTGAGGAAAGAGATAACCTTAAAATGGTAAAAGAAGCTCTTCAAGTTGAACAGGAACAGCTGAAAGAAGACTTTAGAGAAGCTTTGGCTAAAGTAAGTTTCATCCTTTCCTCCTATTTAAGTGTTTTATAAGAATCAAGTCTTTGGGAAAGGGGGCATTTGTGTTATAGTTATGTTACTACCAATTTTGTTTAAATGTCTCTTAATTATGAAGTGATTGGAAACAAAGCAACTAAAAATTGCTCATAAATGCTAAGAAACTATTGAAACTGAGAGAAAATGTTTCAGAGAAGACAGCTATTTTCTTAAATATTCAAAATTTTTTAGAAAAAGCAAGGCTAAATTATAGGAAAGGATAAAGCGAACAAAGCTATTTTCAACCCTTCTTTAAATCTATTCCTCCACATCTCGTAAAGCGCTACCTTCTTCCTCAAGGCTTCAGTCAGAAGTCTGGCTGTCATCCCTACTAGTGTCCGTTCCTCCTTGCTCACTCTCTAATCCAAGACCAAACCTTGTTGATTTTAAGGTGTGTTTGTGTGAAATCCTCTTTCCTCTCCACATGGCCAACACCCGAATCTGAGCCACTATTCTTTCTTTCCCTGGCTTTCTGCAATCTCCTCCTAACTGGTTCCCCACATTCATTCTTATTCTTCTCTAATTCATTCCCCATTCGGAACCCAAGTGATCTTTTCTTCTTAAAGCCGTTTAATAGCTTATTGTTACTCTTGAAACGAAGACCAGAATCCCTCATATGGCCTGTGAGGCCCTGGATCACAGACCTGGCTGGTCTCTGGCCTTATTTCAGCTCCCTCTCCTCCTGCTCAGATTCCTGCAACTCCAGTCTACTGCTCTTCCTCATCTCATGGCTTTCACATGTTCTGGTCTCCCTACGTGCAGTATTTCCATACCCTCCTTTGCCTAACCATGGCTCTCATCCTTCAGATCTCAGCTGAAGATTTCCATCCCCTAGGAAGTCCTTCCTCACCACTCACAGTGGGTTAGGTTTGTTCTTAATACCCTGGGAGAACCCAGCACATCTGTTTGGTAAGATTTGGCATAATGTCTTTCTCCCTAAAGTATAAGTCTCAAAAAAGCAGAGATCGTATAAGTCTCATTTACTATTTTATCTCCAGCCTCTAGTAGGGTACTGATAACACAGTGAGCCCTCAATAAATAAATGTTAAATATCTGAATGATGGAAGAGTAGAAAGATTGCTCTATAAATGAGCCATTGAATCCTGACTTAATTGTTTTAGAAAATATCCTGATTTCTTTTCCTCTAAAATAAAATAAAGTATCTTTGGATATCAATTGTGTTGTGATTCTCTTAAGATCCAAGAGGCTCAAGACAAACAAGAAGAGTCCTGCAATATGAAAGAAGAAGACAATGAGACTAAGAAAATAGTGAGTGAGATGGAGCAATTGAAGGAGCAACTCCAAGCCCGAGAGTCAGCACTACTAAGAACAGAGGTGGAAAAGCTCAGGTGGTCTGAGAGACTTCAGGACAGTCGCGATGACATGAACTCTGTAGCCAAGGAGAGAGATGACCAACAGAGGCTGCAAGAAGTTATTCTGTCAGAAAGTGACCAACTCAAAGGAAACAGAGAAATAATGGCTAAAGTAAGTCTCACCCTTTTCCCCATGTGTGTGGTTTTTAAATAGTTTGGGAGCAAATATTTTCCTAAAAACTAAACCTTTGGAAAAAGGAGTTAAAATGTCGTGGTTATAGTGTTTCTATACATTTCTTACAATTTCCTTTAATAATAAAGCACCTAGAAAGTGAAGAGGAACTTGGATTTGCTCGTGGTCACCTGAAAGAACAGGAGGAAACTATTGCTAAGCTGAGAGAGAATCTTTCAGAGAGAGGAACCGAACTGTCGACCTCTCAAAAGGAATTAGAAACAAACAATGAAGAATTACAGAAAAAGGTAAATTGGGGGTGAAGGAACAGTGGGAGAAAACCTGAGGAAGGTACCTAACTGAATTGCACAGGTTACTGTGTACATTCTCAATTGTTGTGGAAAGCATCCTGGGTTTTTTCCTTTAAAAAAAAATATATATATATGCATACAGAGGCCAGCCTGGTGGTTCAGCGGTTATGTTCTGTGGCATGTGTCCCACATATAAAGTAGAGGAAGATGGGCATGGATGTTAGCTCAGGGCCAGTGTTCCTCAGCAAAAAGAGGAGGATTGGTGGCAGATGTTAGCTCAGGGCTAATCTACCCCCCCAAAAAAATATATATATTATATACACACAGACACACACACACACACACACACACATAAACACACATGTTTTATGTATGTGTGTATTTTGGCTACTTAACTTATTTTATCATTATTTTAAGATCCAAGAGTTTCATGAGGAACAGGAACAGTTTATTAGCATCGAAGAAAACAGTGAGACTCAGGAAAAAATGAGTGAACTGGAACAATTAAAGGAGCAACTCAAAGCTGAAGAGTTGTCCCTACGAAGTATAGAAGGCGAGAGGCTTGAGTTGACTGAGAGACTTCAGGAAAGTCAAGAAGAAATAAAAGTTATAATGAAGGAAAGGGATGAACTGAAAAGGGTACAAGAGGCCCTTCAAATGGAGAGAGACCAACTCAAAGAAAACATTAAAGAAATTGTAGCTGAAGTAAGTTTCCTTCTTCTAACGTTTTTTGGATATAAAAATGGGGTTAAGGTGCTGACAAAGATGTTCACTATTAAGTTTTACTAATTTTCTTCTGATGATAAAGGGACAAAAAATGAAAGAGGAACTGAAAATTACTTATGTTCTTCTGAAGGAGTACCAAGAAACCATTAGTACAAGGAATGTTTCAGAGAAGACAGATCAAGGAGCAAATATTCAGAGAGATTTAGAAAATTCAGATGCTGAATTACAGGAAAAGGTAGGTCTTGTTTTGTTAAGTTGGGGAATGATGTCTGATTGTAGTGTACCTCAGATCCCTGTGGAAGAAAACAGTACATACAGTGGACTAAAATGTAAAAGTGATTACCTTTTTTTTTTTTTTTAAAGATTGGCACCTGAGCTAACATCTATTGTCAATCTTCTTTCCTTTTTTTTTCCCTCCTCCTTCTCCCCAAAGCCCCCCAGTACACCGTTGTATATTCTAGTTGTAGTAGGTCCTTCTGGTTGTGCTCTGTGGGACACCACCTCAGCATGGCTTGGTGAGTGGTGCCATGTCTGGGCCCAGGATCCGAACTGCTGCAACCCTGGGCTGCCGAAGCAGAGCATGCAAACTTACCCACTCAGCCATGGGGGCGGCCTCAAAAGTGATTACCTTAATGTAGTAACAATTGTCTTTTTCCTAAAGATCTCTGCCTGTGTCCTAACTTGTTTTATGATTTTCTCAGATTCAAGAACTTCAGGAAGAAGAATATCAGCTTCTTAAGATGAAAGTTGTCAGTGAGATTCAGGAAAAAATGTGTGAAATGGAATACTTGAAGAAGCAATCTGAGGCTCAAAAGTCAACTCTGGAAAATATAGAAATGGAGAACGTAAGGTTAACTCAGAGACTCCAAGAAAACCTTGAAGAAATGAGATGTGTTACAAAAGAAAGAGATGACCTTAGGAGTGTGGAGGAGACCCTCAAAGTAGAGAGAGACCAGCTCAAGGAAAACCTCAGAGAGACCATAACCAGAGTGAGTTACCATCTTTCCCCATATAGTAAATAGGACATTTTGTCCTACAAGAGCCGTGGGCAGTAGGGTTGGTGGGAGTGTAAAATTGGTCCAACGTTGGGGAAAGCTGGAGGGGGCACATTTGGTAATATCTTCCAAATATTTCTGTGAGTTTATTCGTTGACCCAAAAAGTACAGTTGTAGCTATTTATCCTGCACACATTAGCACAATTGTCAAGGATATTTGTAGAAGGATAGTCATGGCAGCAAGTTGCAATAACAAAATAAAGCTAACAAAAAAATAGGAAAAATTCTAACTGTGCATTAGTAGCAACCTAATTAAATAGTGCAGCACATTTGGACCGTAGAATCCGGGAACAGATAGAGGGTGCGGTGCAGCACGGCACTGATCTGGCAGCATCCTGTTGGGGACAAGGGTGAGTTGTGGAGTGGTGTATTTAGCATGTATTGACTCCTAAAAGTAACTTAGAGGATAAGGACTGGGAGGAGTAGGGAGGGAGGGTAATCTTCTTACCCTGTAGCTTTCTACATACTGTTTGAATTGTATTACTCTGAATGTACTGTTTTTCTGTCTCTAAAATAAAGGACCTGGAAAAACAAGAAGAACTCAAAATTGCTCACATGCATCTGAAAGAACACCAAGAAACTATTGATAAACTCAGAGAAGTTGTTTCAGAGAAGACAGATGAAATATTAAATATGCAAATACATTTAGAAAACACAAATACTGCCTTAAAAGCACAGGTATTTTTTTAAAGTTGTTATCTGAGTAGCTGAGAGTTTGAATCAGGTCTTTTGTGTAAAGAAACAAGATATGAGTTAGCCTAAAATTGGAGACAAGTAAAGATTTGCCTATTAATTTAGAAACTATTATTTAGCTTTTTATCAAATCTATCTATATCATAATTTATTGTATGCTTATCTCAAGATCCAAGAACTTCAGGAGAAAGAACATCAACTTCTTAAGGCAAAAAATGATCTCAAGGAAAATATGCATCAAACAGAGCAATTGAAGAAGCAATTAGAGGCCCAGAATTCAACTCTGGAAACTATAGAAACAGAGAAGTTCAAATTGACTCAGAAACATCTTGAGAACCTTGAAGAAATAAAACTTGTTGCTAAGGAAAGAGATGGCCTCAGAAGAGTGGAGGAAACCCTCAGAACGGAGCGAGAGCAGCTCAGGGAAAGCCTGCGAGAGACGGAAGCTACAGTAAGCGATACTCCTTCCCTCCCTCGTGAGGAAGCGTGGGCTTTGCTGACAGCAGTGAGCCCTGCTTTCACATGATGGTGCTGCTGGTGTGAGTGAACTGATAGAAACTTTTAGGCACGTAACTTGGTATTGTTCTTGAAAATTGTAAATTCTGTAAGCAATATTTTCTTCATAGACTTTATCCTACATGTATACTTAATCAATTGTTAAGATAAAGAAATATATATATATACATACACATATATACACCACAGTGTTGTTCATTGTAGCAATTTGTAATAAAAAATGGGATACAATCTGAATGTCCATCAGAAGGAAACTGGGTAAACAAGAGCAATATGTCAGAATACTATGCAACACCTAATAAAAGAATGGAATAGATTTGACCGTCCTAATATGGAAAGCCCAGAATGACTCTTAGGAGGAAAAGCAAGCTGTAGAATAGTGCACATATAACATGTTTGCCTCTGGAAAGTGGAAGCAGGCTGTGGGAGGTGGGGACAGGGAGGAAAAGCTTATCACTTTCTAACAACAAAAATACAGAGTAAGAAGTAATAGTTTTATTATTTTTACTAAGAAAATATGTTATTTTCATCAAAAAAATACTAACATTTTAACATTAAGATATGTCACTGTTCTCAAAATTTCTCTAATGATGAAGAATCTGGAAAAACAAGAGGAACTAAGAATTGCTCACATGCATCTGAAGGAGCACCAGGAAATTATTGATAAACTCAGAGGGATTGTTTCTGAGAAGACAGATGAAATATCAAATATGCAGATGGATTTAGAAAATTCAAACACTAAATTACAAGAAAAGGTATGGGGGGAGGGGAGGGTTATTTGATTGGCTGTCTGACTTATTTGTGCCTATAATCCTCTGGGGATATGAAATAGTTTAGCCACATTGGAAGACACGTTGGCAGTGTTTACTGACACTGAACATGTACATGCCTGTGGCCCAGCGATTATAGGTATGTACCTGAGAGAAAAGAACGCATACTTCCACATAAAGATATGTACAAGAATGTTCATAGCAGCTCTAATCATAATAGTGAAAAACTGAAAACAACTCAGATGCCTTTCACTGGGAGAATGGATTTACACCTTGTGGTTTATAAGTTCAAAAACAGGCAAAGTCACCTAAGATGACCAAGGTCATGATAGTGGTTGGCTGTAGTAAGGGGGCACACAGGAACTTTTTGGGGTGCTAGAAATGTTCTATATTTTAATCTGGGTTGTTATTACATAGATGTAAACATATGTCAAGAATAATTGAACTATACACTTAAGATTAGTGCACTTATGTGTATATGTACATGAGTGCATCTATATACATGTGTATATATGCACAAGTATATATATGTATATATATGTACACTTGTGTGTATATGTACATATGTACACACTTGTGTGTATATTATATATACACTTACGTATATAATCTCAAAAGAAAATAAATTCTGTGTGGAATTATGCAGAATATTAATGAGTGACATTAGAAGCCTATTGTCTTAATCAATTTAGAAACTATTCTTTATACTTGTCTTAAAAACCATCTGTATCCTGACATGTTATTTTATGATTATCTTGATAAGATCCAAGAACTTAAGGCAAATGAACATCAGCTTTTTAAGTTAAAAGAAGATGTCAGTGAGACACAGAAAAAAATGTCCGAGATAGAGCGATTGAAGAAACAATTCAAGGCCCAAAGTTTAACTCTGGATAAAATAGAAACGGAAAACTTAAACTTGGCTCAGAAACTTCATGAAAATCTTGAAGAAATGAAATCTGTAATGAAAGAAAGAGATAATCTAAGAAAAGTGGAAGAGGCACTCAAACTGGAGAGAGACCAACTGAAGGCAAACCTACAAGAAACCATAGCTAGAGTGAGTTATACTCTTTCTTCCTGTCCAGCACACATATTTTTAATACAAGAAGCTTCCTTCTCTTTTAAATAAATGATACTGTTGGTGAAAAAGTAAATGTTATAGCCTTTTAGGGAGACAGTTTGACAATATCTTATTAAAAATTTATCAGCATATACGTTTGTTACAGCAATTCCATTCCTAGGAATTTATCCAACCAATATATTCACACATTTGGGCAGAAATACAACAGCATTCACTGCAGCATTGTTTGTGGTAAACAAAAGCTAAAAGCAATCCAAGTGTCCGCCATAAGGCACTGGCTAAGTGGGGTTTGTCTGTATAAGGGAACACTAAGCATAAGAATGGGACACTTTTTCTGTGACGTTGATCTAGAAGGGTGTCCAAGGGGTCTGAAAGGAGAAGAGCAAGCAGCCAGTTCAACAAGGAGCAGGACTAGGATGGGCGAGGTGAGGGACAGGGTCTGTACTCTCTATCCTTCCATACTGTTCTGATTTGGGGGTGGTGTGTTGGTGGTTTTTAACTGTGAGAATGCATTTTTTTACTTTAACTAGTTCATCATTAAGAAAAGATAATGTGCCTTTATATTATCATATTTCTCAATTTCTTCTAATAATAAAGGATCTGGAAACACAACAAGAACTGAAAATTGCTCGTATGCATTTGAAAGAACACCAGGAAACTATTGATAAATTCAGAGAGAGAGTTTCAGAAAAGACAACCCAGATTTCAAATATTCAAAAGGATTTAAATAAGGCAAAAGATGAATTACAGGAAAAGGTATTGTTGTTTTATTCTTTTGGGAGTAGTTGTGTCCAAAATTATTTGTAGACTCAGCAAGGAGATAGAAATAGATATATAGACATAGATATGTGCTTGTATGTAACAAATAGACTATTTTCCGTCCTTGAAGGAGTTCTGTTTGCATTCTAACTTGTTTTATAATTATCTCAAGATCCGAGAACTTCAGAAAAAAGAGCTTCAACTTCTTAAAGTGAAAGAAGATGTCAGTAAAACTCATTAAAAAATGAATGAAACGGAAGGATTGAAGAAGCAGTTTGAGGCCCAAAATTTATCTATGCAAAATGTGGAAATGGATAACTTACACTTGACTAAGAAACTTTATGAAAGCCTTGAAGAAATAAGAATTGTAGCTGAGGAGAGAGATGAGCTAAGGAGCATAAAAGTCTCTCAAAAATGGAAAGAGACCAATTCAGAGAAACCTTAAGAGAAATGATAGCTAGAGCGAGTTCAGAATCTACCCCTATCTAGTAACTATTTATAAGAAACAAGCTTTTTTGAAAAGGGTAGCAATGTTTTTACTTTTTTTTTCCGGGAAATTTCTACAAACGGAGGATAATGGGAAAACTATTACTATAACTTTTCACACAAACAGGCAAGTACAGTTTTAAAAGAAGCTAAAATCTATTTCAGAAAATACCATTTTAATTCTTTATTTTTAAGAAAAAATTTGTTAAATAAGCAGACTATTTTCTTTAATGAAATTTTAAAAGAGTTTTTAAACCAAGAAATAGCATTATTCTCAATGGAGAAATAGTTGAAGGATTCGATTTACAAAAGATTAAATAGCCCATCTCTCTATCTCTACCTGATAGGGTTAGACGTGGGCTCTTGTTAGTGACATTAGAAGGGAAGAAGGCAAGATGAATACAAAAAAAGAAATTGAACTGAATCCTCTAAAAAGTAATGTAAACTTCAGATCAATAAGAAAGTTTATGAAATCTATAAAAATCTTTTTCATTCTCATATTTCAATAGTGAAGAAAGAATAAAGTGGAAAACAGTATCATTTGCAATCTCAATAGAAACATCAGACACTTGGGAATCATATTTATGTGGACCCTAACTAAATTTATAAAGAGATTTAATTCATTCAACCAATAATCATTGAACAATTAGTCTTCTGGGTACTGCAGTAAATAAGATAAACAAATGGGAGAAAATGTTTTGTTTTGTACTTGTAGTCAGAAATACAAAATGTAGGCAGGGTATGAATTTTCTGGTCCAAGGTGCTGGGAAGAATATATGAATGGAGCTTGGAGCACCATGGACAGTACAGACAGTCATGCTAGCATGTTTAGTTGGCAATAATTATTCTACTGCAGAGATCTGGAAGAGTAGGAACCAGAGATAAATCTAAAACCTAATTTGCAGCTATGAAGGTTACAGGAACAGATTCTGTCTCCAAAAAATATGTGGTTCTCCCACTTTTTTCCCCAATGAGTTGAGGTTACTCACTAAAAGACTTCATGATACTATTATTCATTTTCTGACCATTTTTTACATTTTTTGTGTTACAAGTATAATATTTGATTCCATTATTGAAATAATGTACAATGTGTAATTGAAAAAGTAAATGATTAGACATTATATATGAATGGAGTTATAGCTGAAGCCTTGTTTATTTCTTTCCATCCAAGCAGGACCAACAGAACATCAAAGAGGTATTAAAATATGAAAAAATGTTGCTATGTGATGGAAAACAGCACCTTACAGAAAGCCTGAGAGAAAAGTGCTTTAGGATAAAAGTAAGTGCCCCTGTTCAAATTACAAATAAATATTGGGGCCCTTCCAAAGGCCTGTGGAGTCACAGGCACCTCTATGGAATGAATAGATAATGCTCAGTATTCTTCTAAACTTCATAATCTAGTACAGATATGTGTGTGCATACATGCATACATACACAAACAAAACAGTGGGGTTTGGGGCCGGCCCTGGGGCCAAGTGGTTAAGTTTGTGCTCCCGCTTCGGCAGCCCAGGGTTTCCCCAGTTCAGATCCTGGGCACAGACATGGCACCGCTTGTCAGGCCACGCTGAGACAGCATCCCACATAGCAAAACCAGAGGCACTCACAACTAGAATATACAATTATGTACTGGGGAGGCTTTGGGGAGAAGAAGAAAAAAGATTGGCAACAGATGTTAGCTCAGGTGCCAATCTTTGAAAAAAAACAGTAGGGTTTATGACTTTGAGGCTTCACTGGAAAGGTGGTATTTCAGCAGATACCTGAAAGGAGTCAATGGTTGAGACATACAGGTATCTGGTGGAGAGCAGAACAGGCAGGGAGAACAGCAAGGACAGAGCTCCTGAAGCAGAAGCTGCCTAGTGGGCTCCAGCAACATCAACAAGGGGGAAAGCTAATGAGAAACGAGGTCAGAGTTAACAGGAGGAAGCAGGCTGTGGGGCTTTTAAAAGACTTTGGGTTTTACTCTGAACGAGATGTGGATCCACTGGAGAGTTTTGACCACAAGAGAGACATGGTCTGACTTACATTTTAAAGGGATAGCTCTGATTGTTGTGTTGAAAATTAAGTGATAGCAGGAAGACTATTTGAAAGACTAATTTCAGTAATCATGCGAAGATGGTGATGGCTTGGCCCAGAGAGGTAGTAGTGGAAGCAGTGAGAAGTGTGTGGATTCTGAACATGTAGTGAGGGTAAAGCCAACAGGATTTACTGTCACCCCTATTAGAACACAAGATCCCTAAAGACTTCTGTGTGTTGTTTATGGCTGCATCACTTAGCACAGTCCTGACAGAAGTCAGCCTTCAATATGTATTTATTAAAAGTACAAATGAATGACTAGACAGTGCTGCTCCAACCATAAGGTGATTCCTCCTAAGACCAAAGGCAAGAATCCCCTCTCCAACATCCCAGATTAATGAACATCTATCTAGGTTTTCCTTAAATTATTAAAAGGAGAGCTCATTATTGTCAGAAGCCCCTTACTCTATTGTTTAGCACCCTGAACTAAATATGTTAATACCCGATTGAATGTAAAGTGTTCTTCCACCTGTGCCCTGACCAGCTTGTCACCTGTCTGGTCTCTAGAAAGTTGAGCTGCTGGGCCTAGGCCTAATGGGTGTCTGCCATACACAAGGCACTAGACTGGGTGCTTTACCTCATGAGACAGAGTTTATTGTTCCATTTATAAACAAAGAAATTGAGGCCCAGGAGGAAGTTTAGTCATTGCCCAAGGTCACACAGCTGGTAAATTGGTAAAATTAGGATTTGAAACCAAGTCTAAGTTTAAAACTTGGGTATAGAAGCATTTCTACAAATGTAATTTTATTTCCTTTAATTTATAGTGTCTGTATGTATTTTATAGGTTATATTTAGATATTATCTAACATTTTACTTAATTCCCTAGAAAACTTTGTGGAAATTATTGTAGTCTTCATTTTGTAGTTGGGAGAATGGCTCAAGGATTTCCCCAGTCAGGAAGTGACAGGGCTAGAACCTGAACTCTAACTCTGATAAAAGGTGAGAAATCTCAGATTCTAGGCAGATAATAGAACGTAGGTCATGTGATTTGTTGTCACTCGTTTTGATGCTGGCTCAGTGAGCTGAGGAGTCGAAAGAAACATTTCTTGGACTCTCAAGGTCTGGCAGTAGTGCTCTTTTATTCAGGAAGTAGCATGGAGTAGCATGGGGACAGGACCTATGGGCAGTGAAGAGCTGCAAACATGGGTTGAGGGTAGGGCTAAATTTATAAGGCATAAGTATGTGAGTTGCTTCTTTACAAGACAAAGGAAAAATTAGGTAAAAAAAGTATCAGTGCAGGTGGAGTCTGGTTATCAGGTGGTCTTATAACTTTGGGTAAGAATCAGATTGAATGAGGTCAGGATGTCCCATGCTTCTGTGAGGATGATATAGATTGGTATGTAGGCCAGGAAGCCTTGGGCTTTTCTCCCTGAGGCATCCTTGATCCTCATCAGTTTTATCTGCTCACTCACACCACCTATTGTCAACAGAAGCTAGCATTCAGCCTTGAGCTACAATACATACTAGATTGAATTCATGCAAATTTCTCTTCCAACTTTGTAAATGTTCATTCAAATCATGGATGTTTAGAAGACTAAAAGAAAATGTATCAAAATGATAACAATGGTTGTTTCTGGTTTTCTTTGTTATAGCTGTTTTATAGAGGATTAGAATTGGCCACCCCAAGATATATCTCTTTGGCATGAAGATTATTTTGGGCTGGTTACTTTCAAAAACTGCAGACATGAGAGAAACTCTGAAAAGTAGAAGTTACCCTTTGTAAGAGACATTTCCATTTGTAAGGGAAATCTCCATCTGTAAAGATGTCTCCCTCTCTGTACCAGGAAGAAGGGGGATGACCTTACCTCTAGAAACTCTTATCAATGCGGAAGGCAAGGACTTAAATCTGCATAATAACCTTACTCTTGTTTACTGTACTTGTCTGGTAACCTCCCATACTGACTCCCCCTACCCACAACATCCTCCTTTGTCTTTAGCTGAAGATGATATTTAAGGTGAGAGCTTCCACCATTTTGGTGAGTTGCTCAGTTTTCCTGGGTCTCTCCCATGTATACATGTTATAAAGCTTTGTTTAATTTTCTCCTGTTATTCTGTCTCATGTGAATTTAATTCGCTGTCCAGCCAGAAGGACCTAGAGCGTGTAGAGGAAATATCTTCCTCCCCTACAGTTTAAACTTCTTAAATTTCCACAATGATTATAATTATTTCTATAATCCAAAATCGACAATAACATTTTCTCTTTGTTTTTTATACACAAAAGTCTCAATTTATTTCTGCCCTATAGAAAGTGTTAAAGCATAAATTTTGTTACAATTCCAGAGCTAGGACTACTTATTGTTAAAGTAGAATGAATTATTAAATTGAATGAATTCTCACTGCCTTTAGGAGCTTCTGAAGAGATACACAGAGATGGATAGTCATTATGAGTGCTTAAATGGACTCTGTCTTGACTTGGAGAGGGAAATTGAAACCCAAAGAGAGCTTTCAATTAGAGTAAAAGCAAACCTCTCACTTCCACATCCACAAACCAGACAGATTCAGAAACTTCTCACTGTCAACCAGAGATGTTCCATGGAGTTCCACAGAGTCATGAAGAAACTCAAGGTACCACCTGTTTTAGTAATATCTTTGTAAATATTGCCATTAATTTCAGTTACAAACCAGTATATTTAAGTCCTGCTTTGGGAGTTGGTGTATTTGCTAATTAGTACATTTGCTACTGAATTAAAGATGGCATGGGTCTGAGAATAGCATGTGCAGGATCCTCAGTGCATCTAGGACCTGCTCATTCAACAAAACCTGAGCTCTGCCTTTGGCCTTAACAATGTGTCAGGGTGCTGGGGAGACAGAGATGAGCAACCGCTAAATCTCTCCTAGTCCAGTGGGTGAGGCAGACATTTGAACAGGTGAGAAGTGCAGTAGTGGACAATGTCCTGGAGAACAAGTTGAAGACAAGACTGGACTGGAAGCTGGGCTCAAGCAGTAAAGCTTAGAGTTCATTTTAGAGATGAGGAGGGGTCACTGGACAGTTATTTTAAGTGGTGGCAGTAATGTGATCAGGTTGCCATTGTAGAGACTTCACTACAGACAAAGAAGAAATGAGTCTGCAGGGGATGATAAGCCTGGTGGCAGAAAGAAGAGACAAGAGGCAGTTACAATTGTCCTGATGAGATGTGATGGGTGACAGTACTATGGGGGAAGGATTCATAGGGATGGAAAGGATGAAAGAAGTTAAAGAAATATTTGGCAGTTTACAATAGTAGGTCCATGTGCTTGACAGTGGAGGGAGGGGAGGGAAGTTCAGACTGAGCCCCAGGATTTGGGCTTAGCCGGGTTTGTGGATAGTGGTGCCATTAACTGATAGAAAGAAAAAACGAAAGGGAGAAGGCAGGTGAGGCAGGAGGAGAGATCTGGTGTTTAATTTGAGATGTTTTGAGATAGAAATACCTATAATGGAACATCCAGGAAGAGAAACCAAGTAGGCTTTTAGTTGTGAATCTGAGGTTTGTCAGGAGAAAAATCAGGACCACAGATAAAGATGTGGGATCCATCAGCATTTGGTGATAGATAGTACAACAGGTGTGAATGAGGCCACCCAGAAGCATAATAGAGTGAAGATAAAAGAGAACTCTGGAAAAGATCAGTTCTCAAGAGGCAGTAGCAGAAAAGAGAGCAACACATGAGTTTGAGGTTGGAAAAGTCAGAGAGATAAGAGAGAACTGAGCAAAAGTGCCATTGGTCAAGTCAGTGGTGGAGAGTGTGTCAAAGATGAAGTGGTCAAGAGTGTCAGATGCTTCAGACAGCCAGAACATGAATGAAGAGATCCCCTCAATTGTTGACAATAGAGCTTACTGGTGACCTTTGTCAGAGCAGTTTTAGTTGAGTGGTTAGGAAAGAGGCCAGATTGTAAATTGTTAAGGAATGGTGGAAGTTGAGGAAGTAGGAAGCGGTATCTTCCCTACCTAGGTAGATTGCCCCTCAGGCTCTAATAGTCTTCAAAAGCCTAACAATCAGATATCCAGAACTTATTCATGAGGTCCATAGAACCAGGGCATTCAAATTCTTGTCCCCTTTAAGCCACACTTGACAGGTAAGTCCTGAGGCAGGGCACACTCACGTTGGCCACCCAGCTGACATAGGCAGGAGAGGATGTTGAAATGAATCTCACTGGGAAAACTGCGTGATATAATTAACCAAAAGGAGGCAATAGAAAAAGGTGGGTTTATAGGGAAAGGCATCATGTTACATTATAAACATATTGAATCTGAGGTAACTGTAGGACATCCCTGAGGTAGCTCCAGAAGGAAGTCAGAAATAAGAAACTAGAGGTCTGGAAGTCACTCTCCGAAGACGCTGAGAGTAGAAACTTGGGAATAGAGAGAGGTTCTTCCCTTCTTCCTCACTCCTCAGAGGATAGAGACAAACAAGACAAGCCGCCCCACCTCTTAGTCTTGAGAGTTTAGAACTTCCTCTAAACGTGATAAAAGTTTCATTTCCCAATTTGTTTCATGTTTTCCTGCAAGTATGTGTTAAGCCATGTTACAAAGATAAAGGAAGAACAACATGAATCCATCAGTAAACTTGAAATGGTTTTTATTGATGAAGTGGAAAAGCAAAATGAACTGCTAAGTAAAATGCAGCATCTTCAACAAGATGATGATGTACCATCCAGAGAATTAGGGGACCTCCAGTTGAGCCAGAAAATGGATCTACATATTGAGGTATGATTTATTTAAAATGGATTTAATTAGATTTTAAGTCTTTTTATCAAATAGAAAGGTACCTCTTCATGTGCTTAGAGTCATTTTCATTTATGAAATTAAAAACAGCTTGCAGAGGGGCCAGCCTGGTGGCGTAGCAAGTGGGTTCCTGTGCTCTGCTTTGGCAGCCTGGGGTTCGCTGATTCAGATCCTAGGCGTGGACCTGGCACTGCTCGTCAGGCCATGCTGTGGCAGTGTCCCACAGAGAAGAACCAGAAGGACCTAGAACTAGGATATACAACTATGTACTACTGGGGCTTTGGGGAGAAAAAAAATAGGTTGCAGGATGACAGCTGGCCAGATGTAAAGAGTGCCAAGTCATAGACTAGCCTCCTTTCAGAACTACACAGATATAGAAAAGTAGACTTAATATCAGCAAGTAGGATTTCTTGGAAGGCCAGAATAAGTTTCCAAATGCCTTCTAAAACTTCCTAGATCTGTGACTGGGAGTCACAGACATTTGTATTGTAGCAACCCCACATGGAGTGTCCTGCTCTCACCCAGCAGTGTGAGGCCCCTGCAGTTCCCAGTATGCATGCAAGGCCTGCTGTATGCACAGAAAAGCTGCATCCAGAAGCACTTCAGACACTGTCACAGATTCATAGTTTCGAACAGGTTTTAAAAATGCCAAAAGGCAGAATTTGTAGATGTGCCTCTGTTACATAGCCTATACTGCCAAAATTTTATTATTTAAATTAGAATTATATTTCTAATATAATGAGGATAAATTAGAATTATGTTTACTTCAAAATATTAGAAGTGAAAGTTCAGTAAGGTTATTTTCCCCTTTTTATGATATTTGTCTGATATTTAGATAAAAACTTTCCTAAGATTCAGGAGATTCAATGCTTATTTTTCACACAGGAAATTCTCAAAGATTTTTCGGAATGTGACTTCCACAGCGTAAAGATGGAATTTCAACAAGTACTGAGTAATAGGAAAGAAATGACCCAGTTTTTGGAAGAGTGGTTGAATACTCATTTTGATATAGAAAAGCTTAAAAATGGCATCCAGAAAGAAAATGATAGGATTTGTGAAGTCAATATCTTTTATAATAAAAAGATAATTGTAAGTAGTACTTTTTTTGTGCTCATTCTTTTTTTTTGTTTGCTTTAATTTTTCTGCCTCATTCTTAAAAAGACTTAGAGCAACTTAATTTTAAGTATATTTTCTTTCATTTATTTGTATATGCTTCTTTATTTTTTTATTTGAAAAAGAGTGACTGTAAATGTGTTCTTCCTCTAACACATTTTGCTTCCTTAAGGTAATTAAATATATCAACTTGTAAAGAAGATAATAAAATGTTGCAGTATAACAATCCATTTCCACTGGTGAAACCTCAAATCTTGCCATTTTCCTCTGTCCTTTCTCGCTTCCGTAGGACCTGAGCTTTTTCCCCCAAGTATCCTCAAACAAGGTGAGATGCTAGCCTGTTTCAGGGCTGTGGGCAGCACCTGTGGTCAAGCCAAAGACAGCTCTAGTCCACTAATTAGTGAGGCCTTGTGCTTCTCACCTCGGTGCTGTTGCTATCATACGTGCTGATCCTTCAACTGTGAGGTTCAAACATGTGGTTTGTATCATTGTTCCCAAGGTGACCAGCCCTTGTGGACAGATTCATATGAACCAAGATTGCTTGAGATCAGTTTTATTAATTTGTTTTACTTTCCACTGATGAGAAGATTCATTCGGCTTTCTGAAGTAATCTCTACCTCATACACCTGGTAAAATTGTCATTAATCAGAAAGTTGCTTGTTATATAGGCAGTTGGAGCAAAGGGAGCTAGATTAATATTATAGCTCCTAAGATTGGTTTTATATTTCATTTGTTTGGGTAGTTCTTTCCTGACACTTTAATTTCATCTGGAAACTATACTTAAATCACATTGAAATGTAGATAACATTTTTAAAAAAGGTTTTCCTGTGGATAGTGAATCCCATTTGTCGAATACCCCAAGCTAGCAAAACAGTAAATGAGCTTTTAAAATAAAAAAAAATGGTCCACAATCAATGAAGAAAAGCATAAAACCAGTGTTTGGGATAAGATAATTTCCATATAATTCAGTGTTTTTCTCATAATATTGAGGGCTCACTTGTGGTTAGAAAGTAGAGATTTCTGCTCTGTGGATCAGCATGGATATGTGGCTTCTTCCACCATCTGAGCATAGCAATTGATAACTTGGTGTGGTGTGGGGTCAGTAGTCCAGAACCAAGGAGAGTCCAGGGTGCCAGCAAGAACACAACTAATTTAGGATCCGCATCTCACAGAACTACCATAAAGCCACAAAGAAAGATACAGGTAAGGCCAAGAAGGCATTCATGATGAGAGCAAAAAGTACATCCCATAAGAATAGGAAGTAAAAAGATGATAGAAGCAATTTCAGAGTGAGTCAGCCTTTGATGTAACGAGGGTATGGATTGGCTGTTACTCCCTGCACGGAAATAGAAGATTTTCAGATTACGAAAAGTCAGTAAATTTTTTTCCTTATAAACACTGAGGTTTGAAATGAAAGAGGAAAATAGATTGTTATTAAGTTTACTGGGTATGCTCTGCTATTAGATGTCAGTTAATGTTTATATATGACATTATATATGTCATAACATACATAATGATTTTAACCTGACCAGTTCTTCAGATTCCTCTTCATATGTCAGTGCTGATCTAATAGAATGAGATTATCATCTTGCAAATCAATATGAATCCTCTCTAGTCCTTATTCTTCTTTTATTCTCATAATCAATATCCAGCGTCTTCTGAAATGTCAGGAACTGGTGCAAGCCACAAAGAATGTTCACATTCTTTTAAAGTACTATTCTAGAATGTTCTGAATAATGAATTTCAACATATGCCTTGTCCTAGAACTCTAGTATTTTCCATAGTGGTTTTTTTAATACGTAATTCATTTTAGAAGCTATAGTGTTGTCTTTACTACTCAATAGGCTATAATAAATGAATCAACAGAGTTTGAGGAAAGAAATGTGACCATCACCAAAGAATGGGAACATGACCTGAAATCAGTGAAAGAGAAAAATGAAAAACTGTTGAAAAACTATCAAACTTTGAAGATCTCTCGAACATCTGGTGCCCTTGTTAATCCTACTACACAAGGCGATAAGAATCTTCATGTCACATCAAGAGCTACACAACTAACCACAGAGGTATGAGATTTCTTATAAGATGTTTTTCAATTTGCAGCTTCATTGTAGAGTTAAAGATGTATCATATGTAACATTTCAGAGCAAAATCACAGTATTGAAGGTATTAGGGAACATGCATGATGGACTTGTTTTTTAAATATAGTTCTATTGGGGCGCTCACTCAACTAATTATAAAGCTACATGTTACATAAGATCTTACCTTTGAATTATAAAATAGAAGTAACTCATGCCTTAATTTGATTAATAGGTATGTATACCACTTAAGGTGTTATTACCATACATTATAAGTTTTCTAAATCATGTGACTTTCTATTAAATTATAATCTATGTCTATAGTACCAAACTAGTTTAGAGAGAAAGAGCAATTTAGCTTTTCTCTAATTATCATCAGTGTCTTTAATATTGGTTAATGTGATCAAAACAAAAATGGAAGAGGCTAAAAGTATAATAAATTTCTTATACAGATTAACCTGTGCCCAAGAATCAGTACATTATTTGAATAATCCAATAACTGTATTAACTGCCCTTACTTGGGAATCTGTACAGCAAACACGCTGTTTTATTTTGTTAGCACACACGTCTTAGTGGGGAACCCGAGTGAATTACAACTTAGCATTTTTACCAAAATAAATATTTATAATAAAACATCAACTGCCAGTTTAATAATTATTACTAGTGGAAACTAGAAGATCACTAATATAGAGTTTATTGATTTGCTGATCACTACAGACCTCAGTCAGCTGTAGAGGTAAAAATAGTGGAAATATGAAACCCATCTTCCAAAGCAATAAGATAAACAAGCACAAGGAAATCCCATTTTCAATGACCCCAGGAAATACCCCATCAGATAATAAATCGTATGTTATTAGTTTGATAATTAGGCCAAATCAGAGTAGCACAGAGCAGGTCAGTGATGTGGAGGTAGAGCAGTGGGGCAGGCAGAGAGTTGGGCAGTCCACCCAAACAAGTAGGAGAATTCAGTGCATGACAGTAGGAGCAGTCAACTCAGGGGGGAAAGATAGTCTGCTTAATGTTTGAATCAGAACAACCAACTAGCCATCTTAGAAGAATAAGTCTGGACTCCTACCTCATTCATTAAACAAAAGTAAATTCCAGGTGGACCAAAAAGAAACGTTTTCCAGGAAAACCTGCATGTGTGTATATGTGAACAGTCTTATATTATGAACAAATTAAGATATTTTTGTACTTATAAAAAACTGGAAATAACCTAAATGTTCATTAGTAGGTGACAGGTTAACTAGTTTATAGTACCTCCATGAAATAGGATATATTTACCCATGAAAACAAAAATGCGAGAGATCTATGTGTTGATAATGAAAAGATCTGGAAAATATATTATCAAGTGAAAATAAAATTTTTAATTTTTTAAAAAGCAGGAGGCCAGCCCCATGGCATAGTGGTTAAGTTTGCATGCTCTACTTCGGCGGCCCAGTTCATGGTTCAGATCCCAGGCACGGACCTACACCACTCATTGGCAGCCATGATGTGGCAGCAATCCACATATAAAATGGAGGAAGATTGACATAGATATTAGCTCAGGGCTAATCTTCCTCAAGCAAAAAAAGAGGAAGTTAGCTCAGGGCTCATCTTCCTCAGCAATAAAAACCCACAAAAAACCAGAAGTATATATTTATTGTTGTTATGTGCTGTAGAGTCAGCTCTGATTCCTGGCAACTCTATGAATGAGTGATGTCCAATATCCTGTCCTCAAGAGCCCTACTCAGCTCCTGTAGACTCACGCCTATGGCTTCCTTTCTGGAATTACGCCATCTCGTATTTCGTCTTCCTCTTTTCCTGCTGCCTTTTACTTTTCATCATGTCCCCAAGGTAGGATAGTCTCAGTTTTACAATTTTTGCCTCCAGAGATAGGTCAGGCTTAATTTGCTCTTGGACCCACTTGTTCATTTTTCTGGCAGTCCAGGGTATCTGTAGAGCTCTCCTCCAACACCATATCTCAAATGAGTCCATTTTTTCCTGTCAGCCTTCTTCACTGTCCAGCTTTCGCACCCACACATAGTAATTGGGAATGCGAGGGTGTCGATAATCTTGGCCTTGGTCTCTAATGATACTCCCTTACTGTTGATGATCTTTCCTGATTCTTCCATCGCTGCCCTTCTGAGTCACAGTCTTCTCTTGATTTCTTGGCTGCGGTCTCCATTTAAACTGATGACTGAACCAAGGGAAACAAAACCTTTAACAATTTCAGTGTCTTCATGGTCTACATTAAAGTTGTATAGTTCTTCTGTAGTCATATCTGTCTTCTTCATGTTCGAATGCAGTCCTGCTTTGGCTCTTTCTTCTTTCACGCTATTCTGTGTGAACTTTCTTCTTACACACTATTGTGTGTGTGACTTACTGTTTTTGTAAACTGTATATTCACATGCGTAGATACATATAGAAAATTTCTAGAAGGATACACTTGAAAGAGTTTAGTAGTCATCGCTTTAGAGTCAGTGGGGGTTCTGAGATGGGGGAACTTAATCTTAATTATATGCCTTTGGATTTTTCCACATACTTGTATTTTTCAGCATAAAAACTAGGTAATAAAAATAAAGGGAAAGATATGTTACATGTATTCCTCTAAAGTGTCAATTAACAAATATACTTTCTGTAAGTAGTGTTAATTTAAAATGTAAGTGCCTATTTAATATGCTTAGCACCATGCTAACTAGTAAATAAAATAAGTACTAACCTTATATAAAATCTGGGCCTCTTTTAGTCCTAAATGATCAGCTTCTAAATGAAAAAAATAATACATGTATAAATTGAGTGACATTTGGAGTCTCCATCTATCCTATGTTGATGCAATCTGAAAGATTAATACCTATATATGATCTTTGTTTCATATAAACTGTGATTCTGTCTTCAAGGCACACCTTATATATGTGTGTTTTTTTTAATAGAAGATTCAAGAGCTGGAAACTTCACTACGTGAAGCTAAAGAAACTGCCATGCAAAAGGAAGACAAGATTATAAAGATGCAGAAAGAGCTTGAGATGACTAATGATATAATAGCAAAACTTCAATCACAAGTTAATGAATCAAATAAATGCCTTGAAAAAACAAAAGAAATGATCCAAGTACTTCAGGTAACTTAAAACTCATTTTATAAATAAAGGCATAATTTTATAAATTATGCATAATAAATATAAATAAATGCATACATTTATTTTCATGCCAAATAATGATTGTTTTCATCTTCCTGTAAAAATTATTTTTAAAAAACATAAATATTCTTGACAGTTTAAAATATATCTTATTTTTTTAATTTTTTTTAATTTTTTTACTGTTCAAAGTAAGGAAATTTTTTATTTTCACTTTAATTTCTGAATGCCAAAAATGTAGAGGATGTATGTTTGTATATCTCTAGTAGTATATTGAAACATTTTTTCATAAATATGTTTTTTTTTAATTTTTTATTATTGCAGTAACATTGGATTATAACATTATATAACTTTCAGGTGTACATCATAATATATTTCGAATTCTGTGTAGATTACATCATGTTCACCCCACAAAGACCAATTATCCATCACCACACGTGTGTCTAATCACCCCTTTTGCCCTTCCCCCTCCTCCCTTCCCTTCTGGTAACCACCAATCCAGTCTCTCTTGCTCTGTGTTTGTTTGTCATTTTTATCTTCTACTTATGAGTGAGATCATATGGTATTTGACTTTCTCCCTCTGACTTATTTCACTTAGCATAATACCTTCAAGGTCCATCTATGTTGTCACAAATGGCCAGATTTCATCATTGCTTATGGCTGAGTAGTATTCCATTGTGTATATATACCACATCTTCCATTCGTCCCTTGATGGGCACCTAGGTTGTTTACAAGCCTTGGCTATTGTGAATAATGATGTGATGAACATAGGGGTGCATATATCTTTTATGCCTTTGTGTTTTCAAGTTCTTTGGATAAATACCCAGCAGTGGGATAGCTGGATCATATGGTAGATCTATTCTTAATTTTCTGAGGCGTCTCCATACTGTTTTCCATAGTGGCTTCACCACTTTGCACTCCCACCAGCAATGTTTGAGGGTTCCTTTCTCTCCACATCCTCTCCAACACTTGTTGTTTCCTGTCTTGTTAATTATAGCCATTCTGACCAGAGTGAGGTGATATCTCCTTGTAGTTTTGATTTGCATTTCCCTGATAGCTAATGATGTTGAACATCTTTTCATGAGCCTGTTGGCCACCCATATATCTTCTTTGCAGAAATCTCTGTTCAGATCTTTTGCCCACTTTTTAATTGAGTTGTTGGTTTTTTTCTTGTTGAGACTTTCTTTTTATTTTTCAAAAAAATATGCTTCTTATCTAAATATTTAATACTCTGTTAGATAAGTACATTTTAAAATTATATTTTTTTCTACTTAATCCCCTGTTATTGAGTCCCACCTGGTAGCCTATGGGCTTAATCTAACCTGTTTTCTCTAGAAAGAGCAGAGTTGAAATGTTTTTGAGCTTGAATGCCGTTACACAAGTCGCACCCTCCTTCATCACAGCCTTCCTTCCTCGTCTGAGCCACAGCTACTTCTCACTCTTCTGCTACTTGGGTCGGATCCTAATAGGCATTTTGTTCACTGTTCCTGCTCCAGTGTCTCTTCTCTTCATTCCAAAATTAGAAACAAGCCAAGAATGCCTACTCTTTTCATTATTTAACATTGTTCTAAAAATTCTGGTTCTTTCAATGAGACATGAAACAGAGAGGCAAGAGAAAATAATCTTAATTTTGTTTTTAGAAATTGTTAGTATAGCTAAAAACCAAGAAAATCAACTGTAAAGCTTTAAAATCTTTGAGAGTAATTTTTTAATACTTCAAATAACTAAATGATCACATTTTTATTCATTCAACAAGTATTTGTTGAATACCTACTATGTGTTGGTCATTGTTCTAGATGCCATGTGTACTGCAATGGAAAAAAAATAAAGCCTCCTTGAAGAGGCTTACATTCTGCTTCATGAAGTCAGAAAATAAACAAGTATATATGTTTGTTAAACGGTGAGAAGTGCAATGGAAAAATATTAAGCCAGACAGAGGTATATAGGTGCAGGGTGAGAGTGGGTGTGAGTAGGAGTGTGATTTTGTAAGGGGAGTTGAGGAGAGCCGCACAATTAAGATGACGAAGTGATGGTGTGAGCTGTCTGGTAGGGAAGGGCCTTCTAGGCAAAAGAAGTAGCAAATGCGAAGGCCGCAACACAGAAGTAGTTGAGATGTATTCAAGGAAACAGCAAGAAAGCCAGCGTCTCCTGAGCAGCGTGGGCAAGGATAGAAGGGGAAATAGGTGAGAAGTAGCAGAGAGCCAAATCATAAAGCATCTTGAAAGCTATTTGTAAGCACTTTGGGTTTTATTCTGGATGAGATGGGAAGTCATCAGAGGATTTTGGCAAAATGATATAGTCTGACTTAAATTTTTAAAGGCTGCCCTTTGAAAATAGAATCCAGGAAGGCGTGTTTGTTAGTGACGTGCCAGCTCCTACAACAAAGGGAACCACAAAATGCAATGGCTCAAACAAAACAGAAGCTTATTTCACACGTAAAAGTGTGGGTTCCAGCTTGGCAAGTGGCTCCTTTCCACATGGTCATTCAGAGGCCCCCGTTTCTCCCATCTTGTTTCTCCAGCACTTCCTTGGTGCTGTTTTCATCTGCATGGTTAAAGCCCAGTTGTAAGCTGTCCGTGCTCAGGCTCACAGAAAAGGGACAAGATGGAGAAGCTAAAAATTGTCTTAAAATCTGTACTCATAAAGGCTCTGGCCCAGAAGTGGCACATGTCTCTTCCTCTCATATTTCTTTTTTTTTGCAAAATATTTAGATTCAATTTATCAAAGAGAAAGCCAAACACGTACCTCTCGTATTTCTTGGAGTCAGAGATGATTCCAAAGTTTTTGGCCTGAGCAGCCAAGAAGATAGAGTTGCTACATACGGAAATGGGAAAGACTGCCAGAAGAGGAAGTTTGAAACCAGGAAAGTTCAGTTTTGGACATGCTGAATTGGAAATGCCCACTGGGGACACCCAAGTTGAGATATGACTTAGGCAATTGAATATCTGAGTCTGAGCAAGATATAGGCGAGAGGTTTAAGTTTGGGGAATCATCAGCGTATAAAAATCATGAGACTGGACGAGGGCATAAGCATAATGGAGAGGAGATGTGGAGTAACCAAATGATACTGAGATGGAGCAGCCAGTGAGTGAAAAAGAAAAGGGGGTCTGGGCAACAGAGTGGTTCCAGTTTCTTCATATAAGTGAAGCTAGTGTTTCAAGAAAAAGGGAGTAAGCGACAAATTTCTCCACACTCAGTATAGATTGGTACAGGTGTCTATGGAGAGAGGAATATCTTTCCTGCATACTAAAAGTAACCATTTAGATAATATAATAGAGTATGCCATTGTACAGCATCCATGAGGAAAGAAAACAAAGTATAGGGTATCCATAAAATCTTTATACAGTTTGAATTTTTAAGAATCTGTTTCTGTATTTTATATAAATATTCTATAAAATGCAACAGTATATTTAACTCGAGATTTGGCATAGTAAAATGCAAAGATATTAACTTTTAACCTATTCACCACTATTTTAATTCACCTGGATATAGCTGTCCAATATAATGTAGGGTTTATTAAGTGAATATAGAAGAAAGTAATTTGAACAAATGACTCATTAACAGTTTTGTTTAAATCTTGATACATTTCCTCTGTTGTATCTTTACAAATTATTTATATCAAGTAGCAGTAAATTTGTTAAAAATTCAAACTGTGCTAGTACTTTAGGGACATCCTGCACAGTGGGAAAAAAAGATCTTATTTATAACTGGCACAAAATATAAAATGCTCAAGTGACTAACCTTAACAAAAAATGAGACAACATATATGAAAAGAACAACAAAACTCTAAAAGGAAATATAGGAGAGCATGTGGTTTAAAATAAGAAATATGCCATTTCCTAGGTTGTAACCTAAATACTGTACAACCATCAGTTTTTCCCAAATTAATTTCTAAAGTTAATGTAATTCAAATCAGAATCTCAAAGGAATTCTTTTTCTGGTAGAGCAAAGAAAGTTTCTCAGCAGACTCCATCTAAAATAGGATGAGCAGGTGCTGTTCACTGAGAACACAGGCGCTCAGACTCCTCAGGCGGCTAGAGGATGTTTAAGGCTGTCAGCGCTTCTGAGTGCAGCTTGGGCACACGTCATGTGTTTGAAATAAGGAATTCTCACTGTCTTTCATTTCTAAGAGAGTATTTCCAATTTCAATTTCTTTTACTCAAGAATTGTTTTAAAACTGTTATATATGACTAATTTATTTCATTATATTGTGGCAAAAAAATTACTGCAATTTCTCCATTTTTAGAATATATTGAAATTTTCTTTTAGGTGTCATAAATGAATAAATATTTTTAGAGTTCTTTGAACTTTTAAATCAAAATGTATACAAGTAGATCAATGGAACAAAATAGAGAGCCCAGAAATATATACACACAAATATAGTCAGGTCATCTTTGACAAAAGAGCAAAGGCAATTCAATGGAAAAGGATAGTCTTATCAACTAGCGGTGCTGAACAACTGGACACCTTTCACAAAAATTAACTCAATTGATTGTAACCTAAATCTAAAACACAAAACTAGAAAATGCCTAGAAGATAACGTAGGAGAAAATCGAGGTGACCTTGGGTTTGGCGTTGACTTTTTTTACATACAACACCAAAAGCATAATCTATGAAGGAAAAAAATTGATAAACTGGACTTCATTTAAATTAAAAATGTTTGCCCTATGAAAGACAAGCCACAGACTGGAAGAAAATCTTTGCAAAACACATATCTTTCAAGAACTGTTATCCAAAATATACAAAGAACTCTTAAAACTCAATAATTAGAAAGCAAACAGCCTGATTTAAAAATAGGCAATGGATCTGAACAGACACTTCACCAGAGAAGATACACACATGGCAAATAAGCATATGAAAAGATGCTCCACATCATATGTCATTAGAAAATTGCAAATTAAAAAACAATGAGATACCACTGTACATCCACTGTATCTCAAAATATAATGGCCAAAATCCGGAACACTGACTACACTAAATGCTGGCAAGGAGTGGGGCCAGGAGCTCTTGCTCACTGCTGGTGGGAATGCAAGTGGTACAGTAGCCACTTTAGAAGAGAGTTTGGCAGTTTCTTACAAAACTGACACCACTCCAGCCAGTCATATGCTCAAGGAGTCCCTGATATCAGCATCTGGTCCAGAAAGCCAGGGTATTTTACTGGTGCCATGACTGAGCAAATACTGGGCTCCTCCCAGAATGGGCTTATCTGACCTAGTCAGCAACCTCCTTAAGCTGAGCATCTCAGCTTTGGAAGCTTGCATCTTTTTAGTCTTTGCTAACTACGTGTGTGTGCAAATGTTTTTATAGGCACTGGGGGTAACGCCTAGAGGAATGAAGAGCTCTCTGGGTCCCTATTTAGATGGGTTTATTTTTGTATTCAATATATAATAGTAATCCATAGTATGGCTGTGGTAACAGCAATAAAAGAAATGAATGATTTATTCAGCAATAATAAGAAATGAGCCATCAAGCCACAAAAGACATGGAGGAACCTTAAATGCACATTGCTAATTTTAAAAAGCCCATCTAAAAACACTGCATACTGTATGACATTCTGGAAGAGGCAAAACTAGGCGAACAGGAAAAGATCAATGATTACTAAGGGTTCTGGGGGAGGGTGGAGGGATGGATAAGTGGAGCACAGGAGATTTTTAGGGCAGTGAAACTATTCTGCATGATACAGTGATGATGAACACGTGTCATACATTTGTCAAAACCCATGGACTATACAATGCAAACAATAGACTCTAATGTAAACTGTGAACGTCAGTTAATAATGTATCGATATTGGCTCATCATTTGTAACAATCATACCACACTAAGATGTTAATAATAGGAGAAACTAGGGGAGGACACGGGTATTACCGGGACTCTATGTACTCTGCTCAATTTGTCTATAAACCTAAAATTGCTCTAAAAAGTTAAACCTATTTATTAAAAAAGATTTTTGTATATGTTTGTATGTATATATGACTGATTTTTTTTCTGAGTCGAAGTAGATGTATGGCTAGATTGAACCAACCTTGAGTACAGAATATCCCCAATAATGTTATATAATATTTTGTGCCTTGAATTCAGTTCTACTTTGATATTTATATTACTGTTCATCTCTTGTCTTATTTTCCTGATTTACCTTTATCTACCCATTTCATTCGTTTCAACCTTTCTGTTTCATTTTGTTTAAGTATATTGTTTTTTAATTGGGAAAAATATTTGTTTTAAGAAATAGAAGTCATAGGTTTTCTAATTACACATTAGCTTCCAATAGCTTCACATGTACTTCACATCAAATATCTATTTGTTACTCATTTTAGGGTTAAAATTTGTGCCTTTCCTCCTTTTCATATGTTTGGAGTTTGCTGTTTTAAAATGTTCCTACTATATTAGGTAGTTAACAAGTCTTTGAAACTGCTCTAAAATTACTTTATTTCTCTTTTCTCTAAAACCTTTAGGACAAAGTTGCTTTAGGAGCTAAGCCCTATAAAGAAGAAATTGAAGAGCTCAAAACAAAGCTGGTGAAAATAGACCTAGAGAAGATGAGAAATGCCAAGGAGTTTGAAAAGGAGTATGTCTTTGTCTTAATTGAATATGACTTTAGTAGCTTAAACTTCCTTTCTAAACTGTATAAATTTAAAATATATTAAGATATTGTTATTGCTTTTTATAAAATAAATACAAACATCTACAGATTTTAAAGTTATTAAATTCTCATTATGTATGCAAAGGTTTTGAAAACAAGCACAATTCTGATCAATTACTGACATACTATGTCTTTGGATACTTCTTGTTCAATCATATAGGAACAGCTTAAAAATGGCCTTTTTTGTTTGAAAGTGAATATTAAGAACGTGTGTGTGTTTTTAGCAGTTTGTCTAAGGTTTCTGTTGGTTCTCTTAATTTCATTTGTTCTTCCTATTGTATTTTTGTGTAAGGTTTTATTTCCTTTTAAATTGTAGTACTTAGTGCCCAAGAGCATATTCCCTTTTTATTGATTTATTTATGTATAGTACCATATACAATAGCATGCCTAAAGTTCTTTGTGGTATAGCATAATGAAAAGAACATTAAACAGAGAGTCAAGGAAACTGAATTAGAAATATAATGTTGCCACTTATTAATATGTCACCTCTGACTCCTCACACTTTTTATTCTTCCTGTAAATGTTTAATAAATGTTTAATGATGATATCTAATTTTGCCCAAAAAGTCGCACTCTGAATCTTCATGCATTCTAACCAGCCTTCTATTGATAGGACTGTTGGTTTTAGTGGAGCATCATTAAAAAGGCAATTTTAGTGGCCAGCCCAGTGGCACGGTGGTTAAGTTTGCACATTCCGCTTCGGTGGCCCAGGGTTCACCATCCTAGGTGTGGACCTACACATCACCTGTCAAGCCATGCTGTGGTAGGCATCCCACATATAAAGTAGAGGAAGATGGGCACCGATGTTAGCTCAGGGCCAGTCCTCCTCAGCAAAAAGAGGATTGGTGGCAGATGTTAGCTCAGGGCTAGCTAATCTTCCTCAAAAGAAAAAAATTTTTTTAAATAAATGCAAAGCAATTTTATATAGAATAGAATCAGCAGATACTTTCAGTCTCTAAGAAAGGCAGAAAGTCTCATAATTTAGCATTGCCAATTAACACTCAAGCAAATAATTAACAGAATGTCTTTTTCTCCTGGGTGCAATGAGCAGACTGTGACCTCTGACTGTGTCACCTCAGATCAGAGCTGCAGTCGAGTGTGCTTTCCTTACAGTGTATACAGAAGGTGCTTTTGGTTTTACGCTTTGGTAATTGTTGTACCTTCAAGAGGTTTCTAGGACCTCATGATAACAACCCAATTATTTGTTTTATGGTGCCCCTGAATGTAATTTTGCTCAATATCCAGTTAATGATACCTATTGGGCTTTCAGAAATTTTAAAAGAATTGGTTTCTCAATGTTAAAAAAAAATTGCCCCTGCAGCCAAACAGAACACTTCCAATTTGATGGTGTTATTTATGGCTATAAAGTGCATGATACCAGGGGGTATCGTGAGGGCTTACCTACTGCTGCTTATGCATATCATATCAATGTGATGTATCTTATCAGAAAATTCTTGACAGCAGTTCTGTTTATTCTTCCATTAAAAATTAGTTGCTGGCCTTTTACATATTTCTGTTGTTATTCTTAATAGAATTACTTGTACAAAAGCCACTGTAGAACATCAAAAAGAAGTTATAAGGCTATTGAGAGAAAATCTTAGACGAAATCAGCAGGCCCAAGATACTTCAAGTAAGTAGAAAATGCTGATATTTCCAGATCTTTTTCCATCTTACTTCTCAGTATACTTACACATTTTGAAGACTGCTACTATATATATGACAGTCAAGAATAAACCTGTTAATCACTAATTTATAAAGAACTATTTTTAAAATGAATTCATTGAGATCATATTTATCCTGTGATACCTCCTTAAGTTTCCTGTAATCTCAACTATTTATCCATTATAGATTCTTAAAAACTATGAATGTAACCTGTGCGCTATCAGATCTTTACATATCAGTGAAGATACCTTCAGTAGTATACAAGAATGACTTACCTGTCAAGGTAGACGTACCCTTCCCAATAAAACACAAGCATATCTTAATAGATTTTAACCATGTGCACTGTAAAAACATAGTCAGTATACAGTAAATATTATCCTACTTGTTGTTGGTACTGAAAATACAGACTTGATGCTTACTGGCAAACTCTTTGAAACTTATCTTAGATACAGTTTTCAAATCTAATCATCAAATTTCTGCATATACATTCCTCAAACTGTATCTTTTCCCATATTTCTGTCTCTTATGTTTCATTTGAAAAGAGAGAATGCTGAACAGTACTTGGGGCAGCTTTGTGTAGTGGGTCCAGCATCGAAATAACGTCACGAACAGTTCTCTAAGCTGACTGCCCTCACTTAACAGCCTGTGAAATCATGAGGAGAACGCCTGACCTTCTAGATTGGATATAGACTTGTAAGGATCAGGCTAAAAGTTGTGTGTGAAAGCACACTGAAAATTCTAAATGTCAGGCAAATGCAAGATGATGTTTGTGTGTATTATTGTCCACGCATTGTCTGGTGCTTGTTTAGTTTGAACTGCCCTAGTGTCCATTGCAGGATAATTGCAGCTCCTACCTGGAAAACTTCAAGGGGTAAAAATAGAACTTTTGTTGTTAGAGAAGGGTCAGGATGATTCCTTCTAATTTGTGACTTTCAGGTACGTGTTATACCTGAATTCAGAATAATTCAAAAGGAAATGGACATTGAGTGTCTTCCCCACACTCATCTTGCCCCTCCCTTGTAAACAGTCAGTGACCCAGTGGATCATTCCACTTTCTAAGCACCTCACACTTTTATGCAATTTTACCTAAAATTTACAAAACAGTTCTTTACATTACTTGTACACATATGGTGTAAAATACTGAATAGTATATTCTTTAATAGCAGTCTAAGGTTTATTTAGTTAACAAATACGTGTTGAGTATTGGGAGCACATTGACTGCCTTGGGGTGGACCCCACACACGCTGTGTGGTGGAAGCAGCCCTCCAGGGGACCCCACTGGCGTCGAGAGTAGACAGTGAAGGGCAGCTCCGACTGCTGCCGTCACCGTGAGTGATCCTAGCAGGTGGTGGTGGTGGAGGTAGTGGGTGGAGAGAAGCAGGGGTTCCACAGATACTTAGAATCCATGATGGAATTGGCATAGGAGGTGAGGGAAGAGGAGGAAGTCAAGGGTGACGTTCAGGGAGATGGTGCTGAGATGTTTTGTTTTTTATAGTGATTTATTGAACTTACTAATGTTTCCTTTATTGTGAACTTTGGAGATAATTAAAATTATCACCTGTCTGTGTGTTTGCCTCCCACAGTGATATCAGAACATACTGATTCTCAGCCTTCAAGGAAACCCTTAACCTGTGGGGGTGGCAGCGGCATTGTACAAAGCACAAGAGCTCTTATTTTGAAAAGTGAATATATACGGCTAGAAAAGGAAATTTCTAAGTTAAAGCAGCAAAATGAACAGTTAACAAAGCAAAGGAATGAAATGTTAAGGTAAGATCTGCTTACCTGATACAGGAATTATGCTTATGGTGGTACGTGTGGGAGAGGATGATGCCTACACATGCATATATATTTTTTGCAGTGGGCAACCCCTCACACATATAGGGGAAGTAATTTTTAGAGCTCATGTAATGTGTCTTTTTTAAAAGGAATGAGAATATGGTAGCACCATTCCAGAGGTTTGCTATCCATCAACTGACCTTTTTTTTTTCCTGAGGAAGATTCGCCCTGAGCTAACATGCCAATCTTCCTCTATTTTTAGTATGTGGGCTGCCAGCACAGCATGGCCACTAACAGAGTGATGTGGGTCCACACTCGAGAACCAAACCCAGGCTGCCAAAGTGGAGTGCCCGGAACTTAACCACTAGGCCACAGGGCTGGCCCATCAACTGATTTTAGCTAAGCCTGTTTTTAACTAAGCCAAGAACCAAAAAGTAAACCAAGATCTTTGAGGGGAGCTTAAATATGCCACAAATATGCCCAAGTCAGTGAGGCTTTACTCAAAGGAGAATCCCTGAGGTCCATTATTGTAGCCCATTAACCTTTATAAACAGTTGTAAAAAATTTGATTAATTGGCTTCTACCAAAGATTAGAATCTTGTGCTAATCTTTACTAATGATGCAATAGAAGAAAAATAGGCATTAAATAAATATGCAAATAGCTACTGTTCTGTGTGAGGCTATTAAACAACAAAAAAAGCAAACAGGACATTATGAAAGGGTCCAACAGAGGGATCAGACCTTATCTAGATGTGGGGAGGGGCGGTGATCAAGAAACTAATATGTAAGAGTAGATCTGAAAATGAGTAGCAGTTAGGCTTGATGACAGGAGAGATGGCTAAGCCTTCTAGGCTGAGGGAACAGCATGTGCACAGGCTTTGAGTCAAAGAGGAAAGTGGAACAGAAAGACATGCAGTGTGGCCAGAGCATACAGAATGAGGCAGAGTAAGTGCAAGATGCGATGCCAGAGGCCACTGGTCCAGATTACACATTGCAGGTCATTCTGAGGCAGCTGGGGTGGTCTCCTAAATGTAACGGGAGGATTACCACCACTGGAGGATTTTAAGCTGGGGCCTAATGAGCTCATACGGCGTCTCTAGCTGCTAGAGCAGAATGGGGGGGAACCCAAAAGTGTGAGGTTGTATCAACACACTTGGCTGACTGATCAAAGAAAGGAGAGCAGGGCCTAGGATTGCTTCCCAGGCTTCTCTGAAGGAGTGAATAAATGCAGGCAGCATTTCCTGTGGGAAGCAACACTATAAGTAATCCAGAAAAGCACAGTGTAATATATCTTTTAAAATAACAAAGGTACATTAAAGATTCATCCATCCAGAAGACTAACTTATCAAATTATTGCCACAGAGTATCAGTAGATAAACCATGCTGGACGACATCACTGATTCATTTGAAACCTAATATCATACTTTTCAAGATTCTGTGATCACGGAGATTTAGTACAATTTTTCAATTTATATTGACCTGATTTCATTTTCTGAACTGTGGAAATAATCCAAACCTAGGAAGCATTAGCTTGAAATTAAAATGTAAATATGATAAAATGGTAAATTATATGTCACATATATTTTACCACAATTAAGAAAAAAAATTTTATGTAAATATGAATATATTTCTGGAATTGAGCAGTCTTACAGTCTCTTTTATTTTTCCCCACATTTAAGCAATAATCATCATCTTTCCAATGAGGTCAAAATGTGGAAGGAGAGAACTCTTAAAAGAGAAGCTCACAAAGAAGTGACTTGTGAGAATTCTCCAAAGTCTCCTAAAGTGACCGGACCAGCTTCTCAAGAGAGACAGCATACGCCTTCTCAATGCAAGGAACAGAATTTACAAGATCCTGTGCCAAAGGACTCACCAAAATCTTGGTTTTTTGATGGCCGATCAAAGTCTTTCCCAGCACCTCACCCAGTTCGCTATTTTGATAACTCAAGTCTAGGCCTCCGCCCAGGTGGGTAAATATACTGGTTACTTGGGGATCGGGGATAACGGTTGGAACTCATTTGTCACCTGTGGCCCCAAAGGGCAAGTTTAGACAAGAGAAGATGTCATGGAGAAGCTGCACTGCAGAGATGTCATTTGCTGTCTCTGTGAGAAGTTTCTCCAAAGCACAGCACTGAAGTGAAATCACTTTTTACCCCGAGGGAAGTCTTATTCTGCCTCCTGAACCTTCAACTTTTCCCTCAGATAGACAAGCAGCTCTCGAGGACACAGAGAGACACCATCCTACAAACATAACTACTTTTACTGCAAAAGACCTTCTTATCAATTCAATGGGCCAGTATTTCCAGTAGCATTATATTCATTTTACACAAGCCAGATCATAGACTTATATCATTTACTTATTCATTCAATGAACAGAAATTTTTGGTCTCCACCTATGTGTCACATATTGCACCCGGATGGTACATTGATAACCAAACCAGATATGGCCCCTGCCTTCCTGGAGTTCACAGTCTAGTGGGTATAGACGGTGATCAAGTAGTCAAAAAAGGAGGTACAGTTCTAGAGTTCAAAAGCCTATGAGTTTTTAATAGGTTGTTTTAGGAACATAAGGAAGTCTTCTTTGAAGAAGGGGACTGAGATCTAACAGGTTAAGGTGAGTTAGCTTAACAAAGAGGGGAGGGGAAGGCGATTCAGGCAGAGGGAACAGGGTCGGCCCAGCTGGGAGAGACCGTAACCAGGGGAAGGGTTGGAAAACCACGTGTGGCCAGAGCGCAGTGCACACAGGTTCCTCTGGGTGAAGTTGGTGAAGCCAGAGAGAGAAGAGCCAGATGCGCAGGACTTTGTGGGTTGTGGAGAGGAATTTTTACTTCATCCTGGGAGCATGCTAGAGGAAGCCGTTGAAAGATGTTAAAGAACAGCAGGAGAACATAATGGGTTATCAATTTGAAAACATTACCTCAGCTGTAAGGTAAACTGTATATAAGCTGTATGTTGTGTTGCAACCAAACGTGTTTTTTAATAAGATGACTTTTGCTTTCCATTTTTTTCTCAGAAGAACAAACTGCTGGAGCAGAGAGTGTGGATCCTCAGCCAGGCCCTTGGCACGCCTCCTCAGGACAAGCTGTGCCCGAGTGCAAGACTCAGTAAACTCTGCTGTCACTTTTCTAGGGGCCTAGTGTTCCTTATTTAGAAATGACTGTATTTGTTACTTTATTTTTCTATCCCTGGCAATGATGTCACAGTCCAACTTAATTTCAATTCAGTTTGCACTTTGCCATTAGAAATTGAGGCATTCCAGTCATTTAGAATGGTGATAGACTGCCTTCTTCCTGAATGTGGTAATACTTTAGAAGTTGAATTGTTTTATTTATTTATATATTTTGTGAAGAATAAAGTTATTGAAGGAAATTTCCAGTCTTTCCGTGTATACATAAAATGTATACATTTTCATTAATCTCGTAATCCACATGTGACTTAGATAATACATAAATTAAAGCATCATTTAATTAACAAAATTCCTAAACCTGGGCTCCCCGCAACACATAAAGCATCTATGGATGGGCTTCACACAATCTGTAAAACCTCTGAAATTTTATCTTTTGTGTGTGGATTCAGTTTTCTAGGATACTAGGGTCCCTACTTTCTTATAACATACTCTCTGAGAGGTCTGTTACTCTATAAGAGGTTAAGAACTGTGGTTTTAGAGAGTATCTGATAGTACTTTTATATCATATGACTTTGAAAAACCATATAAAACAGCAAGTTGCATAAGGTTTAGAACAGAGTTAGTGATTTCAAGGCATTCTTGGCTCTTTGGTAAGAAGACTTATTCAAAGGGAGAGATTATTAATTGTATCATAGCCATCACTGTTAAAGTCTATGAATTGGTTATTTCCCTTACCTTAACACACTGTCACAGGTTCACTAGGGTGAAGTGAAACTGTGCCTTCCTATAACGCTGTCCCTCAGGCCTGTCCCTTGGGAGTTTGGTTTCTCCTCTGCACCCAAACCAGACATGATTACAGAGCTGCAGGTTGATTCTCTACGATGTTCACTCCTCCACTGAATAAGAGTATTGCAAAGTAGTAGGTATGTTCACCTGGGTAATAAAACGACTTTAAGGCCATTAAAAATATAATCAGTCTTAAAAATAGATGATGACATAAAGAGATGGAAAGAGATTCCACGCACATGGATTGGAAGAATAAACACGGTTAAAATGTCCATACTACCCAAAGCAATCTACAGATGTAATGCAATCCCAATCAGAATCCCAATGACATTCTTCATGGAAACAGAACAGAGAATCCTAAAATTCGTATGGGGCAACCAAAGACGCCAAATTGCTAAAGCAATCCTGAGAAAAAAGAACAAAGCTGGAGGTACCACCATCCCTGACTTCAAAGTGTACTACAAAGCCATAGTGATCAAAATGACATGGTACTGGTACAAAAACAGACACACAGATCAGTGGAACAGAACTGAAAGCCCAGAAGGAAAACCACACATCTATGGACAGCTAATCTTTGACAAAGGAGCTGGGAACATACAATGGAGAAAGGAAAGTATTTTCAACAAATGGTGTTGGGAAAACTGGACAGCCAGATGCAAAAGAATGAAAGTACACCATTATCTCATGCCATACACAAAAATAAAATGGATCAAAGACTTGAAGATAAGTCCTGAAACCATAAAACTCCTAGAAGAAAATATAGGTAGTAGACTCACTGACATCAAACTTAAAAGGATCTTTTTGAATACCAGGTCTTCTCAGACAAGGGAAACAGAAGAAAAAAATAAGTGGGACTTCATCAGACTAAAGAGCTTCTGCAAGGCAAAAGAAACTAGGATCAAAACAAAAAGACAGCCCACCAAGTGGGAGAAAATATTTGCAAATCATATATCTGACAAGGAGTTAATCTCCATAATATATAAGGAATTCACACAACTGAACAACAAAAAGACAGCACAATCAAAAAATGAGCAGGGGATATGAACATTTTTCCAAAGAAGATATACAGATGGCCAAGAAACACATGAAAAGATGTTCAACATCACTAATCATCAGGGAAATGCAAATCAAAACTACACTAAGATACCACCTTACACCTGTTTAAATGGCTATAATCACTAAGACTAAAAATAACAAAAGTTGGAGAGGGTGTGGAGAAAAGGGAACCCTCATACACTGCTGGTGGGACTGCAAACTGGTATAGCCACTATGGAAAACAAGATGGAGGTTCCTCAGAAAACTAAAAATAGAAATACCATATCCAGTTATTCCATTACTGGGTATCTACCTAAACAACTTGCAATCAATAATCCAAAGAACATATGCACCCCTGTGTTGATAGCAGCACTATCCACAATAGCCAAGACCTGGAAGCAACCCAAGTGCCCATTGACCAATGATTGGATAAAGATGATGCGGTATATATACAATGGAATACTACTCAGCCATTAAAAGAAGACGGATCCATCCCATTTGCAACAACATGGAAGGACCTGGAGGGAATTATGCTAAGGGAAGTAAGACTGAAAAAGACAAACACCAGATGATTTCACTCACATGTGGAATATAAACAAACACATGGACAAAGAAAACAGTTCAGTGGTTACCAGGGGAAGGGGGGTGAGGGGTGGGCATAGGGGGTGAAGGAGAACACTTACGTGGTGACAGACAAGAAACAATGTACAACTGAAATTTCACAATGATGTCAACTCTTATGAACTCAATAGAAATTATATATATATATAAGATCAGTCTTCAGATATCTAGTCTAGTAGAATGTTGCTTAACTCTTGAATTTGGATATCTTTCATTCCTCAGATTTGGGAAGTTTTTGGCCATTATTTCCTCAAATAAATCTTTTGTCCCTTTCTCTTTCCTTCTGGAAGTTCCATGATGCATATATTGGTCCACTTGCTGATGTCCCATAAGTACCTTAGGCTCTCTTCACTTTTCTTTATTCTTTTTTCTTTTTTCTTCTCTAACTGAGTAATTTCATATGACCTGGTTTCAACTTATTGATTCTTCTGCTTGATCAAGTCTGCTATTGAACCCCTCTGTGAATTTTTCATTTTAGTTATTTGTATTCTTCAGCTCCAGAATTTCTGTTTGGTCCTTTTTTATAGTTTCCATCTCTTTAATATTCTCATTTTGTTTGTGCATCATTTTCCTGATTTCATTTAGCTGTCTATTGGTGTTCTCTTGTAGATCATTGAGCTTCCTTAAAACTATTATTTTCAAGTGTTTGTCAGGTATTTGTTCATAGGTCACCATTTCTTTGGAGTGGGTTTCTGGAGATTTAGTTTGTTTCTTTGATTGCATCGTGTTTCTCTGTTTCTTTGTGTGCCTTTTGATTTTTTTGCTGACTTTTATGCATTTGAAAAATAGCCACCTCTTCCAGTCTTTGTGGGCTGCTTCATACAGGGGAAGACCTTCATCAGTCAGCCCAGTTATAGACTGTGGGCCCTCTGAAAGCTTTTGGGCAGATGTGACTCTCTAGGCTTGTGTATGTGATTTGCCAATTAGAGAGGTTTGCCAGTTTCTTTTTCAGGAGCTCATAATCTCTTGCTCCCTCTAATATCTGTCTGTAGTACTGCAGCTTCTTTGGTGCTGCAGCAGGAAGCCACCCCACTCTCCTTTGTTCTCATTGGCCCCCAGGCATCCAAATTACGTCAGCTCCCATCAGCACCCCAAATCAGGTGAGATAGAAACCAGTCCCAATGGCAGCCCTCCAAAACGCTGGCACATAAGACACACGCTCTGCTCTCCTCCCTCCCTCCCTCCCGAGGATGAAGCTTCGAGTTGGGCACCTACTCCTGATGGTGCTGAGCCACGCTAGGCTCTGTCTGGTGCCAGACCATGCCAGTTCCATCAGCAGTTCGGGTCAAGTGAGACAGAAACCAGTCCTTCAGGCAGCTCTCCAAAAAGACGGAACTGTGACTGAATTTTCCTCTCTTTTCTTTCCCCTGCTCCTCACGATGGAGGAGCTGTAAGCAGGGGTGAGCTGTGCTGGCTTGGGGGAGAGGTGGTCGCAGGGAAAATGAAAGGGCTCTTCTGCCTAGTTTCAGGGTGGAAGTTGTTAGCTTTGCCCTTACCCAGGGGACTGCAACTTCTTACCTGGCTTCTGAAGTTCTCACAAAGATACTTTGGTCCATGTATTGCTGTTACGACAGTGTCTCTGTCAGGGAAAAAGAGCCGGGACTTTGTATTCCTCCGTCTTGCTGATGTCTCCCTCAGAATGTTGCTTAACTCTTATGACCTGAGTTTCAGTGTCATGATGAAAGATTGTGAAGGAACAATGATGAAAGTTAGCAATGGAAACTTGCGAGAATGTTAAAAAGCAATAAGATGGTCAGACAACACTAAAATCTGAAAAGTCAAGTCAGGACCAGAGAAGACAAAATACAGTATTGTTCATAGGAAACATTTTCTTGAGAGCCTAGCAGAATCATGTTCAGGAAACTTATTGAGAGCCTGCCATTCATACTCAAATATTTAACTACCTTCTACTGTGTGCTGATCACTGGTCTAGGCACCGAAAGGCACTGCCTTTGTGGGACTCATGTTGTAGCTGGAAAACAAATAACTCATACTTTTAATATGAGCTGATCACAATGTAAGGGTGAAAAAGATATGGTCCCTAACCTTAAACAAATTTAGTCCACTGACTATACAGAGGGGTAAGCAAATATCTGCAATACCATGTGACTTAGGCGGTCGTAGAGTAAGCATAATTGTTGAAGATCTGTGAATAAAGGGAGGCTGAAGACAGCTGCATCGAGAAAGAGGTACCTGAGTTGGCCTTGATTAGGGAACTCTCATATTCATAAAAAGTCTATTCCAAAATCCTCAAAAGTCAAAGGAAAGGTATTGGCGCTGGCCCCATGGCCAAGTGGTTAAGTTCGCATGTTCTGCTTTGGTGGCGTGGGGTTCACTGGTTCAGATCCTGAGCGTGGACCTACCACCGCTCATCAAGCCATGCTGTAGCAGTGTCTCACATAGAAGAGCTAGAATGACCTACAACTAAGATATACACCTATGTACTGGAGCTTTGGGGAGAAAAAAAAAAAAGAGGAAGATTGGTAACATGTTAACTCAGGGCCAGTCTTCCTCACCAAAAAAAAAGCATAAAAAAAAGAAAGGAAAGATGTTGTTAGGAACACAAGGAGCACAGCTGCGTGTGATTACAGTCATTAGACCCAGTGTTAGAAGCTACAGTGGGGCAATGAGAGACAGTTTTACCAAAGACCTTATGTGAACACAAGCAGAAACTAGGGCAGGGTTTTAAAAAATCTTTAAGGGTAATTTTTACCATCCATTATAATTGAATTTCTAATAATCATTCACATTTTTAAGTACAAATGTAACAAATATTGTACATGCCAAGTCCTTCCTCCTCACAACATCCCTGAGGTAGGTGCTATGCCTACCTTCATTTTACAGACGTGAAACAGGTTTGGTCAGCTGTGTAACTTACTCACTTAGCTGGTGAGGGAAAGATGTGGGACTTACCTGCATCTTTCTGACTCCACAGTCTGTTCTTAACCACTGTGACTGTTACGGATACACTTAGCTCCAAGAACGAAAAACCTGAAAAGTGACTAAAGTTTATTTTTCTCACATAAGAAGTCCAGAGGAGTTAGTTTAGGGATTTTGTCTTAAGCCTGTCTTCAAGGAACTAGGTTCCTTTTCTTCCCTATTGTCCTTAGTGTGTGCCTCTGACCTCAGACCAAGTCACAAAATGGCTGCTAGGTCCCAAGGCATCATATCCACGTTCCAGGACCGCCCCCCCCAAAAAAGGAAGGAGCAAAAGCCAAAGGCCTTTCTATCCAAGAAGAAAGGCCTCCTCAGAAACTCCAGCCCACATTTCATTGGCCAACCCTAGCAGCAAAGGAAGCTGGCAATTTGAGAGTTTTGTTTTCAGCCCCTTGACACAAATAATCCACATCAATCTATAAATCAAAATTGGGGTGAATTTATTATGAGTCAGGTCTGAGGACTAGCCTGGGGCCTTCCTCCCCCAAGGAAGGAAGGGCACCAAAGAAGTGGGGTGTACCGAGTGGTTATACACAGTCTTGGAACAAAGAGCATCCATCATATATGGCAGGAATATCCCTTTTACAATTATCGCAAGATGCTTTGCTGGCCCAGCAGGTCAGAGGTCAGTGGTCACAAGGTGGGTGGTCACACGGTGAGCACAGCAGGTCCATAATTAATCCTTAGTTTAGGGAGAGATGCATATTAAAGGAGATGCCGATGTGGGAGGAAGCTACCTCCTTATCTTTAAGGGCATTGTTCTTATCTTTGGTACATTGTAAGCGTTTAAAGCAGATGTACAATGCATGCTCAACAGACCTTTCTGGAAAAACAAGGTCAGGTCAAATTAGTTTCAAACCAAATGGCTTCCTCATATCCTCCAATATAGCCTACTGCTTGTCATTTATTTATCACCCTTACAGTGTAGGAGGCAGGTGAAAGTGAGTTGGGTGGGTGCTGAGTGAAGCCACTTAAACAGCACGTGCACAAACAACCTACACACTCACTCTGCTCAGTTACCTGCCTGAGAAAGTTGGAGTTACGAAGCCTAGTGTAGAGGGCTCACGTGACCCAGTCCTTTCTTTTCCTTCTTGTGTATCTGTTCTCTTCAGCCAGACTTGGCTTTTTGCTCTTACCCAGCATGTTCTTTCCTTGAAGCCTCCACACTCCCACTGAGGCTCAACCTGCTCCCTGACGCCACCGCCAGTGCAGTCAGGACGCCTGCATTCCGCCACTAAGCGTGTATTAGTGTTAGAAGAGACGTCACAAGAGAACCACAACCATACCTTCAACGCGAGAGAACGTGTGCTGCCCTCTCAGCAATCATGTCAAGGGCCAGGAGAGAAGGCTCTAGTATCTTCAGTGACCTGGGCTCCTTCTGTTTCGCGGCTCTGCCGTCTTCCACGTGCGACTTCTGCCTCATTCCATCTTGAACACCGCAGAACGGCACGTAGTAGACACAAACGACAGGGACTGAGAGGGGTCAAAGCCAAGGGAGTGGTTTCCAGTCCTGAGCATGCTGCGGGGGCTTTTTCCGCTTTTCACCGTTTACTCGGAGTTAGCAGTTCGACCTGAGCTCCACTAGACGGCAGCACGTACACACATTGAGTATACCAATGTGCGAATCCTTAAAAACTCAAGGAAACAGAACCAGCAAACTCGGAAGAAACCTGAACTACACATCCCAGCATTCATCATTAAGCGCCTGACTTGTCTGCACGAAGGTCGGTCTCCGTTTGCCGCTCGCGCAGTGACCTGGAGGACGCCATCCACCTGCTGCTACTCTAAAGTAAGATTTCCTGGTATTTTTTCAATGAAACTTTAAATGGACTGGGAAAAGGAGATGTTTAATTTTTAGATGTTGCTTTGCTCTGCACGTTACTTATTTCAGGAAATCTTAGCAGTTAGATCAGGATAAGGATGCATTTGGAAGTCTGGTATCTTAAGTTTTTCAAAATAACCAAAGAAGAGAGGATTTTTCAGTGTTTTAAGTGAACATTTTTCTTCCGGGCTCACGAAGACAGAATTCCTGAAAATGCTCTGTCTCTGATAATGAAAAATTAACACTTTGATTCCAGTGTTTACAGTAAGAAAGCCATCAAGTTTGCTTTTCATATTGGATTTTACCATTTCAGTCTATGTTTGCAACTCATTTTCCCAAAAACTCTGTTTTAGCGTGGCAGTGCAGTTGACCTAACAGTAAACCTTCGGCTCCAAACTCCGGGCCCAGAAAGGCGGGGAGGCCGCCCGGAGCCCGGCGCCCAGAGCCGCGGGGCGCACGGTCTCAAGTCACAGCGTTTGATCCGCACGCTCAGGACTGGGGGTGGGTAAAGGTTCCTGGAGTCTCTCATTCCTAAAGTACATACTGAAAATATCTCAACTCTCCCCAAGTTTAAAGTGAGTATGAACCTCTCGTGTAAGAAGGGGGAAAACCAGTGAAAATTTCGTTGCCTCAGAGTGGCTGGGCTTCTTGGTGGCTGGCGAGGGCGGCCGCGGTCGGAGCGCCTCTGGCAGCGGCGAGCTGGTCCCGGAGTCGGGCGCCGGCAGCTCGGGGCAGCGCTGGGAGCAGAGGGAGCGAGCGCCCGGGCAGGGGCGGGGACGGCGGGGCACCCCCTGGAACGCCCGCCGCCTGTCCGCGCGTGGACGCCGCGGGCCCCGGGCGGCCGAGGGCTGGACGGCAGGCGTCCGGGCGACACGAGGCCCGCTGGGCCGGCTGGTGGGAGGCCCGGGTGCGACGCCGGCTGGGACGCGGGAAGGAGCGCGCGGGACCCAGCTGCACCTCGGGCCTTCGCCCCGCGCCCCGCCTCCCCCGGCGCGCCCGCCCCCGCCTGCCTGACGCCCCCCGCCCCGCCCCCCTGGCGCGCCCGCCCCCGCCTGCCTGACACCCCCCCCCGGCGCGTCCGCCGACGCCTTCCTGACGCCCCCCCCCGCCCCCGGCCCTCCCGCCCCCGCTTGCCTGATGCCTGCCCGCGTGAGCGCCCCCGGCGGGCGGAGCCGCGCGTGGCTGAGGAGGACGGAGTGGGGCTCGGGAGGAAAGGGCTTCGGGGCCCAGGCTGGAGAAGCCGCCTGCGCCTTCTCGGGCGCGGTGTGTGTGCGCGCGTGCTGCTTGAGTGCGTTCGCTCAACGCCCTCCCAGCTCGCTTCCCTGCCTTTCCCATCCTGAGGGGGGAAGACGGCGCCCCCACACGCCGGCCCCCGCGGCTGCTAGGGCTGGCGGGTGAAACGTGGGCCGGGGTTCTGAGCAGGCCTTCCTTCTTGGGTAGAAAGACCTTTGGCTTTTGCTCCTTCCCTTGGTGTTTTTTGACGCGGATGCGGATATGGTGCCTTGGGACATAGCAGCCATGTTGTGACTTGGCGCGAGGTCAGAGGCACACGTTGAGAACAGCAGGATGGGGGAGAGAGCCTGGCTCCTTGAAGACCACCTCATTTGATCATCGTTTGACTCCTCGCCACCCCGACCTCAGCACTAGCCGTTCCGCGCGCCCTGCAGTCGGCACTGATCAGACCTGATGCACGCCACCTTTCCCCCGGTCACTGTGTCTCAGTCCTGCCTGTCAGAAGTGACTGACTGTGGCTGTTAAAGCGTTAACTCCCGCCGGCTTAAGCTTGAGAAGAGGATCGGCAGCGTTATGGGGAGGCCTGCGTTTCGTCTGTCTCTCTCACCTGGACCAGGCCACATCAGTTTCCTCATCTGTAAAATGGGGGTATTGGACATGATTTGATTTTCCGGTTCTTTTGTTCAGTGACTTTCTGAGGCCGATGGTGAAATCTTTCCAAGGGACAAGGAAAAACCACAGATGAGAGCCAGCCCTGATGGCTTAGTGGTTAAAGTTTGGTGCACTCCACTTCAGCCTCCTGGTTCAATGTTAGCTTAGGGCGAATCTTCCCCTGCAAAAATAAGAATATAAATAAACAAACTAGAAATGATTGATGGTGCAAACCCAACGGAAGTTTACAGGACAGAAAGCAGGAAGGACATGCCCAGTGGCATAGAAGTGCGTGCGGGCACAGCGGGGAGGATGGGGAGGGGAGGACTCCACCCCTTCTGGATCAGCATTGGGTTCTCAAAAAACCGAAAGGTGGGTCAAGTCCAATGTCTGTCTCTTACTGAGTATCAGTTGAGTGGGCTGTGCCAAATGGTTTTGATGTACAAAGCTAGGTATCTAGAGTGGGCGCTCTTGGAGAATTCTCATGGTGGGAATATTTGTGCTGAGGTGCCATCTTCAGGTTCTTAAAGGAGTACATTGAACCATTCATTCTAGATGTTACTGCATAGGACCATGTCTACAGTGCATGCCATTAAATACACGTGTCTGTAGATTAAACCGCAGGTTCCGTTATGGGTCGACTTGATGGGAAGGTCATCGTCCTGACAGCTGCTGCTCAGGGGATCGGCCGGGCCACTGCCATAGTAAGTTACTATCTCTGTTTGCTTCCTGCCTTTGGAGGTGTTGAATCACGTGGACAGATCCCATGGCTGTTTAATTCTGCTCTACTTCTTTTTTTTATTGGCTTTTGTGCTTCTGTTGTCTTAAGTTACAAAAATAAAAGTTGCTACTCTTGATCCCAGGCAGATGAAGCAAGGCTTACCTCACATATTTATTATGTGATGTCTCATAACTTTTGACGCTGAGAACTTATTTCTTTGCCTCAGTTTCTCTGCACTGTAATAAATTTGTTACAGCGGGCCTAAAGGAGTACATAGCCCTCTGAAATCACCTCAGTTCAGACATAGGACTCCAGAGTTCTAAGACTATCAGGTTACCTTTACCTTGTAATTTATAGCAGCTTCTTGCACATTATAGTCCTCACTTGAGCTAATAATGCAGCTTAACTGTAACGGTAGGATTAGTTTGATATTTGTGAAAACACTAGTATACTCTTAGGAGGAAAAGTGTTGAAATAACCCATTTTTCTCATTATTTGGGGTTTAGTCACCTGCTCAGAAATGGAATAAAGGCTGTCAAATCACAGAATAGTAGTATTTTGAGAGGTGTTAATAACAGAATCCTAGTTTTTTAAAAACACGATTGTATTTGATGTTACTAAAAGGGACAAAGTCAGATGACAAGCACAATGTATGTCATGTTGTACTAATTAATGATAAAAATAACAATGGGAAGTGCTAAGTGAGACTAGATAGTTTGAAATTCCACCCATGTATAAGGAAAACAATGAAAATAAGATAAAGGGAGAAAAGGCTAAAGGATTTTCTATTCATGAGAGCAGCTTAACCAAGTAAACAAAGGATTCATTTGTGTGTTGTCTTCCAGGCTTTTGCAAGAGAAGGTGCCCAAGTCATAGCCACAGATATCAATGAGTCCAAACTTCAAGAACTGGAAAAGTACCCGGGTAAGCAACTCAGCAGCTTGAACTTGGGATTCAGAGTCCATAAGGTATTATAAAAAACAGTACTCGTCTGCTGAAAGAAAATTACTTGGCTGGTCAGCTCCACCGGCCTTCTTCTTAGAGCCTGATTCTTTGATATCAAATCTATATTCTGTGAACCTACAGACAAAAATCTGTATACTTAAATATATAAAAGTTGTATACTTAAAATTTTTTTTATCCAGCATGTTGAAGGATTCAGTACCTAATTACAAAGTTGTATGTGAAATTTAACAGTTGTTGCGTTAACTTTTAATGACAACTTTCACTTCTGTGCCCTACTCAGCACAGTGCTGTCCAGTAGGAAAATGATGTGAACCACGTGTGTGATTTAAATTTCCTGTGGCTACATTTAAAAAGTAAAAAGAAACAGATGAAAATTAATTTTAGTAATGTATTTTATTTAACTAAATATATCTAAAATACCATTTTAACATACTCAATATAAAAAAAATTTATGGAATATTTTACATTCTTTTTTCATACTAAATCTTTTAAATTCACGTGTGTTGTACACTTACAGCGCATTTCAGTTCTGACTAGCTGCATTTCAAGTGCTTAGTAGCCACATGTGCCTGGTGGCTACCATATTGGAGACAGCTCAGCCCTAAAGTCACATATGATCAGAAACCCTAAGAGATTATGCAAATTATTTCGCTGTGTATCACCCCTTACTGCACCACACTGAACTCAACTCCAGCATCAAAGGACTTCAACTAGAGTTCCTCTGAAAGAAATCAGAACAGACAGCTCATTTGAAAGTTAATTCTTCCAGCAAAATAGAACAGGTTATATAATCAAATGCAAATTAGCACATTGAATTCATGAACGGAATTAGACTATGCTATTTTAATTATTGGATTGTTTATTTATTATTGGAAAATTATTTAATTTTAATAATAGGGAATTTTAACTCCAAGTCAGAAAAACGCTGTTGTACTGAAAAAGTATTGAAAAAGTACTAAGGGAAGAAAGTCCTCCCAAAACTTTCTCCCCTTTCTCTCCTTTTCTATGTTTATAATCTTTTCTTTCTATATCTATAAAAGAATAATAAACCATATTTTTTTTAAAAACATTAAAATAGTGACTTTCTTTTATTAGAGAATGTTTGGGGTTTTTTAGTAACTATTACAGTGTGTCTCTGAGATCCAATGCTGGATCTCTCATGTCTAGCTTTCAAGTGTTTCATCCCTTCTCCTGGCCCCTCATTTCTTCTCCTTGCAATTTAGTGCAGAAATAAGTGATTATACCCTTGACTGACAAAGTTGTTTCCAATAAATAATGGAATTGACATGAAGGTAAAGTGCACAAATGGAAACAGTCTCCTGTCTCACTGCCCTGCCCTTCCCTACCCCTCACTCAGATAGGATTCAGTGTTCCTGGGGCAGTGACTCACCTCTGGGGAAAGAGCAAGCCTGCGCTCTGTTATTACTGCTGGCTCACTGAGAAGCATCTAATATAGATCATTCATACTTCACTGTAAAGTCTTTTCTCAGAAAAGGCCTTTAGTATTCAATTTAGAGAGTGAAGAGAAAGGGAGGGAAAGAGAGGTGTGTTATTGGGAGTTCAGGATGGGGAGGATTTTAAGATTTTTATTAATGAGATTCTTAAGATTCTTAAGACCCTACCAATGGTCAACAATCCTATGAAGGCAAAATGGACAGATACTGTAATCTTTGTACTTCAAAGCAGCTACATCTACAAGACTAAACATTTTTTATGGGTATAAGTAAATAGTTTCCCTTGTTTTATGTTTCAGGTATTCAGACTCGAGTCCTGGATGTCACAAAAAAAAAAAACAAATTGATGAGTTTGCCAATGAAATTGAGAGAGTTGACATTCTCTTTAATGTTGCTGGGTAATTCATAACTTTTTAATTTCATTCTCCTCACAGAAAGTTTTCTATGTCTTTTATTAAAAGAAATTTGATAATATGGCCAAATTATTCTTTGTGAACCCTAATATATTCCTTAGGAAATAAAGCTGGATTTTGGACAGAATTTTTGTTACAAGTAAGATTCAGCAAGTAAAACAGCCATAGAAGTTGACATGTGCTTGGGGCCTAAAGGCACTTAAGGATACTCAAGACAACTGCTACCAATCCAACGCTGTTGATCTACCTAAGGCTGGGGACAGGCTCACACCAGTGGACTTGTCACTGATGTTCCACTAAGACTTATAAAATAAAATTAAAAACTGTTTTCCAGGAGTGTCTTTAAGGCAAAGTATATCTGCCAAAAACTGAGTACTCAGTTTATTGAAATGCGAATGTTCCCCATTTGTTGGCACAACATTCTGGCAAGTTCTTTCTACCTCCCAAGCGCAGCATTTCTTATTAGGACAATTAATCCCAGCAAAAGAAGTTTCACTCTGTTGCTTTATATACAGCACAAAGAGAATGGCTTAATTGAACTTGATAGAGTAGTACCAAACTTGCTGAACCATGCTTGAAGGATGAGAGACTGGAGCTGGAGCAGCCCCATGTGGAGCAGCTAGTGCTTGTGCTCACTCTCCCTTTTCAGGCATGACAGTAGAGATGAGGACAGTTGAGGCTTACGCAGGACTAAGTAGATAGAGTCTGATGTTCCACTTTTCTTGTGTGGTGTTAACGTTTATACTGTGGCATTGATAGAAAAATCCTAGAGCCTTCTTATGTATTTTTATGATTCTTCCTAATCATGTTTCAGTATGAAAAAAGTCTGTCTATTCATAGTTTATCATGTGTTACAATGTATGGAAATTAAAGCAACAATTTATGATTATCTATTTTATAAATAATCTGCTCATCTTTCATAGAAGAATATATTCAGAACCATGAAAAAATCAACTAGCAAAATTATTTTTTGAGCATCTATTAAATTTTCAGCAAAGTAAGGGATATAGAAATATAGCATGTGGTTCTTGCTGTCATTTGATTGAACTGGAAGTACAGTGGTACATGGGAATCACAACTGACAATATTTTATAAGTAATTACATAATTTTGGTCCAGGGGACAGTGAAATCAATTAGGACCCCATTGTTATAAAGCTTCCTTGAGGAAATGTGACTTGGAAAATAGCAAAGGCTATTTTGAGGGTTTTATTTTGTTCTGCTTTGTTTACTCAGTATGTCAGAACTGTACAGTAGCGATATTACTTTGCTGCCCTGAGATGGTGAGATACTTGTTTTCCCTGCAACTTTGATTTCCCTTGAGAATGATAAGTTCTTGCCACCTGAGGGCACTGCTGCTCTTGAAATCAGAGTCCACTGGGGCAAGTGTCCTCAGTTGTTTATAATGGCGTTGATATTTCCTGTGCATTTGGTATAGAGCTTCTTATGTTTGGGGGCTCCAGACACTTGCCGCCTTCTTTTAAAAGAAGGATCTTGTTTTCAAATAACGAATTTTTTACCTTAAGTTGTTGAGACACTTACTTACCTAATGTACCAAGTGATACTATGTTTGAATTGTTAAAAGTCTTGGTTAGGGAAGGGACAATGGTCTAAGTCAATAAATGAAAATAAAAATGAAAAGGAAGTGGAATAGAAATCGTTTTTAATGATAATTTTTCCCCATTGTTTAATTACTCTTCCAGTTTTGTTCATCATGGAACCTGGTGACTTTTATTGTGATATTATTTCACACTTACGTAAGCATTACAAGACTAGTACAAAGAACTCCTGTTTACCCTTTATCTAGAGTTCCATTGTTAACATTTTGTCCCAACTACTTAATTAGTTGCATTTTCTCTTCTTATATTCATTTTTTTTCTGAACCATTTGAGAGTGAGTTGCAGACATCATGCTCCCTTTCCCCTGAATTCTTCAGTATTTTGGAAGGACAAGAATATTCTTTTATGCAAATAACAAATCAGAAACTTTAAATATGTATAATACTCTTATCTAATGCAAAATCCATATTCAGAGTTTCCACTTGCCCTGATGTCTTTTAATTTGGAACAGTTCTTCTGCCTCTCATTGTCTTTCTTAACTTTGATATTTTTGAGGAGCACAGGCCAGTTATGTTTTTATAAGGTCCCTCAGTTTGGGTCTGTGTGATACCTCCTTATGATTAGATTAAGGTTATGCATTTTTGGTAGAAATACAACAGAAGTGATACTGTGTTCTTTTTAGTGCATCTTGATAGGAGACACATGATGTCAATTGATCCCAAGACTAGTGATGATAATTTCGATCGCTTGGTTAAAGTGGTATCCACCAGATTTTTCTATGTAAAGTTAATTATTCCCCATTTTTAACCACTAAATAATTTGTGGGGAGATACTGAGACTGTGTAAATATCTTATTCCTTAATAAACTTTCACTTACTAGTTTTAGCATTAATTTATTACTATGACTTTTAAAAAATGTGGTGATTGATTTCATTTATTTTACGCTTACTGGCATTTACAAAGATGCATTTGAAGAACAACATTTTTAAAAGTTATTTTATCGTGGAGAAACGATGGTGTAAAACAGTAATAGGTCTCAAATTTGAAAATAAATTGCTATGATGAAACAAATGAGAATGTGGAGTCATAAAATATAATAGAAAATAGGGGTGCATGGGATTCTTGGGATTGCTGATTTCAGGTTCTTAGGATAGATACCCAGTAGTGGCATAGCTGGGTCATAGGGTATTTCTATTTTTAACTTTTTGAGAAATCTCCATACTGTTTTCCATAGTGGCTGCACTAGTTTGCATTCTCACCAACAGTGTATGAGGGTTCCCTTTTCTCCACAACCTCTCCAACATTTGTCACTTTTTGTGGTTTTGGATCAGCAATCCTAAGAATCCCATGCACCCCTATGTTCATCGCAGCATTATTTACAATAGCCAAGACATGGAACCAACCTAAATGCCCAGAAACTGACGACTGGATAAAGAAGATATGGTATATATACACAATGGAATACTACTCAGCCATAAAAAAGGACCAAATTGTTCCATTCGCATCAACATGGATGGACCTTGAGGGTATTATGGTAAGCAAAATAAGCCAGACAGAGAAAGACGAACTCTATATGACCCCACTTATAGGTGGAAGTTAACATATAGACAAGGAAAACTGATCGGTGGTTACCAGGGAAAAGGGGGGGTGGGGGGAGGGCACACAGGGTGAAGTGGTGTACTCACATCATTACTAACGATAATGTACAACTGAAATCTCACAAGGTTGTAATCTATCATAATCTTAATAAGAAAAATCATAGAAAAAATATAATAGAAAATAATACAAAGCCAACATATGGATAGGTCTATGGAAATTGTGTTAAAAGCCTGCCAATTCCAGATTTGTTCTATTTCTTGTAATTTGTTTAAGAACAGTTTGCAGAAAAATAACCCATGTGTAACAATTTGCTGCTTTTCCCATTTTTGACCTTTGGTTCCCGACCTTTCTCTAGAATAAAAAATACGGATTGTGGGGGAGATTTGTAGGGGAAAGAAAAAGAGACCCAACTGCTGAGCCTTTAATGAATTTTTATTTACCCTGCAGTCGTTAAAAACAATATAGACACATTAAATAAAAGAGAACTCTCCAAAAATCTTGTTAAAGCAGGATTTCTCAGCAGGATCACTGTTGATGTATTGGGCCAGATGATTGTTTGTCGTGGGGGCACTCTTGGGTGCGTCGTAAGATGTTTAGCAGTATCCTTCGCCCCTTCCCCACTATATGCCAGTGATGACCCCATCCGCTGTTGTGATCTCCAAAATAGTCTCCAGACATTGTCACATGTACCCTGGGGGCAAAATTGCCCCCGGAGAGAGCTGCTGTCCTCCAGCGGTGTTTTGCTCCAGCTCCCGTGGTGCTTTAAAATTCCTTGGACATGTGCGTGTATAATGTTCACATAGTTAGAAATAGTTTTGATTAAATTTGAGAATCAGTATTTTCACTTAAAAATGTAGTTTACGTAGTTATTTTTTCCATCTTTTTTATTGTGGTAAAAATATACGTAGCATAAAATTTACCATTTTAACCATTTTTAAGTGTACAGTTCAGTGTCTTTAAGTAAATTCATAGTATTGTGTAACCATCGCCACAGTCTATTTGCAGAACTTTTTCATCATCCCAAAGAGAACCTGTGTATCCATTAAACAGTAATTCCCCGTTCCTGCTCTCTCTATCCTCTGTTAATTTCTGTTCTGATTTCTGTTTCTTTCAGTTGTTTTTAATCCATTTAGCTATAGCGTAATTTACTCTATTATTCTCTGTGACAATGGCTTCATTCATTCTTATAAGGCGTTTTAAAAGGTTATTTCTTTAGTTTATATTCCTAAGAGAGGGATTAGTGAATCAAAGGTTCTGACGTTTATGATTCTTCTGTAATTTACCAATTGCTTTCTAAAGGGTTTATACTTATTTACACTGTTAGCATAATGTGTGAGAGTACCCATTTCACTGTACCTTCATTGGGCATTATATTTTCAGTTGTTGGGTGTAAAATGGTACCTTGCTATAAAGAGGTTAAAGGTAGTTCAACACATTTTACTAATTGCATCTTTTGTGAGAATTGTTCTATTCTTTGTCCTTGATGTCCTTGTCTATTCCTTTGATGACAAAATTTTTTAAAATGTATTTGATATCTTAATAGAATATAGATGTTAGTTTTTCATCATATTTCTGGGGGTATTTTTCTTGGCTTGTTTTCCTTTTTATTTAAATTGTTACGGTCTTGAAACTTACAAATATAACTTGGCTTGGCTTAGGTCTTTCACCATAACAGATTATAGTTGGCAGGGATGGGGAATAGCATTCTGTGAAAATCAGAAATAATTTTTATGTGACTGGAAATGTTCTTTTAACATGTTCATAGTCATGTCTAAGAATATACTGTTTATACTGTTTTACCTTTTTTTTTTTGAGGAAGATTAGCCCTGAGCTAACATCTGCTGCCAGTCGTCCTCTTTTTGCTGAGGAAGACTGGCCCTGAGCTCACATCCGTGCCCTTCTTCCTCTACTTTATATGTGGGACGCCTGCCACAGCATGGCTTGACAAGCGGTGCCATGTCTGCAGCCAGGATCTGAGCCCGTGAACCCCGGGCCCCCAAAGAGGAACGTGCAAACGTAACTGCTGCACCACCGGTCTGGCTCCTGTTTGCTTTATCTTTAATAATTTAAGTGGATTTTTCTAACTTTTGTTTTATTTCTAGTGTTGTATTTGAATTTGCTATTCCTTTCTCTAAAAGAGAGCTCTGCAAGTTTTTATGTAATAACGATTTTAGAAGTGAAATTTTCATGGTTTTGAATCTTGTAATGGTATGGCTAGTCTTTTGCTTTCTAAGAACTGGCTAAGACCATATGCGTAGATACATTTATTTCCTCTTATTTACTGTATTTCTGTTTTTCAAGAAAAGTACCTGAGGACAGGATTTTTCCTCCATGTGGACGCTAGACATATTTAATGATATCCTTCTAAGGAAGCAAGGGTATTGTTCATATTTCCTTAGTTTTGAGTAGTGTGGCCTAGTTGTGATCCAGTTATAAAAGAGTGAGGAGTTCAAAACATTTCCTTTTATTCATAAATTTGTTTCATCAAAGTTATTGTTAAAGCCAACATTTATTTGTGTAACGATAGATAATAAATCTTTGTTATTTGTTGCATGTGCTTTTCTAAAAATTAGGAAACATGGTAGGGGGAGGAAGTCTGTCTTTACTCTTGGGCCAGATCTCTGTGAGGATTATTGAGTCTCTTGCTTTTGAAAAGATAATTAGTTAACAATGATAAACAGTGGAATGATGGGCAAAGTAGATTTATTATATGACACAGCTCCCGTTCAGCGATGATAGCTAGCTTGATTTACACTTAGACTTAAATAGTTGGTGAAGGAATGAAATAACTTTGAAACTTTGGGTGATATAAAGTAAGTCAAGGTATTATCAGGTTATGGGTAGTGTTTTTAATAGAATGAAATATTGAAAAAGCACTGGAGTAATACCATGCTTTCTGTAACTTAGTTCTGGGTCTTCTATTACTTGTGTGTCCCTAGGTCTCAATTCTTTCTTTCTTTCTTTTTTATTTGTGTGAGGAAGATTGGCCCTGAGCTGACATCTGTTGCCAATCTTCCTCCTTTTGCTTGAGGAAGATTGTTGCTGAGCTAACATCTGTTCCAACCTTCCTCTATGTTATGTGGGATGCTGCCACAATGTGGCTTGATGAGCAGTGTGTAGGTCTACACCCAGGATCCAAACTGGGGAAACCCATGCTGCCAAAGCGAGTGTGTGAACTTAACCACTTGGAAAGTCAAATATAAAGTTGGATTGATGATCCCTTTCAGAAGCAAATTTAATAGCTGGGACGTTATCTTAACAGTCATCTAGTAAAGTTCTCTCATTTTACAAGTGAGGAAATTGAGCTCTACTGAGGTTGCAGTTTGCTTAAGGTCATAACTCTAAGTAGTAATTAGGACTAGAACCAAGATTATTTGACTCCCAGATCAGGGTTCTTGGTGCAGTACTATGCTTTTAATAGCCCATTAGGATTTTTTGTATGTATTTTATAACAATGAAGAATGTAGAATATTTTTCTGTAAGTCATGTCAGAACTCTTGTTCAAGAAACCAAAGGACACTTGTTATGTCTTAAAGTAATTTTTACAGTTTTGTGTCATTGCTACAGTCTCAAGGAAGTAAATTAGCTACAATTCTATTGTTGTGGCAGTGGATTATTTAGAATCTTCTTGATTCCTTGTGTTTTTGTTCATATGCTTCAGAGTTGTTTCCTTACTATTTAAATTAAGATAAGGTGATTATTTACTGAAATCACTACAACATAACTCAGAAGCTAAGGGAACTTTCTAGGAGTGTGCAATTAGTGACATAGTTGTTTTCGATCAGAAAAGTTTCCTTTTCTAATCTCAAAGTAGTTTGTATGTGTTCTTTGTTCTGATGTACAGTTTCTACTTTGGATTTGCATGCTCCATAGTTTTGACTCTGTTTTAAGTTCCACAACCAGTTTAACAGTATGACCTTTAGAGGTCAGAATAAATTCCATTTGCTAGGTAGAAAGGTCTTGATGCCTACCTATAGCAGGAGGAAGTCTGGAATAGGAGAAAAAAAGTGAGAGTAAACCAATTCTAGTCTTCTATAAAATTTGAGTAATTTAAACTAATCTTTCTGCTGTGAAAAAATATTCCTTATTTGACCTTTCCATCGTATGTCTTATATTAGAACTTGGAATTCCATTTCTTTATTACCTATGTGATTTTATTATGGTGAAAAATGTGGAATAAGTTAGAAGTTGGCCAAAGAACAGTTACCCTTCCCTTACATTCTTTGATCAGAGTGGGGAAAGTCCAGAAGCTTGGATCAGATTTATGGAACTCATGTCAAGTCCTGGTAACTCTCTTACTACTTTCCTAAATGCACACTATAATAATAGATCAAGAAATATGGAGGTACCCAGAAGATTTAGAACTTAATTGTCCATAAAAACAAGGATCAGTATCTTTCTACAAGATTATCGTTTAATGGGGAGCCAGGATTAGTTACACCTTTAATACTATAAATAGTTGAAACAGCTTATTTTATCTGCAAAGTAAAAAACATCCAACCATACAAATAAGATAAGGATTGTTTTAACCATTCAGCTTATTCAGCAAATACTTATTAAATGGCTGTTTATTTACTAGGGGATACAGTCGTGACGTCCATACTATCCTGTGGCTCTAGAGAGCTGTTTCTTTCTAGTGTCATATGTATTTGTGGAATTTTTATGTAATCAAGTAGAATATGTTTAATTATAGCTGTGTTTGATTTGCTGTAAATTCAGGACATTGGACTCACTTGTTTAAAGCCCCCATCTAATTAAAACATTGCTAAGAATTGTTTTTCCTGAGTACTTTCTTTTTTTTCTTTTTTTCCTGAGTACTTTAAAAATCTCTCCCCATTTTTTACTTGCTATATTAAATGAAAGCAAACCTCTACTTCTTAAGTACTTTGTAATTCAGATCTGGCTAAGGTATGATTTGGGAGTTATCAACTACATTTAGATTCTGGCTCCACAATTTATTTACATTGTGACTTCGGGCAAGTTACCTAACCTCCCTGTGCCTCAGTTTTCTCATCCGTACAATGGAGATAATAATAGTACCTATCTTATAGGGTAGTTCTGAGGATTACCTGAGATAATGCGTGTTAAGCACTTAGAACAGTGCTTAACCCAGTAAATGTTACCTATGGCGGTTGAATCTTCTCTAGGAACACCCAGTGAGGTGTAAGGGCAGGGGACGCTTGAAATGAATGACTTGTATGTTTTTATGTCATGAATTCACAAATAAGCATTAATCCATGTTTAACTGAATATAATCAGAAGTGTGTGAGTTTAAATTCTAGATTTCCTTACTTATATAAATGCTTATCTATACAAATTTGAGTACCTACTGTTTATAGGCCACTTATTCTAGGGTATAGAACACTGAGCTAGGTGTTAAAATAATATTCTTTATATATTTAACTTTCTTATTCTGGAAAATCACAAGTGTATTCAAAAAGAAGAAAATAGAACCCTGCCAAGTACCTGTCACCAAGCTTCAACAATTACCATCTCATGGTTAGTTGAATTTCATATATACCCACCCAGGTCCCCCCTCACTGGATTATTTTGAAACAAATTCCAGACATCATATTATTATATTGAATTTTTTTGTTTTTTAAAAAAACTGTGCTGTAGAGGGTTTGCCTAAAATGAACTATTTGCAAAAAGACAAGTTGATTTTTTTTTATTTTCTTTTGGTGCCAATACAAGAAACAGGTAGCATTCTTGATTTCCTTTAAGTGGTAGTATCTTTGGTGTTTGGCGTCCATCATAATTGTAGTTTAGAGTTTATTATACTCTTCATGTTATTTTTTTAAAGATTTTTTATTTTTTTCCTTTTTCTTCCCAAAGCCCCCCAGTACAGAGTTGTACGTTCTTCGTTGTGAGTCCTTCTAGTTGTGGCATGTGGGATGCTGCCTCAGCGTGGTCTGATGAGCAGTGCCATGTCTGTGCCCAGGATTCGAACCAACGAAACACTGGGCTGCCTGCAGTGGAGCGCGCAAACTTAACCACTCGGCCATGGGGCCAGCCCCTACTCTCATATTATTGAAGTATAAATATTTCAACATTTTATTATGAAAAATTTTCAAACTTACAGCTAGATTGAAAAAATTTTACATATACTTACTGGAGTCTACCTTTAGTATTTTACTGTACTTATTTCATCACATATTTATCTATCTATCCAACTCTCCATTGATGTAACAATCCATCTTGTTTTCTTATTCATTTCAAAGTAAATTGAAGAGATCAGGATAATTGAAGTTCAATTTTTAAAGTTGCCTTTTCAACTAGATTTTATCAGATTTCTTGTTCTGCATAAAATTTGTTGTTGTGAATGATGGTTTATATCTGAAGTTCTGAGTTGTGACAACTCATTCTCTGTGGTTTCAGTGCTTCTCATTTTGAACTTTGCTTTCATACACTGGGAACCTTTCTTAGAGTATTTAGCTTATGTCCCAGTAATTCATATTTAGCCAACACTAAATAGAATGAATAATGAGGGTTTTGCATGTGTGTTTTCACTGGTCTTTTAAAAAACACTATTCTAGGAAGTCCTTGTGTGTCCCAGGGTGATACAGCAAACTAATATGCTATTTTAGGAATCTCCTTTAAATTTTTCCATTTAACGATTATTTTGAGGGCCAAAAGTCGCTGTTTTGGTGTGTAGCTCTTTTTCTTGGATCTTGGTATTCTGTAAAGTGCCTAAATATACTTTGATCTCCACATGACTGTGTAACTTGTGACAGAAAAAGCTGTTCTCCACACCATGAGCTTCTTGAATGCTAATGATAGCCATGTAGTAAATGCTTATTGAGTAAATAAGTAAGGCAAATGTATCAATTCTTATCTTTATTTTGTTTTTTGAAGTTTTCGTTTCCCTTAAAACTTACATGAAGGAAAGAAGGCTACTTTTATTCTCTGTAGAACAAAGTGAAGTAAGTTGTTTATATTCTAAATACTTCGTTAGCATATTTTCAGACTTAAGTTATTGTAAGGTAGAGGTAATGAGAGTTCTAGAACATGCACACTCTGAATTTATTTAATTGTGAAATATTCCAGACAAGAACACAATATAAATACCTTTCCACCTACTACCCAGCCTTATGAAATCTTATGTCACATTTGCTTCAGATTTCTTTTAGAGAAGTAAAACATTACAGGTAGACATGAGGTCTCATGGATTTTAAAATATTGTCTACATATATGAACATATAATGGACACGTTTTTACGTAGTCATAAACATTATTTAGAATTCTTTTGGTTTCCTAAGTTTAAGTTGCACCCTACAGTACATATTATTTTACAGCTTGCTTTTTTGTTTAGTGTTGTTTTGGGGAGTATGAAGTAGCCTCAGATCAGCACTATCCAAAACAATAGCCACTATCTCTGGCTATTGAGTATTTGAAATGTAGCTAGTGTGAATTGAGATGTGCTGGAAATGTATTTGCACAATGGGTTAAGACAAAATGAAAAAATTATGTAAAATCTCATTACGAATTCCTTTATATTGTATATTGAAGTGATAATTTGGATATATTGGGTTAAATAAGATATTAAAATTAATTTCACCTGCCTTTTCAATTTCCTTAACTTGGCTTCTAGAAAATTTTACATTATATTTGTGGCTCATGTTTGTGGCTTACATTACATTTCTTTTGGACAACACTAATCTAGATTGCTCACTTTTCATTCCTGTTTAGTATTAAGTTGTATGAGTAAACTGTAATTTATCTACCCTTGGTGGATTTTTGAATCTTTTTCTAATTTGGTGCTATTAAATGTGGTTCCATAAACACTCTTCATCATGTCTCCTTTGAACATATGCTAGCGTTTCTTCAGGAGATCAATTTTACTTAGGTCATAATAGTTTATAACATTGTGAAATTCCAGTTGTACATTATTATTTGTCACTCACCATATATATGTGCCCCTTTAGCCCTTATCCCCACCCCCGAACCTCCTACCCTTAGGTAACCACTAATCTGTTCTCTGTCCATGTATTTATCTTCCACATGAGTGAAATCATACGGTGTTCATCTTTTTCTGTCTGGCTTATTTATCTTAACATAATATCCTCAAGTTCCATCCATGTTGTTGCAAATGGGAAGGTTTTGTCTTTTGTTATGGCTGAGTAGTATTTCATTGTATATAACTACCACATCATCTTTATTCAATCATCAGTCGATGGGCACTTGAGTTGCTTCCACATCTTGACTATTGTGAATAATGCTGCAAAGAACATAGGGGTTCATGGGTCTATTTAAATTGTTGATTTCAAGTTCTTTGGATAAATACCCAGCAGTGGCATAGCTGGATCATATGGTAGTTTTATTTTTAATTTCTTGAGAAATCTCCATGCTGTTTTCCATAGTGACTGCACCAATTTGCATTCCCACCAGCAGTGTATGAGGGTTCCCTTTTCTCCACACCCTCTCCAACATTTGTTCTTTTTTGTCTTGGTGATTATAGCCATTCTGACAGGTGTAAGGTGATACTTAGTGTAGTTTTGATTTGCATTCTCCTGATGATTAGTGATGTTGAACATCTTTTCGTGTGCCTGTTGGCCATCTGCTTTGGAGAAATGTCTGTTCATATCCTCTGCCCTTTTTTTTTTTTTTGGGTGGCTCAAACAGCAGAAGTTTATTTTCTCATAAGGAGGCTGTAAGTCAGAGATGAAGGTGCCACCAGAATTGGTTTCTGGTGAGACCTCTCTTCTTACCTTGTGGACAGCCACCTTTCCCTGTGTCCTCACATTCCTCTGCCCATTTTTTGATTGGGTTGTTTGTTTTTTTGTTGTTGAATTGTATGAGTTCTTTATATAGTATGGAGATTAACCCCTTGTTGGATATATGACTTGCAAATATTTTCTCCCAGTTGGTGGGTGGGTTGTCTTTTTGTTATGTTCTTGGTTTCCTTGGCCTTGCAGAAGCTCCTTAATCTGATGAAGTCCCATTTGCTTATTTTTTCTGTTGTTTCCCTTGCAAGAGTAGACATGGTATTTGAAAAGGTACTGCTAAGACCGATGTCAAAGAGTATACTGCCTATATTTTCATCTAGGAGTTTTATAGTTTCACGTCTTATCTGCAGGTCTTTAATCTCTTTTGAGTTGATTTTTGTGTATGGCGAGAAAGATAATGGTCTACTTTCATTCTTGTGCATGTAGCTGCCCAGTTTCCCCAGCACCATTTATTGAAGAGACTTTGCTTTCTCCATCGTATGTTCTTAGCTCCTTTGTCGAGGATTAGCTGTCCATAGATGTGTGGTTTTCTTTCTGGCTTTCAGTTCTGTTCCATTGATCTATGTGTCTGTTTGTGTACCAGTACCATGCTGTTTTGATTACCATAGCTTTGTAGTATATTTTGAAGTCAGGGATTGTGATGCCTCCAGCTTCATTCTTTTTTCTCAGGATTGGTTTCACTGTTTGGGGTCTTTGGTTGCCCCATATGAATTTTAGCCTTCTTAGTTCTCTTTCCCTGAAGAATATCATTGGGATTCTGATTGGGATTACATTGGATCTGTAGATTTCTTTAGGTAGTATGGACATTTTAACTATGTTTATCTTCCCAATCCATATGCCTGGAATATTTTTCCGTTTTATAATGTCATTATTGATTTCTTTCAATAATGTCTTATAATTTTCATTGTATAGGTCTTACCTCCTTGGTCAAATTTATTCCTAGATATTTTATTCTTTTTGTTGCACTTGTAAATGGGATTGTATTCTTGAGTTCTCTTTCTGTTAGTTCATTATTAGAGTATAGAAATGCAACTGATTTTTATAAGTTGATTTTGTACCCTGCAGCTTTGCTGTAGTTCTTCATTATTTCTAGTAGTTTTCCAGTGGATTCTTTAGGATTTTCTATATATAAAATCATGTCATCTGTAAACACTGAGAGTTTCACTTCTTCATTGCCAGCTTGGATTGCTTTTATTTCTTTTTCTTGCTTAATTGCTCTTGCCAAAATATCCACTACTGCATTGAATATTAGTGGAGATTGTCTTCTTCCTGTTTGTCTTAGAGGGATGGTTTTCAGTTTTTCCTTGTTGAGTATGATGTTGGCTGTCAGTTTGTCATATATGGCCTTTATTATGTTGAGGCACTTTACTTCTGTACCCATTTTGTTGAGAGTTTTTATCATAAATGGCTGTTGGATCTTGTCAAATGCTTTCTCTGTGTCTGTTGAGATGATCATATAGTTTTTATTCCTCATGTTGTTAATGTGGTTTATCACATTGATTGATTCGCAGATGCTGAAGCATCCGTGCATCCCTGTATAAATCCCATTTGATCATGGTGTATGATGCTTTTAATGTATTGCTGCATTCAGGTTGCCACTGTTTTGTCGAGGACTTTTGCATGTATGTTCATCAGTGATACTGGCCTCTAATTTTCCTTCTTTGTGTTTTCCTCATCTGGCTTTGGGATCAGGGTGACAGTGGCCTTGTAGAACGTGTTAGGAAGTGTTCCATCTTCTTGAATTTTTTGGAAAAGTTTGAGAAGGATAGGCACTGACTCTTCTTTGAATGTTTCCTAGAATTCTCCAGAGCAGCCATTTGGTCCTGGACTTTTGTTTTCTGGGAGGCTTTTGATTACTGTTTTAGTCTCTTTGCTTGTGATTGGTCTATTCAGATCCTCTGTTTCTTCTTGACTTAGTTTTGGGAGGTTGTATGAGTCTAAGAATTTATCCATTTCTTCTAGATTGTCCCATTTGTTGACATACTGTTTTTCACAGTCTTCTCTTATAATCCTTTGCATTTCTGTGGTATTCGTTGTAATTTCTCTTCTTTCATTTCTAATTATATTTACTTGAGCCTTTTTCCTTTTTTCCTTAGTGAGTCTGGCTAAGGGTTTGTGAATTTTGCTTATCTTCTCAAAGAACCAGCTGTTAGTTTCATTGATCTTTTCTACTGTTTATTTGATTTGTTTCATTTTTTTCTGAACTTAGTTTTTATTATTTTCTTCTTTCTGCTGACTTTGGATTTTGTTCTTCATTTTCTCTGTTAGGCATAGTTTAAGATTGCTTATTGGAGATTTTTCTTGTTTCCATGGTGGACCTGGATTGCTGTGAATTTCCCTCTCAGGACCTCTTTTGCTGCATCCCATATGACTTTGTATGATGTGTTTTCATTTTCATTTGTCTCCAGATATTTTTTGATTTTTCCTTTGATTTCTTCAGTGATCCATTGGTTGTTCAGTAGCATGTTGTTTAGTGTCCACATATTCATGACTTGCCCAGCTTTTTTCTTGTAGTTGACTTCTAGTTTCATAGAATACAGTTGAAAAAGATGCTTGATATGATTTCAGTCTTAAGTTCTTGAGGCTTGCCTTGTTTCCCAACATATGGTCCGTCTTTGAGAATGTTCCACGTGTACTTGGGAACAATGTGTATTCTGCAGTTTTTGGATGGAATGTTCTATACATATCTGTTAAGTCCCTCTGCTCTAGTTTTTCATTTATATCCCATGTTTCCTTGGTGACTTTCTGTATGATCTATCCATTGATGTAAGTGGGGTGTTAAGGGCCCCTACTATTATTGTTTTGCTGTTAATATCTCTGTTTAGGTCAGTCAGTAGTTACTTTGTGTACTTTGGTGCTCCTGTGTTAGGTGCATATACTTAAAAGTGTTATATCCTCTTGGTGTAGTGTCCCTTTTATTATTATATACTGCCTGTGTTGTCTCTCATTGCCTTTTTTATCTTGAAGTCTACTTTGTCTGATACAGGTATGGCAAGACCTGCTTTCTTTTGTTTTCCCTTAACTTGGAGCATTGTCTTCCATCCCTTCTAAGCCCGTATTTGTGTTTAGAGCTGAGATGTTTCCTGGAGGCAGCATATTGTTGGGTCTTGTTTTTTTAATCCATCCAGCCACTCTGTGTTTTTTGATTGGAGAATTCACTCCACTTGCATTTATAATGATTATTGACATATGAGGGCTTAATGCTGCCATTTTATCACTTGTTTTCTGGTTGTTCTGTATTTCCCTTGTTTCTCAATCTGGTGTATTTCTGACTGTGAATTAAGTTTGGCGACTCTCTATGAGGGTTTTCTCAGTTTTGTCTTTATTTATCATTTGTGTCTCTGTTCTGAGTTTTTGTTCAGTAGTTATCGTGAGGTTTGTATAAAAGATCTTGTAGATGAAATAGTCCATTTTCTGATAGCCTCTTATTTTCTTAGTCTGAGCAGGTTCCATCTCTTCCTTCTTCCCTGAGTTATTGTTGTCACAACTTAATCCGTTTTGTGAGTTTTGGTTAAAATGAAGTGATTATAGTTATTTTTGATGTTTTCCTTCCCTTTTTCTTTAACGTTATAATTGTTTGCTAACCTGTTGTGATAGAGAGTTGTAATATTCTGTTTTTGTCTATCTCCTCGCTCAAGGCTTGGTTAACCCTTTTTTTTTGAGGTATGAGGGCCTTCGTGATCATTTCTTTTATGGGAGGTTTTGTGGCAGTGAACTCCTTTAGCTTTTATTCATCTGGAAAAGTTTTTATTTCTCCAGCATATCTGAAGGATATTTTTGCTGGGTAGAGTATTCTCGGCTGAAAGTTTTTGTCTTTCAGAATTTTGAATATATCATTCTGCTCTCTCCTAGCCTCTAAGGTTTCTGCTGAGAAATCTGAAAGCCTGATAGGGGTTCTGTTGTAGGTTATTTTCTTCTGCCTTGCTGCCCTTAATACTTTTGGTCTTTGATTTTTGCCAGTTTTACTAATACATGCCTTGGAGAAGGTCTTTTTATGTTGATGTAATTAAGAGTTCTATTGACTTCATTTACTTGTAATTCCAGCTCCTTCCCTGGCTTTGGGAAGTTCTCAGCTATTATTTCTTTGAACAAGCTCTCTGCTCCTTTCTCCCTCTGGAATACCGATTATCCTTATGTTACATTTTGTAATTGAGTTGGATATTTTTTCATTTGTTTGTAGTCTTACTTCTATCTCCTCATCCTTCTGAAGCATTTGCATATTTCTTTCTTCTAAATTGCTAATTTTGTCCTCCATAATATCACCTCTGTTTAAAGACTCCAAATTTTTCTTTATCTTATTCATTGTGTTTTTCATTGCCAGCATTTCTGATTTTTTTTTTCTATATCTCATTGAGTTTTTTTGTGATAGTTATTTTGAATTGTCCGTCAGTTAGATTGTAATTTTCTGTGGCTTCAGGATTCATTTCTGGGTCATTTACTTTCTGGTCTGTAGTGTTAATATATCTCTTCATACTATTTGATGGGGTGGATTTGTGCTGTTGCATAGTGGTAGTATCTAGTCACAGCTGCCTCTTCCCACCACGGGAGGGCCGGGCAGAACCTGTGTATTCTGAGCCCACTGCAATCCCTGGCAGGTGTGCTTGTCCTTTGGAAGTTGTGCTGACAGGGCCCATCTGCATTTGCCCACTGGCCACCGCTGCTTTACACACATAGGTGTGCAGGCGCTCTGGTGAGAGTCCCTTGCTCTGGATGAGCTGATGTGCCAGGCAGGGGAAGGCTGCTTTCTTTTGCTGCGTGATCCTGGGGGTGCTCCTGCTCTGTACTCACTCTCTGCCCTTCTGGGCTGCTCAGCTTGGGGAAGACGCCCCCGTGATTGCTAAGCCTCCTCTGTGTGGAGTGTTGCCACAGGCTGGGAGACAACTCTGAGATTGAATGCGTTCCCCTGGAGGGCTGCCCTTTCCCCCTCTCTTCTCTCAGAGCCATGCATGGTGTTATGCTCTAGATTGCTGCCGTTCGAGGGGGGACAGGAGATCCCCTTACCTCCTTCCGCTGCCTCCTGTGTGGTCCAGCACCTTCATCTTCAGACATATGGCTGTGTGGATCTCTCAGACATCTCTTGTATTGTGTCAGTTTCCTCTGTTGGTTTATGAGTGTCCTTTTCATTGTATCTTAGGGGGGGAGAGTGTAAGGCAAGACCTCACTCTGCCATGATGCTGATGTCACTCCTTTGTTTCTTATTAGAATTGCCAAATTGCTCTCCATAATGACTTTATTAATTTACACTTCCACTGGCAGTTTGAGAATTTTCTTGTTCTGCAGTTCTTTATTGTGGCCAGTGTGTTTTTGTAGACACCTATAACTTAACACTGAAGTTTTTAACAGCGCAGACAAGCATTGGTAATTCTTTAAGTGAAGATAAAATAAGTGTCACCATATTTTTCTCAGCGAATCTTTTGTAATAGTTAATACACGTAGCCCTTTTTTTTGTGGTACTTATGATCTGAATAAATAAAAATTGATTTTAAAATTTACCAGCTGTGCTATATATCCTATTAGTATGCAGCTGCAATTCTTACAATGAAAGCATATCCCTCTTTAAGTGCTGTTAGCTGGAAAAAAATCTTATGGCATCTTTACATGATGGAATACTATGCTGCCACTAAAAATTATGTTTTAGAAGAATATTTAATGATGCAGGAAAATATTTACAGTATATTAATGGACAGGAAAGGTTACAAACCAGTAGAGTAACCATTCAGTTTTGTTAAAACCAAATGTGTGTTAACATTTTCCCCTACGATTATCTCTGGATGGTGGGATTTTAGATGACATTCTATTTTGTACTTCACACTTTTCTTTATATTTTACTTTCAGTAGTGGATTTATCATCAGGGAAGAAGGATGTGGAGGAGAGTCCTTAGTAACCATATGCTAAAACTTCCACACCTGGACTATTGTTATAGAAAAGATAAGTGAGTAAATGAGCTGTAATTGTTTTCATTTTCAAAGACGAATTAGTGCTTTTCTTTTATTAAATATCAGGCTTTCCTTAAGATGCAAATGGAACCAAGCTATATTATTGTTTACCGGTTGTTTTTCCATTATTAGAGGAATATTTCAAAGAATATCTCATAAATTATTGAGGGATTGTCATTTAACTTAAGTAAGAGGTCTATTTGCATTTGGTATTTTCTCTTCTCGGGGAAAGGAAGTAGAGGAAAATCGATTAATCTCCAATCCTTTGGAATACAATTCAAATAGTTTGAGCTCTACTCTCAACTTGCTTTCATTTGGAATTACATGATATAGCGATAGATTTGGGTTCAAATCCAATTCTCTTGCTTTGTAACTTTGGGTGACTTTGGAAAGTTGGTTTTTCATCTGTGCAATGGAAACAATAACACCTAAATGAAAATCTTTATAAGATGTTTAGCATAGTGTAAGCTCTTAACAAAATTGACTAGCTTTCTTTTCTTTTTTTTGAGGAAGATTAGCCCTGAGCTAACATCCGTGCCCATCTTCCTCTACTTTGTATGTGGGACGTCTACCACAGCATGTCTTGCCAAACAGTGCCATGTCTACACCTGGGATCCGAATCGGTGAACCCCAGGCCTCTGAAGCAGAATGTGCACACTCAACTGCTGTGCCAATGGGCCACCCCCCCTTTTCTTTTTCTTAAGATTTTATTTTTCCTTTTTCTCCCCAAAGCTCCCTGGTACATAGTTGTGTATTTTTACTCGTGGGTCCTTCTAGTCGTGGCATGTGGGATGCCGCCTCAGCATGGCTTGATGAGCAGTGTGCCATGTCTGTGCCCAAGATTCGAACCAGTAAAACCCTGGGCCACCAAAGCAGAGCCCGTGAACTTAACCATTAGGCCACGGGGCCAGCCCCTTGACTTTCCTTTTTTGCTCCTTTTCTATTTTTTGGAGTGGATTTACTTAATAGTTGGAGAGAGAATTGATTAGGTATGAATTCTATGAAAAGAGCTATGAATAGCTGTGATGTACATATCCCAAAGTATGGAAGTTACCATATAAGTTGATTCTGATTTTTCATACCTTCCTTCTCAGGTGTCTATCACCTGGAGTATCGAGTTCACTACATTCTAAAGATGAGCTAAACACTGTTTTTTCGAAGATGATCTAATGTGTTTATATATCTTTTGCCTCTGGCATGATGGTTTTATTGCTTGTGTAAAAAACTTAATATTATTTCAGAGCTTAATTAATATTTTTCAAAACTCTGTTTAGTTAGCCACTTGTGTTGCAGATTTTATCTGATTCAGTGTTTATTGATTAGGGAAATAAGCTTTGTTTTTATCTGGAGAGATTTGCTTTTTAGCACTCTCTCAAAATTGAGTAGTAGTCCACAAATTAAATGGTTACCATAGTAGCTTGTGGATGGGCTTAGTTATGACACTAAATATTTAGCTATAGAATAGGAACGTGACTTTTGTTTTCTCTCAGGAAATCTAGATTTTGGTTTTCTCCACTTTCTTCTTTACCAAAAGAGAAATAAGGCTTTTATTTAAACTGGGTTTAAGTACTCTTTGTATGACAATATATAGGGATATAAATTCACTCTGAATCAAGTTCTAGAGGAAAATAGATTTTGTTACAATGAGTAGAAGTAAAATTGTATTTCTGCTTCATTTGAGGGTAGTTTGTCTTTTAACTTACTTAAATCTAAATTCATTCCCTTTGAGCTAAAATAAACTTCATCCTGTTAAAAACCTCCTAAAGGTTTCCTTTTTTGAAAGAATTTAGCATGCTTTTGTAGAAAATAAAGGCAGTAATACTTGTTTACTTTTTGTGTTAAAGTGAATAGAATGTATTGAATTTGGGTAGATTTGCCTTGAATGGAATGGTAAATCTAAGCTTTGCAAATATTTACCACCTTCAAGTGATCTACGTTTTCCCTTGACTTTATGTTAAACCATTACACCTTTCTCTTTTAATACAGGAAACATTTGTGGTTCAGTGTTTGCTTTTCCAAGGTATTCTTTCAGGAAATTCCTGACCCTCTAGCAAATTTTGGTTCTTAAAATGGAGGTTAGCAGTTGTTGGAAATAAGGTAAAGAGTTTTAACCCTAAAGGAAGCTGTATAAAAATTAGGTGTAGTCAAAGATTTAAAAAGCATTAGGTAATTCATAGTTATAGGGACGGACCCCCCTTTCTTCCCTAGATTACTCCTGGGCTACTTAACAGCCTTTTTTCACTATTAGATTGTGAGTTCCTTGAGGTGAGGTCTTAATATATTTTTTATTCCAATACCAAGTGTCCAGAATAGATTCAGCATTTGGTAAATATTGTAAAATGACTAAGTGAATCTAACTCCTCATGAATAAGACGTGAAATCTGACTGGTTAACTGGGTTTAAAACCCTTATCAATTCGGGAAGAGTTTAAATGGAAGTTTTCCAGGC